>NC_057775.1:5546569-5896907 GCF_014825855.1 Bombus pyrosoma
TGTCATCTTCGAACATCCAACATGGGAAAGCTCCCTGTTCCCATGTTTTACAGAAATGAGCGATAACTTCAAGGAGCTTTTCGACTTGAAACATGCCTTATATAAATTAAGGACCTCGATAGCAAGTAAAAATCCAAATCTGAGGACGGCAATTAACGATTCTTTTGCATTATTGCGGACCCGCACAAGTATGTTTGAGCACCTGTTGACCATCTTGATCGCAGGATGCATTATAGTATATGGTAGAGTCACATGACGTAACATTACTCATATGGAAAACGAAACAACATGAGAGGACTAAGGAGCGATGGGATACAGGCCGCAAGTAATAGAATGTCATTACTATGAAATCCCAAGGATGTCACATCCTTTCTGCTTCGATTTTCAGCATACCGAAAATCTCATTGGGTGGCACGCGTCACCAGAGCTTCAGGGTTCGTTAAGGATTTCGATTCAAAACCATTCGATTTCCAGCAGCTTTGTACGGTGCAGCGATTTATTATCTACCACCAAAGGGGAAAGTTACATCACCTTTGGAGGATAAAAAGACAACTGAAATAAAAAAGTCTAGGCAAGGTGAGCCTACGTATGTGGAGATGTGTATCGGTAGCGAAGAAGTACGCGGCAGTGACAGTAACAATAAAACAGTTGATGCAGGTACCGAATGGTCAACAGTGAACCGGCGGAGGAGGAGAAGTAGCGTGCCGGATAGTTCAACGCAATTAAACGCGACATTTTGATCTTGAAGATTCTAAAAAATTATAATGATATGGATTGACGTGTTAAAAAAGAGCACCTAAAAATATATATATTTATTTTATAAATATATATATATTTAATTATTATTAATATTATTATTAATATCATTTAATTAATATAATATAATATTATTTAATTATTATTATTATTATTAATATATACGGTATATTTATTTTAACAAAAAGCAACAATTGATATCTGAAACTGGCGTATCAAAAACAAAAACTATATATTCTATCTTTATATTGTTAATACTGTTATAAAACGTTTCAAGGACAAGAAAAGTGTAAAACCAGATAAATGAAAATGATTGTCCAAACGGCAAGCGAAGGAATAGTAGAATGATCCACTGTAGTCCCTCTATAATACGTAATATAAGATGGGATCCATCCTCTACATAGGGGCGCTCCAAGTTCCAACAAATCCAGAGCGTCGTCTTAGCTCGAGATTTGACTAGGTAAATCTGCATAGTCAAACACTCACATTCGAATTTTTTGACCAGACTTCCCGGGGGTGGAGATCTTGCAACGTACAAATCATCGGTTCTTAGAAAGGAGTCGTGTCAGGGTGGTGCGAGTCGAGACACTTACTACCATTTGGGTCCGCATAGAAGGATTGCCCAATATAACTCAAACACTCAATAGGGAGATAATGGCGCAGTCCAAGGCGTACTGGCCGAAGGCGAAAAGTATGAGACCAGGTATGCTCGTCGCCGCGCTGGCAAATTTTGAGAGTGCTAGCAGTTGGGACAGAGCTATTCGTTTGCAACTAACCGCGACAAGTTCCACCGTTTTCTTATTCGACTAGGGGATGAAAACCCACCAAAGCCTCAGTTTGATGCGGTTGTTGCCACGGATGTTGGGGAGGCTGGCACCGTGGGCTGGGAAGATCCATCTGCCAGGCGTGAGCGACTAAGCGGACAAAGCGTTGAGACACCGTGTGGTTCAATTTACTATGTTGAGACGCTCAAAATGCCTGATGAACATAGACCCTTCCCTTCGATTGTGCACGACAAACTTGTCTACGTCACTTGGCGGGGATGCAGAACTATCCTAACACTATCAAACACCATCTCTGTACATAGAAGAACTTAGGTGACTCTGTCACGTCAAACACCATTAGCAGGATTATTCCTGTCAAAATCGAATACAGATGTCTTTCAACAATGGCAGCTCAATTTGGGAAATCGACAAGGGTCAACCAACTGAACACGTTGGGAGAGGGATTGACGATGTGAGGAACACTCCCGAAACCACATCCAACGCAGCAGCGAAGGACGATAACATCGTCGCGCTTCGAAAGGAAAAGCTTCCTTCGCTTGGGTCTCCTAAAACAATTGCGATGAAACGACTCGCCTCTCTCCACCGCTGATTCTAATCTGACAAACAACTTGAAACAGAGTATCGCGCAATCATTCAAGGATACTTGGAATTGAGACACATGACCAGGATCACAACAGACCACTGCTCAGATAACGGATATTACCTGCCACATCACAGCGTAATCAAAGAATCGAGCCAAACTACAAGACTTCGGGTCATGTTTGACGGATTTGCACCAAGCACCACCGGAGTTTCTTCCAACGACGCCCTTTATACAGGACCGAAGTTGCAGGAGGACTTATTCGACATTCTTCTGAGATACCGCTTTTAACAATAGGCTCTTACTTGTGATGTTGAGAAGGTGTACCCATAGTTCAAAAGGTTCGTACCCGTAGTTCGTTCAAAAGGCCGGAACTAACAACAAGTGGCGCAACTCTAACCGGAAGGCGGGAACATATGAACTCAACAGAGTGACGCTCGGGTTGTCAGCTATCAGGTACCCCAAACAATTGGTCGACGACGAAAGACACCGATTTCCGCGAGCCCCGTCGGTTCTGCAGCGAGATTTTTACGTATATGGCGCCCTCATCAGAGCTGGTACGAAGGACGAAGCTCTGTCGCTCAGGGCGGAACTCACCGAAATTCTCCAACCAGCCGTTTTGAATAGACAAAAATATGCGTCCAAAAACCAGGAACTGCTACAAGGTCTGTCCGAACAAGACATAAACCAGAAACTACAGCTGGGTGAATCTGAAACATTAAAATCTCTTGGTTCTTTTTGGAATCCTCCGACGCTTCAATCCTCTATTCGACCGATACCAGATCCAATATCTCCCGAGTCACGAAGCGATCCACTGAGATTGCTCGCGCCAGTGACCGTTCCAGCCAAGATGCTCCTTCAACGACTTTGGGCGCTAAGAGTTGATTGGGATGAGTCCCTTCCAGCAGATTTATACACTGAGTGGAACAGGTACCATGCACAGCTGCGATTACTAAATAGTATAAGATTCACGCGTAAGAACGTCATCGAATCCGCAACAGAGGTTGAGCTGCACGGCTTCTGTGACGCCAGCGAGAAGGCATATGGGGCCTCCGTCTATCTCCGAACCAGTAATCCTGGCAACCGTGTCTGGACGCTACTCCTCACTGCGCGAATAAAGATAGCGCCGCTCAAATCTCTGACCATTCCACGGCTCGAGTTAAGCGGAGTACTTCTTCTCCGATCCTTAATCTCCGCTCTACAGAAGGCCCTGACGATAAAGATTTCTCGGATCGTACATTGGACTGATTGCACCACCGTCCTCCAGTGGATCAGGTACTCGCCTCAAACGTTAAAAACCTTTGTTGCTAACCGCGTGGCAGTGATGCAAACGAAGAATAACACTGCCGACTGGCGTCATGTGCCTACTACCGATAACTCCGCGGATCTTATTTCCCGAGGTCAGACGCTCAAGGAATTCCTGCGCCCAACCATTTGGAAAAACAGACCAGAGTGGCTACAACAGAACGAAGAACATTGGCCGACTACTACAGACCATTCATTTTGAAATACAGATACAATGGAGCCTTTAATCCTCATCATTCACCGCACTTTGGCGACTTATGAGAAGCCGCGATAAAGTCATTTAAACGCCATCTCACACCCGTCGTCGGCAAGGAGCTATTTACCTTTGAACACCTCAACATCCTTATCATTGAGAGCGAAGCCATTTTAAGCTCCCGCCCACTGACTCCAATATTCTCAGATGCAAATGATCTCCCTGTCCTCACTCCCAGCCATTTTCTAATTGGCGACACACTAACGAGTTTACTGGTGCTAGATTTCTGGGCGACTCCACCAAGCCGGTTATCCAGCTGGCAGCGCATCAATCAACTCAATCAACATTTCTGGAGCCGTTGGTACCGGGAATACCTAACCGAGTTGACCAGCCGTAACAAGTGGAGTCATGACATCCGCGAAGGCACCATCGTACACCTCAGGGAAGATAACGTGTTCCATCAATTATCAATATTATAGATGTGGTTGTCATAAAAGAAGAATATTCGTCTAGATTCCAAGAGCTGTGTCAGTGAATTACGATAAGCAGACAAACCGGGAGAAGAACATCGAAAGACAAGGTAGATCACGAATAGGAGGATGAAAAGATGAGACCTACAGCCAGATAGAAGACCAACGCTGAAGTAGTGCCTTGAGGATGTTCTATGGTTTGTTCTTGTATCGACAGAGAATAGAGACAGAGGAGGGGTGTTTGGTGGGTAGAGATGCCATCATCTTGCTTCGCCTCACATTATCCAGTTGCGCATAAAAAAGGTGGAAATCGCGGCGGGATATCGACTGATGGAATTCTTTCAAACAGTCTGCAACCGCGCGATAAACTATCACGCACCCTGGGAAACGTGTTGTTTTACTCTGTTGCCATCTTTTCGAGATACGGATAAGACAGAAAACATCATTTGAATCATCATAGTGAATGCGTGCACGATACCGAGCTGGTGACCAGCAGCATCATTTAGAAAGGGAAAGATTTCTACAATCATGTGATTTAGTTCTCGGAAATTGTACGACTTACTCTTGTTTTTATGTTTTTTTAGATATTTAGTAAAATCAAATTTGGACTTTATTTGTGACTTTATTAACAAGCAGGAAGGATTAGAAGGAGCAGGTTTCTACGGCCACGTTTCAATTCTCGAATATCGTACGACATGCTTTTTGTTTGATTTTCTAATAGAAAAATAAAATTGTGAAGGAAAGGGTAGTTCCAATACGAAACAAGTTTTAATTTAATGCAGTAACCCAATTTTTAGATACAAATCACGCTTTCAACGGACAATAAGAGTTTTAATGTTTCAACGAAAGTACAAGCAATGTAGGGCCGACACTTGTAACCTTATGTATGAGTTCTAGAATAGAAATATCATAGGACTACGGTGGCTAGGTGGATATAGTATACGGCTACAAATCCAAAGTACCCGTGTTCAAATCCTAGTCCTAATTTTCCTTATTTACAGAATTCCAACTAATAGGCTTCGTCCGGGGCTGGAGGGGAAGACCTAACTCAGACCACAACATAACCAGGCAACTGTCAGCGGTCAAAGTCGGGTAGAGGTGCGCCACTCAAACTCCAGAATCGTCACTGTCTGTGAAAATAATAGTAAAAACGTATCTGTGATACATAATTTGCTGTGACAGATTAAAACATTCCAATGAAGGAAAATAGTACAAATAGGATGTAAGGCAGTACTAACAAACTAATAGTAATATTTAAGGATATTTAACACTAACACCACCCCCGGACAACCAACAACCTCCGAGTGGAACATCGACGTCCGCAAAATAACGCTGACGTGGTCGGTCCTCCAGGAAGTGCAGAAGAAGGAATGACCGGCTGGAGGAGTTACTGTAAATAGTGGGGTAAGCAGAGTCTTCTGGGTGGAATAGCCGTATATTATGCACGAAGCCTTAGCCATCGAAGCAAAAGTACGGGCTCCCCGTAGTTCCTATAATAATTTTTTTCTTTTTTTTACTAAAATTTAACTGTGTTAGCGATCGGAAAATAAGATTAGGCCAGAAGTGACTCGAAAGAGCACGGTTAAACAAAAAGCATGGTACAAAAGAAAGAAGCGAAATTAATAATATGTATCTACTTATTGCTACAGCATACTGATGGAAACTAGAATGTGTAGCGACACATGGCCGTAGAGAAAGATCCAGGGTTGAAGCACACGTGCTGGTCACCTGGCCAGCGAAGCTATATCCGATACCGGGATGTCATAGAGGAAAAGACTCTGGGACTTTCCGAAGAGCAGAAGAACCTTCGGCAAGGAAAAACTACTCGTCTACTCTGCAAGAAACTTTCCCTTCCGAGAACTTCGGCAAAATACAAAAAAGGGAAACGAAGAAAGATTGTGGCTGAGAATGCGAGACTAGAGTCTGAGTTCGGCCTAGGCAACATGCGCTAATTACATTAATAAACGCACTTTTAAATTGATACGCTGTATATTCCTTTGGCACCCGTCACGACTTAAACCTCAAAGCGGAGTCAAACACGAAGAAGCTGTAGTTATGGCATCTTTAGTCACCATCTTTAGTCACTGATGGGGCTATCGTGTGGATGTACGGCCACGTCACTGCCGGTCGGCTACCTGCTAACCGAGCTCAACAGTGCAGGATGGGACTCACGTAAGCGGAGCATCGGTCAACACCGATGTTTCGGTTCCGGGACTTACCCCGACGGTCCCACCCTTGGCTTCAGGATCGTGGGTGCGCTACTACCCAAGGCCACGTAGAGAGAGTGTAACCAGAATTAAAGGCATTACATTCCCGGCGACCTTCCCTGCGGTGTACATAGGGCACTCAGGTAAGCGGGACGCTTGTCCCGACGGTCCCCCCTGGCATTGGGAACGTGGGTTTGCCAGCCCCCATAGACTCACATAAGCAAGTCCTCCCTGCGGGAAGTCGTAAACGACAGGAACTTTTCCTGTAAATGAGAGACATCATAGGTCGGGTATTCACGATCAATTATCACGTAATTACAGACATGAATGTATATGGACCTATGCAAGTCGAGAGATTCGGCAAGAAACCTTATATTCTTACGTTTAATAGTGACTTTTCACAATTCACAAAGATTTACTTCTTACGACACAAGTCAGAAGTAATTTTGCCTAGAAATTGAAAATCAATCTAATTGTAAAATCAAAGAAATTCATAGTGATGGAGGGTAAGAATTTAAAACTAAGGAAGCTGGAAGATATCTAAGAAGCGAAAAAGTCGAAGCGAGATGACGTCTCAGAGAGGGAAAATATAATGGTAGTAGAGGCGGGCTAGTCGATGCTGTATTCGAAAGTAAATCTACCGTTGTTTCTTTTCTAGGAACATGCAAACATCGGTTCTTTCCAGATCTACCTGTAATTTTGCCGTATAGTTCCTATTGTATTTTTTTTTTCTAATATTTAACTTTGTTAGCGATGGAAAAATACGATTAGATCGGAAGTGACTCGAAAAGCAGAGTTAAACAAAAAGCATAGTATAAAGGAAAGAAGCGAAATTAGTAATATGTATGTACTTATTGATACAGATATTGCATAATGATGAAAACCAGAAGGAAAAATCTTTTTACGTCCAAAAACTGCTACACGTTAAACCGTTATAAAAAATTTACCTAAATCACATAGGAATAATGGGCACTAAGAAAGTAGAAGAATCAATCAAAAATATACAGAATGCATTTTCGTAAAATGTTCTTGTTGTAAAAATTTCAAAATAGNCAGCATTCAGTCTTGACAAATTTTGTTACCAAATTTTTGTAAGATATTTTAGAGTAATACTAATGTAAACTAAATTGATCGACCTCTCATCTATGCTCTCGTTAAATTGCTCACAATAATTGTAATAGTTACTTTCACACGATCTTAGAAATTGGACTCGATGAATCGAAACAGCAGCTTTGGACGCGGGAAAACGATCGACACAGGTGTAACCGCGCTTAATTCAATTTGCTCCCGAATGTTTTGCCGCGACTCCAGCTTCGTTATCGGACTGCGCCGGGTTTCTCGGTAGCGGAGTGGATAAACCGCATGCAACACGCGGTCACATTGATATTACACGACGATAAAGACAATGGCCTGATTTACCGTCAATAGCAAAATTGGTGTCAATGGCAGCGTCGTGCGCTGCATCGAACACGAATCGGAAGTCGAGGATACAACGGTGAAACGCGTAGGCGCGATTGGCATATGCATAAAGCTATGATAAGTGCATTGACCGATATAGGTAGACAGATGCGTGATTTGTTTTCGTAGCCGAGACAATTTTAACTAAAAGTTTTTGTCGGATATTTTAACGCGATAAGTTCTAAATTATTATAATCTCTGCAATGAACTTTATTGCACTATAATGAAAGTATTCATTAAAATCTATTTAGTTATTGGTATGCAAATTTGAATCCAATTCTGTATCTTTTACCACTTTATCTGTGTACACATTTATAAGAAATAATTAGTATATTGACAATGTGGTATCTATCGTGACGGTGAAATGTGTATCGAATTTATTGCTTCAATTTAATTATACATTTTTTAAACAGAATAAAGAATTGAAATGCGTAATTTCAGAAATACGCACATTAGTCATTCATCTCCTGACACTGATACTTTTAATCGAGTATTATGTGCCTGTTGTTATATTGTAATATTTAAAATTACCGCTATTGAAGATATCTATTAAAAATATGTTACAGAAAATAAAAGTTGACGTGGAAATATGTTGTAAGTATATGTAAGTTTATTTTGAAATCCAATTAAAAGACCTCAGTCTCAGGCAGAATCTTCTGCAATTAAATAAATTAGAACTGATACGATCTGATATTAAATTCTTGCATATGATTGTCGATATAGTTAAGGTATTACCTCAGTTGTTCTTCCTCACAGAATATATAGCAAATTAATAGTTCTAAAGATTTGAAGACTATTAATTACATTTTTCCTTTATTTCATTCGATATATTTCCATCCAATTGGAATTTGTTAAAATATGTTGAATTGATTGAAAAATATTTGTACATTTAGAATCATAATGAAGCNAATAGAATAAATCGAGAAGACCTTCGTATTCCATTCTCGTACTGTTTGACGGTTATTATGCAAATTGAATTATTCCAGATTTCCGCTGTGGTTCTAACACAAAATAAAAGTAAATACTTAATTGATTGACTAGAAACAGTATAATTTCCATTCAAATAACTGGCGCTTGTAAATAACGTATTGTACCAAATTTCAAAGCATGGATGCAATTTTGGCCACACATTTTCTCAGCAACGTGTGTTATCATTGTACACGTACGATCATACATACTGTATAGCCTAAAAGCTGTGGCAGAAAGTAATCAAGCAAAATGAAAGGTTGCGAATTTCAAATAGATTGTAATGTCAACACAAACACATGCGAAAAACATCGTTCACCGTTTCCAGCGTTAGAGAATAATTGCCTGGCATTTCGGTATCATAAGAATCGTCGTGAATGCCTATTTTCCATTAGACGACGTGATTCTCGCTCCCTAGTTTAATGAAAAATGTTTTCACAGGTATAAAATCGACGCGACGCAGCTCGAAGATAAATGAGAATCTGTCGTATTTCACAGATAATCTTCACTTTCACGAAAAAGTCCCATGGAAATACCGACGTGTTTGGCATAATCGATCACGAGTCCCTGCACGTAGTCGCTTTTCCCTTAGACCTCGACACGATACCTGGAACCGGTTTCGAATTTCCTAGACCGTTCCTAATCGTCTGTTTTTTCTCGCCTATTACGGATGGCAATTTTCCATGAAACCGTCAATTATCGTTCGGCAATTCGTTTGTCCGATCGCTGTTATTGATTCTCGCGATTAAATTCGACGTGTAAAGGAACTGTTCCGTGTTTTCAGCATCTTCGTAACCATCTGTAACTCGGACTTTGCGCTTCCTCATTCTTGTCTTGAGCGACGTATGTGATTGATACCGCTAATGTACATACTGCGTATGTTCATTGGCATGATATCGTAAGATCGATAGACTTACAATGGAAATTTATTGAAATAATACGTTGCACGTCTGTTTAGCCGCTTTAGGTAAGACCCACAATGCGTTTGTCGCTGTTTGTAAATACTACATGGCTATTGATAATATAGATAAGCGGTAAAATATAAAATCAGACGTTTCGGGTTTTAACGAAGGAAGGAGATAAATTATTTTTCAGGTTTGAGTCAGCTTCAGAGATATATGAGCTCGTGCTTTTTACTACGAATGTCGAATTGGTTATTGTACCTTGATTCGTAAATTACGTAACGAACGAAGAATCTGAACTAGTGAGTAAATATAGATTGTTATAATACATAACAAAGTGTTTCATAAGAAATAGATACGCACGACCCTTTCTCCAAAAAACATAATACCTACTATGTTCCGCGGTGTGTTCTATACACAAACATACCAACAGCCCTTGAACGGTCATCGAAGAATCTTAAAGTACATTCGTACGAAGTATCAAATCCAGATTTGCACTTGCGCTTCCTATCAATCTGACTATTTATCGTAGTTGCCAAATAATTCGTGATTCTAATAAACGTATTTATAAGGAACTAGGTAGCATGTATGTAATTACTCCTTCAGTGAAAAAGAATTCTTTGGAAGAAACTACGACCAAGCACCCTATATAAAATTGAAGAAGGCCGACAATCAAAATCGGAAATGAGATGGAAACGAACTGTCTCTTCAAATGTTGAACAGCTACGAAATACCGCGATCCTCCACAAATAGTAATCGTATTTATGCATAATGAAAGAGAAAACAAATTCATTTCAACACAAAATGGAAATTTGTTCCTTGCATCGAGACAAAGAAATTAAAAACCATATGCTTCACATCTTCAGAAAATTAAATTCTATTATATACGTCCAATATCTCAGCGCTCTTATTCATGGTTTCTCTCTTCCATTACAACAGACAATACGTATACATATATTAACGAAAGAAGAGTTTCTGTTTCCCGAAAGCACCGAAAAATTAAATCTGAGAATAAATTCAAAAGATGAAAGCAATTAATGAAGGAAGAAAGAAAGGAAACCTAACCCCAATAATATAATGGAGATTGATATACCTAATTCATAAGTATATGTAGTAAAAATCAAGAAGCGTATACTTGACATTACTTTAAGTACTATTGTTACGCCCTGCAACCCCAGAATATATCATCATCCATCCTTCGGTCAAGATGGTCAACAACTTTTCAAACATACTTGGATCCGCAGTAATCTATTGCTGTCCTCAGATTTAGATTTTTACTTACGCTTCTTATTGCTCGTCACGGTAAAACACGGGATATGTGTCCTGTCCCATCCTTATCCACCAGTCTCTTTTCTCATCCAATTGGCAGCAATGACCGTTGTCCTCGCTTGCTTAACGAAGATTGCAATAAACAAATCCGCTTCTCCCGTGCTTCAGAGGCACACCCATCAATAGTTTTCCTCCTCGACATCACCGTCTTCAAACTTCACCTGTTAACAACTCTTTGGTCAAAACGCACCTTCCAGTTTTTAACGTACTTATCCACTCGTATTAAAGTCAACTTTCTACCGATGTCTATCAACGCGGTCAAATTGCAATCTCCCATCTTAACGTCTCTATAACGCTTTCCTGTAACGACTGCGACACACTACATGCATTCTTAGAGGACTTACATTGATAAATTGCGATGCGATGTGTCCGTACTTCTGGCATTTGAAACACCTGGCAACTTTGCTTTTCGTTGTGCAGTTCGCACTTAGGTGATTTTTGTTTCTGCATAGGAAGCCCCGTTCCGTCTCGTCCTCTTGGATTTTTCTTCGACCAGTTTGCTTTTCGTCTTCGCGTTTTCCTTCATGTCCTCGTACGGGGCGAACTTCTCTTTTAATTCGCGAATATCCTTGGCGCCGTACAGTATGATGTTGTTAGTCTGCTCACGAATTCCGTCTATAATATGCTGTATTACGACCGAACTCTCCATACTAGCTTTCTTCGCTATGTCGAACATTTTGTACACATACTTCTGGTATGCCTCGGTTTGCTTCTTAGTTCGACGCGACAGCTCCTTATGCACCTTGTAGGCGTCTTCTTTTTCTAGTGTGTAACGACTAATTTCTGACTGCAACTAGTCGCAACTTACTGGTAACTGACCATTCTCTTCACCAAAACGTCCTTTTATATCACGGTTTTCGGTTCCTCTACCATGCACATATATCTTGCACCTGTTGGTGACCCAAGATGGTCAGGACCACCATTTTCGATTGCCTATTCTCCTAAAGGGATACGGGCATGTTGGCCCACAGCCCATTGGAATGTCCCATCCTACGTGGCCCGTTAGGGGCCTTTCACTTCTTCACTATCTGTAGTTCCTCGGAATTTTCTCAACGGTTTTTTCAGGATACTACAATATATAAAAGTCGGCACCATACATTGAGGCTTTGCTTTTTGTTGAGGTAGACCACACTTCTAAGAAAACTCTAAATCAGCACTATTGTTTAGTTTTCCTGGCTGCTCGAAGCCATTAAATATTATCTAATACTAAATCAATAAGAAGGGCCTTTCAGCCTCATAGCCTTTCCAGGAACATGCCTTCCATACATTGGTGTTATGTTACGGTTAGACAGGCCCGTTTCTGTAATTATATAAACACACATAGGCCCATGGTTTCGGAGCTGTGTTGTAATCTAACGCTGCCAGAGTGCGCATCTGGATTACCATACGTTGCACTTATACTTATTCTTACACTTATACTCAAATATATTCCTATTACACATTCATGCACGCGATCCTCTATCAGATAACCACAACACTTTTAAATATCTCTGTTAATTTGTCTACCTTAAAGTTCGGAATATCTGATAACCGCTTGAATTCGCGATGGCGCGTCATATTTTTTCCAACAATAGCACTGACATCGATGCAACGAAAAATCGAGAAAGAGTAAATTTCAGTAACTGTAGGTATATACCTCAGAGGAGACAATATTTAGGGAGACTGATAATAATGAACGGAACTCAACGGAACTCGGTCTCACGACGGCCTACTTGTCACGTCGATGACACTGATGACACCGAAACCGGGTTAACGCGTACGTGCTGGAGCATTGCACTTTGCTCTAATAGACTCACGGTGCACAGCGAACAAACTGAAACGCAAAATGCAATTCATTCCAAATGTATATCGTGCATGATGTCGATGAGAATTGTGACGTAAACTGCTATATTGAACTAGGTTGCGGAAGAATATGAGAAAAATGTAGAAATTAATTCAATATACGCGTACAAATTATTTTACTCGGAAGATCTATATCGAATAAAAAGTCCTCGTTTCCTTCTAAACAGGAATAAATGTATCAATGTTCAGAGATCGTCGTTTACTTCATTTTGCTTGTTTCAAATGGTATTATATATAGATAGCTTAACGACATATATTAGCAGGAATTTTCGAATTGTATATATGGCGTTACATGTTTAAAATGCACAAATGTACATGCACAAAAATTACTCTGTTGACATGAACACATATCGGCAAACAACTATTACAGGATGGCTCAACAAGAAAGATAAAACAAAGAAAAAACTTACTATAGTTTGGTAGGACGATATCGCATTACAATTTGGTTTTTTTCCTGGCCGCAACAGTCGCCGTGTATTTTAGCAGAGGAACAGGTCACTGTTACCACGGTAACAATTATTCGTAATGCGCGCAACGAGGCACAGGTCAGAGGGAATCTTTAAAATTATGCTAGTTAGCGGCAAGATTGCCACGACGAGAAAAACGAACAGGAAACCAAAGCGTTTTCACGCTCGTTCGCAGGAAGGTCTGTACGTGTAACTGCCTCTATACGCTACTGCTTCGACGCAACACCCGTATACCTCTAAATATTCAGAAGACGCCGCTTCTGGAATGTTGCTCTCGTTATCAGTGAAAGTTGCGCGATATAAATAAGTAGGTATGCGAACGGTGTACCGGTGTAACGCGTCAGCAAAGGCGCTTGAAGAATATCAGGTGATAGAGCATCTTTCATAGACAGAACGCGTTTCACTGAGCATTTTTGGTTATTTACATTCATGCACTTTTTGTACGCATTAACACATTCACTGTCAGCGGAATACAATCAAGCAACTCTGGAGTTGTATTTTTTTTATCAGAAATGTCTTTAGTTTTAGATTACGGATTTTTATACATTTATGGAAAATTTAAAAGTGCATAAAATTTAAAAGCATACATAGAACATATATAGTAAAAAAGTTCACGTAGGTGGTATAATACGGATCATCGTTTTTAGAGGATGCAATAAACTTTAAACGAAGCATAAAAGAACAGAATTTGATAAAATGTATATATTTTTAAGTAAAGTCAAGTGTTAGGCCCCATACTCCATCCCTCGGTCAAGATGATTACCAGATCTTTATCATCCTTTTTTGGACCTGCAGGAACCCTAGGCACCGTTATAAATTTTAATATTTTTTACAGTGAAGACCCTTGGGTCCCTCGGGTATCTTTCAAGTCGTAACGTTCCTTAGGGTTGTTCATTCCAGGAAAATAGGGGACAGTGGATTTTTCCCATGTGTAATGCCATCCATGAACGACTTTGGGTCGGGAGCGGCCAGCACACATCCTTATCCACCAGTTTTTTCTTCATCTAATTGGCTGCGATGTCCGTTGCCCTCACTTTCTTAATGAAAATTCCCATCAACGAATCCGCTTGTCTTGTGTTCCAGACACGCCCATCAATAGCTTTCCTCCCCGATATCTTCGTCACCGAACTTCACTTGCTAACAACTCTTCGGTGAAAACACACTTTCCAGTTTTCAAAAGTTGTTGGTAAAAGAGTTATATTTAAATTGTTAACTCAATATTAATATCATTCGAACCACCCCTATTATCTTAACCGAAATAAAGAATCAGCTGATTCGTGGTGTCGATTATCTTATCGTAACGAGAATTTACGACTTTCGTTGACGCGTTATATCAGGAACGCGTCTCTCCGCGAAACAGTCGAACAACGAGTGACTGAAGTTTCTTTAATTCGAAGATAATTGCACTTTTAAACACAGTCTATGAGAGCATTTGACGTTTACTTATGTTTGAAACTTTGTTCGTAATAGAAAATTGGAAGGAAAACACTGAAAACAGTCACCAACAATTCTATTGAAATTACGAAAATATGTACTTAATTGATAATTCTATAAATACTATAATCATTGCTACAACTGCAAAGCTAATTATAATTAGACGTTTCCTTTAACACGTTGACTGCCACGCCTGTTTTGAAAAAAATCTCCGTCAGGCCACGCATGCAGCAGTACCAAGCGTTCTCTGCTCGGTGCTCCCATCGATATTTTCATAATGCGATTCGCTCATCTGGTGGTCTTACCTCTCGTTTCTTTTGTTTCCATTCCTTGGCATTTGTTTCTCATTTCTCCACTTTCTACAAAATCAGTTTGAATCTTGGCCGATCAACGAACGGTATAACTTAAGATCTCTGCCCTAATTCGTTACAATGTCGAAAAGAAAAATTGAAAACTTATTTCCTAGTAAATCAGATAGCAGTGAAAAAGAAAGTTTTTACGAGGCTTATGATTTCGGAAGAAGCATTAGACGCGCATGCAAATAAAAGACGTCGAATGGACCGAACAAAGGCACAAAAGAATTTGAAGAAAACAACAACTTACTGACCAAATTGATCCGACCAACCTCAGCTATGTATAGAATGCTTTAAAGTTTTACATGCTAAATAATTTTTTTAATAAACCATTTTCGTATTACTTTTATAACAAACCATTTTCGTATTGCTTTTATAACAATTCAACAGTTTTATTATTATGGAATATCTTTTCAAATACCTACGACGATCCTTCGCAAGTAGTGAAATAAGCGACACCCGAATATGGGTTTCGTGGCCTGATCAGAAACTTTGCTGACACCCGAATACGGGTGTCGTGGCAGTCAACGTGTTAATAGATATTTATATCAATGGCATGTATCAGAGTAATCTGTTTTTTATCTATGTATCCTAATGCACAACTTCTAGAAATGTGTATTTTGTTATCTTATCAATATCTTATCTCGCATTCTGTCGTTTATATTTAACGCATTTGTACGAATGAACAAAGGACGAAAAAGTCAATTTTTAATTTCATCAAATAGTCAGTAATAAGTGAAAATAAATATAAAAAACTTACTGTGGATTGAAATTTTTTATATCCTCTGAAAGGTGTTCCAAGCTATCATCCGACTCCACGAAAACATCATCTGATATTACCTCAGAATTTTCCCTCCTTCTGAAAATGGAGAAGATAAAACGAATTGTAGTTCAATATACATTTTTTAGACACGTTCAAACAAATAGTTTTTATATTCTTCTAACACTTCAGACGCGTTGTATTCGTTCGAGACAATGGCACGCGCTGTAAAAATGACTCATCGTTGTGGAAGACTATTCATGAAATACAATGACAGCAGCCACCCTCCGTCGCGTAGGCTCTTACATAATGCACGTCTAAAGCTTAAACGAGTTTAATTGGCTCTCGCATTGTTTTTCAAACGGATGAACTAATGAAAGGGTTCACGCGAAAGTTGCATTCGTTGAGTAACAGAAACTAAAATAAAACATGGCCCAAACACTTTTATGTTACAATTAAACGTTCTATAAAAAAAAAAAACCTACATAGAAGAAACTAGATAGTAGAAAATCCCCAGCCACGCCTATGATTTCTAGATACATCTTTTACTAATTAAGACATACATATAATATTGACAGGAAGTTTCTAAAATTCATCTCCTGGAACTTTATAGAGCTGATGAAATTCAATTGTTTCACCTTCGTAGAATCGACGGTTCTTCATGGTACGCTATAACTCATCCGAATCGCCACTCCTATAAGATACTACGAAACACTATCAAACGTGTTTTATTAATCATATCATGAGACGAACAAGTTCCGTCATCGCTCTAGTATGAATACGTTACATAGGTTCTACAAGCCACTCGGCTCGGGTCACACGGAGACGAGGTCAGTGTAGCATAATGTCCTTGTGCCATATCGCGGTTCACATTCTCATAGAATCGACTGAAACGAAAGCACCGGCGATCTAGAAACGAAACCAGGTTTCGCGCGCTCAGCGAGACAGCGCATTCGTCTCTTTCTTAGTCGCTCGTTGCCGGATACTGAAAGCGATAGAGCAGCGAAACGATTCGCGATTCCGCGTGAAAAAGGGGCTAGCAGCCACTACAAATGTACGGAGAGAGTGCATTCACGATTACGACAAAGGCCGTTGCACTCAAGTGCATCGAACCTGTCGTTATTCGCGGTTCGGCGATCCGGCGTTAAAGGATTTTTCGGCGAACGAGAATCAACGTCGCTGAAAAATTAGCGAACTATCAGCAATTCTGAGAAATGGAAATAAAAAGAAAGATTTGATTTGTAATAAGAGCTAAGGAGGAAGTTGACTGAAGTTGAAATGAAAGTTGTAGAAATATCTAGGTATAGAAAATGGAAATTTAAAGAGATATTTTCAACAAAACAAGGATTTAGGTAGCATAAGATTTAGGTTTCAAGAAAGTAGGAATTCTAATTATTTTTTACAATCGACAATGAACATCTCTTGGGCATTTATTCAAGATGCAATTTGTATCTAACATTTCCTATTGATTAATCGATTAGCTGATTTGTAGCTACAGCTCTTTCCGTGTAATTTTATAAATGATCTCCTTTATTTCCAATATGATAGATGGTGAATTGAACCTTGCAATCATAGTTTACTTGCCGTCAGACATTAAGTTTCGAACGTTTAATCATATCTTATGTCGGCACTGCAATCAAATGTAGTATTTGCGTAACTGTACATGTCGACGATAGTGTAATTGTTAAACTCTTTGTTAACCTTTTTAGATGACCTAATCGGAGAATGACGTTTTTAATGGGAAGTCATTACCGGTATCAATTTCAAGAATTTTCTGATGCAGCTAGACGTGATGTTGATTTTGTTCAATTACTACCTGAAATATCCACCAAGCTTTTTACACGTTCACTCATTTTCTGCTCGTTAAATTTCCCATCGTTTGCTGTTAAGTATAATCGACTACAGATTTGGTAGTGGTTAGCTGTCATGTAACATTAAAATTTAATACATCATTTTTACAAACCCAAAAGATACTTAAACTTAAGTTATTGTATGAAACTTAAACAAGCTAAAAAATAATATTAAAAATACTATATTTTGTTTTAGGAGCTATTTTCATATAACAAGATAATACCAACGTAGATTTCACATAGAGAATTTTACATTTGATTAATAGCTGAATGTTTATTGGAAATGGTTTGTAATCTTTCAACTGACATGTTTCAATCAGTAGGTAATAACTATATAGTAGAATATGCTACCTACTTTGCAAAGAAGGGAGAGAAAGCTGTTTAAGAAAATTTTCCAAAGGAAGACAAATGGAATGTCATTTATCATAGCTACGTTTCTTATCATACATGAAAGCATCATTTGCGACGTAATCAAGGTTTTCAACCGACCTACTGTGCCAAATCATAAACTAACCTAACGAGACCAATTTTCGTGAGCGTCGCGATCGACAAACAGAACATCACGAAGGAGAAGGATCAGGTTGCCGTAGCTCGCAAAATCTCTGACAGTTTGTAGCGCGGAAGTCGTTCAGGACAAGCCGCTTAGAGGGATCGTAAGTATTACTTACTCCTTGTTAAAGCCTGAAGATGACATCGCCGACATCCGCCATTAACAAACTACTTGCGCCAACAATGCGAAAAAACAGAGTGATCTCTCTCGGCCCACGTACATACACCGGAGCACTTCAGTCTCGCTTTGGGCTATTACTACATTAACGAGTCACTTCGTGCTTTTATACAACACCGACACCACTCCCTGATAAGAGTTCTCTTGATGATAGTGGGTTTATATGCCTTGTCGGCACGCCAGTGATTCCATTTCTTGCACAGTGCAATTGCTTTTTATCTTCGTGTACTAGTTGATTCATATCTAACGCACCCATGGACAAGTGCATATTACGAAAATGAAAATTTTAATTGAATCGAGTATGTTTTGAAATAAAATATTGTACAGATGCTGAGCTTGCACAAAATTTCATGAGGAGATAGTACACTTTTTTGTATTGTCGGTAATTCTTTGTTTATTTCATTGATAATAGATTTACTTTAATTCTTCGTACTGTATTAATTTATATGCAGAGATGAGAAATATATGTATTTACCTAAAGTATTTGTCATAATCCCGACATTTTCCAAGCTAACCTCAACGTGATGAGACTCTGGATAAGAAGAATTATATCTTTTGCTTCAAATCACTGCTAACTGAAAAATAATAATCCGCGTCTATCGTCTTACTTTAGATGCACTTTATAGAGAAATTTCTCTACAGACAATTTTGTGACTTCGATACAGTAGGTTTACTACTAGATGTCGCAGCGGGCTATAAATTAAACTTCGCTAGATGTAGATAGTGCATCTATACGAATGCACAAAATAATAATTGTGGTAGGAGATACGGGTCGTTCGAGGAGTCGCCATGCGAAAACTGAACGCGTATAAATATGTTACAAGTGCGGTGAAAAGTAAATTAGAACGTCTAAATACCAACGGTGGACGTACGTCGTGACTTAGAAAGTGTTAATCGTGAAATTGACCGACGTTTCCGTTTACGTTGTACTCTCGGTAGAACTGGTTTATTACTATGCTACGTGTACATTGATAAATAAATCTATTGGTGTGCATGCCTCTTGAGACTGTGTTTATCTCAATTAAATATCGTTTGCTACTGAGAACGTGATAAGGATAATGAAAATACGCCAACGCATTTTCGCGTTTGAGATCAAGTGAAACTGGAGCTTGACACAAATAGGGAAAACACATATATTATATATTTTCAGTTACGCTTGTAATGCAGAGGAAATCACAAACTTGTAAACTTTTCTTTCTATGATTTTATGAATAGTTTCATATTCTACGAGAAGTTTATTCAAAAGATAGAATAATTGCTTCAAAGTTCTTGTTGTGGTTAGAAAGCTGGCTATGTGTGTATAATAAATGGTAATATCGTAAGAATATGTAAATTATTAGAAATTTATGTTAAATTATGTGTACATGATTGTATAGTATATATACAGTAAACATATGCTAGTAACAAGCCAAGGATACCATACTGTTTACCTGCTTATCCTCCATGTGTCTAAGTATAAATACACATAGGTATATATAACAAAATATTTTTTAAATGTAAGATTCTATTACTCTAATATTTTTAATATTTGAAAATAGATTTATTACTTATTATTATAACATTTTTAAAATTGTGTAAAAATATCATTACAGTTTTTAAAATTTATACTAGTACATATCAAATTTTTTATTTTCAATTTATTTGACAATTGATTTAAAATTATTATATTTATTTCTATGTTTGAATAGAAATACAAAATTTGGTCAAATAAACTTTACCACTAATGTGATTGACTAGCCATGTCACTGTAGTCAATTTAGTCTCTTTCGCGATATTAATTTTTAAATACATATTTGATATTTAAATTAGAAAGAACTATTAAACTTCAAGAAATATAATAATATCTTTTTCAACTTTTAAGTAGATATTTTATTTAAGAAACTACGAAATAAAAATCTATACTTAAATTTCATAATTTCATAAATATATGTATAATGATATACGAAATTTGAATCCCGTGCGCGGCGCTGATTGGAAGAGTAATTTTGTCGCATCAGCCAATCAGAAATTAACTAAACGATTCTATAGACGCGAACGTCATTCTCCCGCCGAAAACTGTGTCATAAACATTACGATCCGGTTTCAGGTACGTGATTTTCATTGTCATATTTCATAATACATATTTCCATTATCATTTAAAGGTTATCGTTAGTCTTATTCAATCAATACGTGTTTATGTAATATCTTTAGTTATATTAATTAAATAATAACATTTATAATACTACATGCTTTGTTACAAATTTTGTACAGCATTCACTAACACTACGAGACCACGAGGTTTGATGATTCATTCCTTCGTGGTGACAATTTCTGAGCTCCAAGAGCCAAGAATGTAAGTAATCTTTGAATATTATACTTTAAATAATTGTATTTTATGTTTGTTATTTCAATTATTACTAATTATGAAAAAATGTAATTGACACAGTGTCTTAAATTATACAAATATTAGAGCAAATACAAAAATATTTTATGAAATAAATATATTTTGTTAAAGATTTTTCACATTACGCCATGGAATACAGTGGGTATTTTTTTATGACTGCCTTTGCGACAGCTTGGGACGATTTACTGCATCGTTGGTGGCAACATCCTTCGCATCTAATCGTGAGTCGCATGAATTTTTATTCCTCCGGTCACTCGATCATGTCGTAGGATGAAAGGTCCGAATCGACACAGGCGACTGGTTGTATTACGTAGAATTGCGAACATAGTGACCACGAGTATTTATTATATTCGTGAGTAGTAACACTTCGTATTTTAACGTCTCATTTACTAGCTTAGGATAGATCTTCCTGCACATTGCGTTTTTTATATTACTAATATAATATTGGTGATTAAAATTTTATATTAATAATATTAATATAATGTTAACAACTGGTAGGAACTATATTATATTGATAATCATTGTTTGATGATTGCATCACCAAAATTACTTTTAAAATATGATTATGTATATCCATAAGAATATACATGAAACGTGAATATTTGAATTCATAATAAATATTAAAATGATATTGATTATTTCATAGCAGAGAAGTCTGATATCCTCCGGCTTTGTTACAATTATTGCACAATGATAATAACGAGAATTCATAATATATAAAATAATTTTAATAATAAATTATCTTTAATTTTATCTTCTACTTCATTACTATCTTAATTTGCATAATTCTTTGATCTTCATATTATAAACTGGAGTATAATTTAAATTGTATAATAAAGTGTTAGAGTTCAGTTCCTTCCGTATAAAAGTATATTAAATGTTATGTGCAAGAAGAAACTTCGCGACAGGTAAATTTCTGAATTAAAGCAACAAGTTTTGAACACTGCTTTTATACTTTTTAAAATATGCTTTGATGAAGAGATAACCTGTAATTATTTACATTAGTATTAAATTCAGAATCGGTTATAAAATAAATTTCTTGTTCATTTCCAATCTTTTTTCTTTCTAAAATTTTAATAATTCATTAAATCAGTACAGTAGATACAAAGTACATACATGAAAACACTAATTATTTTTTAGCTCAGGATTTTCAGGTTCAACCTCTTCTGTGTTCATTGCCAGGAGCTCATTCACGTGACCAGGTGTTACTTGGGTGTAAAATAGGCAATGGGCACGATCATAGTTCATAAATTTATAATAATTTTTCAGCGATTGACGATGCGTTAACGTATTGTGCACGACGTATTTTCGGCATTGTGTGTGTGTGTAGTTAGGACGTGAAATTACGTCATTTTGACTATGTAACATTAAATAGTAAAACAGAAATTTACAAATATTAATTCAATCAAGAACTGTAATAACAACCAGATCTGCTATTAAATATAACAAATTGTAGATAGTAATATTATTAATCTTATCATCAAATTAGAATGATAGTACCAAATCTTTACCTACCATTACACATACGATATGCAATACATAGAATGAATTTTTTTAAAGATATACATACACTTTTGGTTATCAACTTTCGTAATTAAAATTAAGATTTACGTATCTTTACCACGTTTAACGCAATGGTCGCTAGACTTCGTCAGTCGATTTCAGGAAAATGGTAAATAAATTGTACCAGTAGTGTACCAAATAAACAAGTTATGTGTGAAAATCGTGCAATGAGTGAGTTGGTAAGTTTGTGTTTTATTACTTTTTAATTAATTAAATTAATTTATTTAATTCTTTGTCATTTAGTTATTTAATAAGTTATTTTTTGCTTTACGATTAGAGAATATCGAGCCTAGGTGTAAGTTTCAATGGGCATTGCGCTCGAAGAAAGAAGAAGCTAGAAACTGAAGAGGCCCTGCAAATTGCCATGGAAGAGGGAAGGGGGCATGGAATTAGGCAATGGTTTCCCATCCTCTGGATCATTCAGGGCATAGGAAGTCATTGTTGTTACTACTTTGTCACTATGGTCACTTTTAATATTTGTAGTAGTAGTAGTAGTAGTAGTAATATTAATTTGTTTCTTGGCTGAAGTATATTCCGGCCTACCATAATTTTGGGCAAATCGCGTTTTGTTTTATTAATATACTAATAATTGATACCTATTGGTTTGGTTTGGAATTTCCCGTTCTAAATCAGAGTTACGAAAAACAATTGATTTCGACTTTAATTAACGTTGCGATAGAATAATGATCGAGTTTGCCTCATTATATATACGTATTTCTTATTATGAATAATTAGAATTTATTAAAGAGTAATATTATAACTTGACACGTTTTTGTTCATCTAAAGTTGAATTAAAGAGATGTAAATTTTTAATCAATTCTAATGCTGCGGTTTGTTGTTATCGCGAATATTTGAAGTAACTTTTCATTCATACAAAAATAGTGATTTTTATTTAATTCATTTTGAAAATTAGTATTGCAATTAGTATTCTAACGCGATTCCTTGAATTATTTTTACAATTAGTTGATAGTTGCATTGATAGAATATCAATTGTGAAGTGGAACATTTTTTAATTAACGTTTTCTAATTAGTGTTGCGCCTGTAAAAATGTCCAAAATTGTTTCACTGCGATTGTGGAAGTATATTCTTACTTTTAGATCACTTGATGTAGCTAAAAAATTGCTACACAGATGTGGTCATATATCAGCAACCTCCAACATGGTTGTACTGGATTTTCCGCTATTACTGTTGCGTATACTTAAATATGAGTATATTGATTAGTCTTTATTAGTATTGTGTAAATAACTAAAACACTCTATTGTCGTGTATGTTTTCGAGATTTAAACAACTTTTTTTCTATTCTTTTTCATCAAATCATTGATATTGCACACATAATAAATCACTCATTGCGGTTTATTTTGAGAATTTTGTATGTTATATGTAAATCTACTGGTACATTAGTGTTACAAGATAGAAAAAATGTTCCACTCACAATTTCGAGTGGATGATCTGTTCTAAGTTGGTTTATTTTTGAGCACTTTTTTTAATAAGAGCGTCTATTACTGAAAATATATCTGTTTAGTGTTTATGAATATTTTTAACTTGGCTTAAGGATGATTTAAGATTAAATACATATCAAGTACATAAAGAAAAGTAATATTGAAAAATATGATTTATATAATTCGAAAAGTTTCTAATAAATTAAATAAATAGTGATAAGAAAAATAGTGATAATTAAGTTTGTAGTATTTTGCAGAGTGTCAATATATATGTATGTATGTAAAAAGAATTCTTTACATTTCTGAAAGATGGAAGTTAGAAATTCTTTAATCTTTGTATAAATAGGATTTATGAAAAGAAACCTTTAGATTTCTGATAGGTGATGCTTATAAAATTCCTATTTAATCTTTATTGTTATATATATATATAAGGGAAGACACATAAAAATTCTTAGGCTTTTAATAGGCAGGTTAAATTAGATGTACACTTTGGTAGGAGGTATCTTTAAATTAAATTACATATGTAATTAGGTAGCATATTTTTAAATTAAATTAGATTTATAATTAGGTAAGCTTTTTAAGTCAAAATCTTAGCTCATATTATAGGTATTTGTAAGTAGGTAGGAAGGAAGACACAGATGAACAATAGAACTAGAAGGATAACTAAAATGAGCAATTCGTAATTTTTCATGGAAATTTTATAGATTCACAACAGTACATTTTTAGAGGCTTGAATATTTTTTAAGACGTATAGACCTCTGTAGAATCTTATTCCTCTGCTTATATTATATATTTTTTCGTATACCTTTCATTATGATCTTTTGACATAAATTCAGATTTTATACTTCTGTCCATAAATAAACTAGAATCGCTAGAATAAAAAATACTCAGAACAATAGTTAACGCCCCATGGCATATAAGAAACGAAAATCTACGCAAAGACCTAAAAATACCAATGGTCAAGGAAGAAATCGGCAGATACGCAAGAAAATACAAAGAAAGAATGGTAGTACATCCAAACCAGCTGGCTGCTGAAACGAGCAAAATCTATATAAGAAGAAGACTAAGAAGAAAACATCCCACTGACCTCATTAAAGAAATAAAATAGACAAACTGGAAGATGGTATCCCGCTGGGGTAACCATCCACATGTTATTTAGTCATAAAATTAGAATAATTTATCAAATGTCCAGCTGGACAAATTGTAAAGCAGAAGTTAAAAAATAAGAACAAAAAAGAAGCTTCAGTCGTCGATAGTTTTAATGTTAATCTCTGTCTAAATAAAATGTATTAGTAATTGAAAAAATGATTGATCGTTTGGTAAACACACGTATAAAGGATTCGGTTGAAAATGAAAGTATTTTTGGATAGAGGAGCTTCCTATTCACAGCAATTTCCACGTGGCGAGAGCTAGGCAATCGGTGTTAAATATTTGATAAATATATCGTACTGTATCATAATGTTAATAGCTATGATACAGTTATGAATTATATAGCAAATATTATAAACTGATTAGTCGTGTTCGTAATTATTAATTGTAAAGTCTAAAATTGTGAAGTATACATAAGCAGAATCTTTGAGTAAGATATTATACATACTTAAAAATCTGAAAAAGTATTATTCCTTGAAGTTTGATATATAGCATACTACATTTTTTGGATAGATTTTCAACAATTGTAAGATATCTTGTCCTATATGTTATTTATTAGCATCTCATGGTAAAATTTATTTTTAGTTCCATCTATCGTTGCAGTCTTATTCTATACTGAATCGATAATAGTGGAAATGACACTAAAATGGTAAAAGCGGTTTCTAGTGAATTGAGTTCTAGTTCTATTTCTTACATTGTCTATACTGTATAACTTTATTTTATAATATCGACCTGTAGAGATCGCCACTTAACACAGTGAAATTTAAACACATTTGAGGTTAGGATTTCCGTTGTCAGGATTGTTAGAAATCTGTTACAATTTATACCACGTGTTCCGGATTTTTAGTACGTGATATAGTAGTTTTTACGAAGATATTTTGGGAGAATATAATTTCATAAAGTAGGTATTATTCGTGCAATTAATGGTTTTAATTTTATATCTTCGAATATATTACATATATTTGTACATAGTTCGAGGTTATATCACTATCAAGTAGTATATTAATTCCTGTGTATTATTAATTAATTTAATAAATGTTCAACATCAATCTTGTTGTTCATTTTTAATATTCTTATGTTCATTAAAATTAAATTTAATTTTATCTGTAATGATAAAATTGGAATTCCATATTCGGTATTCAGATAATGTATCACTATTTAGATAAAATATAATTAATTTACCATTACGATTATGATATTAATCATTTAGATATATAAAAACAAAATGGGAAAATCATTGCGTAGTAAATGGAAGAGGAAGTGCAGAGCAATTAAAAGGGAACGCTATGGAGTAAAAGAATTAGAAAGATTAAAAAAGACATTAGGTATTGATGAGAATGGGATACCAGATGTTGAAATGTCAGAAATATCAAAAATTGCTACAGGTAGGGCACAGTTCTGCTTAATATGTTATTATTTTTGCATAATGATTTCAATTGATTTTAACATTTGTTTGAAGTTGTTGATGCCAAGACAATAAAGGAAAATGAAAAAGCCAACGATGACACCAAAGCAGATGATGAAAAAATGGATCTGGACACTGATAAAAGGATATATAATAAAAAAACAATGTTGGATCAGTATGGAAATTATCCTCCATGGATGAACAAACGAAAGATTATGAAGATCAAGAAGGGTAGACCAAAAAGGCAAAAGGGAAACATAAAGCCACATAAGAGGTTAACAAGGAGACAGAAGAAGGCAATGAAGCAAAAGTAAATCTTCTATATAACATTGATAGCATTGATTAATACTGTTCTTTACTTTTGTATTAGTAAGTAACAAAAGTAAATTGTATTATTATAGTAAAATGTTATATTAATTATGTCGTGTGAATCAGCAAACATCATTCAAGTTTCTTTTCCATTTTATTATAAAGCTGAATACAAATAATCATAACGATTATTTAAGTTAGGATTCTACTATATTCTAAATTCTACTATACTAAATAAAATATCATAAAAGCTAAAGAGATGGCAGTGATAGTATGCAATTTTCTCACATAAATATTACATCTATGGGCAATGTCCAATGTTTTTGACACTTTTCTTTCGCTATAGCGACGTTAAAACTTCATCGAGCCACTGTTCATTGGTATCGCTGATCTGCAACGTAATCTTAAACGATTTTCCAGTTCCATCACTCTACTTGTTAAATGTTGCATCTTCCTTCTCTCTAATTCGTATTCTCTCAATTTGCTCTTCATTTGATATATCTCCTGCTGCATGAGTTGCTATAAACAAAACTGCGTTTTTAAACAGAAGTATATATTTTATGAGACGTTAATAGAGTGGTAACTAACCACATTTTCGATAGATCTCTTCATTTCGTTAATAGTTTCAACCACAGACGCAACTTTGACAGTCATGTCCGTCGTTTCTGTATCTCTCTTCTTCCCTTTTGCGAATTGCTAAAGATATAATAAGCAGTAAATATAATACATGACATGATTTCATTATCCAAACATTTCATCATTGTGATTTTTACTTCTATCACATAAATTTATAATTATTTTTATCTGAATTTTCTTTATTTTAGCGAATTATCTATTTTTGAATGTCGATTAAAAAATAAACGACAAATTAATAACTTTATTTTAAATTGTAACGTAGTAGAGACACTATTGAGTGTTACCCACTCGTACAAAATATTAATATTCATCTTTGTTGGTTGGTTTAATAGAGCCGCTTATAAATAAAATAAAAGTTTGAAAAAAACTGTGACATACCAAATGCACTTATATTAAAGAATTTTGTAAATCTTCAAGATATTAGAAAATCAGTCCCAACTAGTTACCTTTTTATTAGCACCAAAACTGGGATCAAACTGTTTTTCAAGTTTCTACATAATTCATACATGCCCATAACGATCAGAATAGACTTTAAAATAAGAAGGAAATCCTTCAACCTACTGCATCCGCGTTTCTATCGTCTCGCGAGCGTATCTCTCCCTTATAAGTCAAATAACACATGGCAAGCCATTGTCTGGCATACCTTTTCGAGCTTGGTAAGCCTTTTCAGTATAATCTCATAGTCCTGATCGAGGTCATCGTCAGTCACCTCGTTTTCCGTATCTGTAAATGGGAGTCTCTGATATTGTCATTTAACTACAGAATTCACAATATGCTTGCATGTACGGAAATAATATTGGAGAAATGAGAGCAAGAAGAAAGAGAGGCAAAGAACAGAGGAATTCACAATTACAAACCATGCGACGAGATCGCCGGACGCTTCGTCGTTGTTGTTTCGTGGAAATCATTCTCCAAGTCTCGAGCCTCGAACGCCGTATCTTCGGTGACTGGAAAAGAGATGGAAGCGTGATCAAAGTGGAAGTAATTTGATCCGTAAGTAGATCCTTAGATTTAGGACGAGGATTGCTGTTTCCGGTTCTTGTAAGACTGCGAAATATTGATACTGAAGACGTAATGTACGTTTACGATGTGCAGCATTTCGCTTGACGCTATTACATACTGTTGCGTACTGTTTGAAAAGAAATTTGATCTCGTAATAAATTTATTCGAAGATCGTCTTTCCACCTTATAGGGCAAGTGGCAGTGCCTTTATTACGATGGTTTAGTTCTATCTGTAGTTTATGATTAAAGTTAATGGAAACAATATAATACTTTGATATTCTATTATAGTAAGAATGGATGTAGTAAATTAATAAAAATGGTTCGAAATTATTGACATTTATATCAGGGAAAATAATTATATTATTGTCAGGGATATTAAAACAGCAGGAGGATTGTAGGAATACAATCTTTTTTTTTAAATGTTTTTTTATAATATAATCTCTAGAGTTATTCCTAACAAAATTATGATTGGAACCTTTATTTAAATAGGTCACACTTTACACTCCTCGTCTGTGTCCTGTATTACGCAATGGCTTGGTCACATTTTAAGCTGAAAATCACTCAAGCTTAAAATTTAGGTCAATCTACCACATGTCAGTCTGTTTTCTAAAGCTCAGCCAATTTCGAGCGATCTTGAACTTGACCATCGGCAACCTTTTTCTTCTCACATAGTCAGACCTCGTGTAGATGACACTGAAGTTCAAGATCAATGGGAACGATGTGACAAAACGGTATAGTCCGTTCGATAAAAATAACATTGTCGTTGGTTTATCTAAAATTCGAGAACCTACAATGGGACGAGACCAACAAGAAGCCGTTCAAAAACTTGTTTTTCGCTGATGCTAGCAGCGTATGTGTAACGTTTCATAGACAGCATGTAAATTGGTCGAAAAGTGCTACTTCGTGTGTTTCTTAATAGCATATTAGTCACTGTCGAGAAATCTCGAAAACAAATTCGTCTTTGACAGTCGAGCAGAATTTTTCCAACGATTACTCACTATTCTTTCGACAGGACTGGCCGTCTTTTTGTAGTTGGAAACCGGGTCTGCAGTGGCACTCGTAGGTTCCGGGTAGGTTTCTGCAAAGTTGATCGCAGGGCTTCTCTGTCACGCACTCGTCGATGTCTGTAACGTTGGTAGACAAGTTATGCTAATTCGTGCAAAAATTAATTGCATAAACGTGACAGCTGCACGCTACCGACTGATCCATCGCGAAGTCCTTCGATTTCCGGCCAGTAGTATTGCGCAAATTCTCCGCAATGAAACGCTGCCTTTCGTTGGTCCGATGAATTTCTCGAAATGAGCTCGAGGATTTTACAGAATAAATTACTGGCAATGTAGATTGGTCGTTTAGTTGGTGAGTGATCGAGGATAAGTGGGGAAGGTGGGGATCGGTGCCATTTAAAGTAACTTGTTCATTGATCAACATAAAAAAATGAGGCGAGTATAAAGGAAATTAAGTGCTCTTTCAACGTCTAAAATTTGTATAAATCATTTCGGCTTAATTATACGAAGGACACATTTCATTCGCATATTCCATATAACTTTGATAACATATTATATCGTAGAAAGTGAAACGCGATCAAATTTTTCTATTCAACGTGTTCAATGCTGAGTTATCGTTTAATCGATGATAGCATTAAAGTAATATTACAGTATCAAATAATCTTAATAATAATACACTATTAAATGCTATATACGCGTACGATAGAAAAATGAATAGCGATAGATCAGTTTGAATTTTAACCAAAATCGATATTTTTTAAATTTGCAAAGATATGTAAAATTTTTTCCAACGAAATAAAATATTCTTCCCTTAGCTTTATTATAATTCTTGGGTTTCTTCTCAACCTTACTTTCTCTTCTATTTGGTTGACAACTAAGTGATTGCGGATTTTGTCATTACCCCCAATGAAAAAATACGCAATCACTTAGTTGCCAACTCAATAGAAGAGAAAGCGAATGATTGCGGATTTTGTCATTGCCCCTAATGAACAAATCCGCAATCACTTAGTTGCCAACCCAATAGAAGAGAAAGCGAATGATTGCGGATTTTGTCATTACCCCCAATGAAAAAATCCGCAATCACTTAGTTGCCAACCCAATATATAATTTAATGCAAGTATAAGAAAATTATCGTTGATACGAATAATATTTTATTTCAATTATTATTTCTCGAAGCTAGAAAACTATTTTAAACAAACGAACGTACTATTGGATCTTGAGATTTGTCCTCTCTTTGTTCCTGTACGGTAGGGCTGAACAACACATTCTATCGTAAAATTATGAAAGCTTCAAGGATATTTCCTTAGAGAGTGTTGAAACTCCTTGTAAAGGATTTTTCTATCGAATTGAGAGCGGCACGTCGACACGACTCACTTCGCCCTGGTAATTAGAATGACCGCATAGCTTAATGAAATCGCTCGTAAATCTATCGAAAGCAGCCTAGCTGCTGGACACTACAATACGTTTGGTCGGCATGGTATTCGCGCAATGCCATCGACCTGCGTATCGGCCTACGTCAATTTAATTACGCCTAACGATTCTGGTTACGAGGACGTGTTTCCGAGCCGCGAATATCGATTACGGATATTTTACGATTTAACGACGCTCGTTGTTTGCATCGTTAGCTTGACGGAGGTTCGTTTACTTCTACGGCACCCGGGGCCTCGCCTAAATAAGGAGCAACGGACGTTGCTCGCAATTGTGCAGTTTAGAGTTGAACGTGAAAATCGAAGCGTTTGAAAATGCTTCGTTCTAGCGACAATCGAATCAGAATATTTGGTTTCACGTTAATAATGAAGAATAAATTCAAATTTAGATTAATTTTAGAATTCTTATTTTTTAATATTCTCATTGTTCTTTTTAATATATTTATATCTTTGCGATGAAAGTATAGTTGGTATTTATATATTTTAATTTAGACGTCGTTACGCGAAATTGTAACAAGACATGCCTGCAAGGAAGTTAATAGAGCGAAGTTGGTAATAAAATGTAAAGTAGGAAAGGTGTTAGACACGTAACGTTGATTAACATTCGGAATGACAATTTAGAGTCGATTTGTATTCGTGTTAGACATTACCTGTCTGGCACTGGTTGCCGGTAAATCCTTTGGGACACGTGCACCTGCCAGGAGAGGTACACACACCTCCGTTTAAGCATGGGGAAGGGCAAGTAGCTGAAAAGCAATTAAATTCAGGTACCGATAACCTGATACATTATTATTCGTTATCGACTAATAAATATCTTGCATGTCCATAAAAGATTTTTGTTCTACATTTCACATCTAGACAAATCAAGACATCAAATTTTTCTCATTATCTTTCGCATTTTTAATAACAATTGAATGTGTCGTTGCAATAAACGATTCCATTCCCAGCAATTTAAATAATTCAACAAGAACCAACTGAAAATTCATCAAAATTGAATGACTTTTTTAAACGTACCATAAATGAATAGTCAACTAATATTCGTAGCAATAAACTTCAATTAGAAGAATACAAATTTCGACTTATGAACTTGACAGTTCTTTTATATCCGTATAAAGTAAACATTTTATGGAGATGTTTAGAATGCCTATGATCGTTTACTCACGTTTATTACATCCAAAACTCAAGCGAGTCGCCTGTGTCCATCCAGGACAGCACAAGAAAACGGAAGATGAATCGGTCTTAACATTAATAACATTAATATACCTAAAAATAATCGGACTTGATCGTGCGAAATAGTACTAATCATCTTCGTAACATTTATAATCTTAAATATAAATATTTTGATCGCTTATGTCGATGTTTAACAATAAATACACATTTACGACAATCTATAAAGAAACATCTCGTTTTGCAGAAACGTTAATTTACCTAATTTGTCCATTTCGATGATGATGATTGACAGAGTTGGGAACTGATCTGGTACAAACTCGTCTCCTAAAACACAAGGGAAATATCTCCATATAAGAAGAAATTCTTAAAGTATAAGAAAAATACCTTTATGCAAGAAGAAAATAAAGAATGCATATTAATATTATTAGTACGAAGAGCTGCAGGAATTGGACGTACAAAAGAAAGTGACACTTCATACAGCGTTTATTATTCGAGGACTACAGCTCTCCCTTAATGTATTTCGAGCACGCAAATCCCCGTGGCTTTATATTTGTTATTGAGATTTATGCCATCTATACAAACACATTGTCAAGCGGTGACAAGACGAAATTTAATTAATGAATTGATTGTTTTGATAGCGATCGCAGCCGATACGACACGGTGCACGCCTTCATTTGCATCTCGTCGAATCGATATGGAAATGGAAATCCTTAAATACAGAGAAGGTAATTTCGACGAGTACGTTTAAGCTTCGATTCGATAAATGCGAGGGTAACAGGCTTCGAAAGCGAGGCTACATTATAAAAGGAACGTCGAATGATTGCTATCGTGTCGTAAGGGATTATTCGATAGCTTTCGTTGTAGCTAATCTGCTTTGACAGCTGTTATTACTTGCATCGTAATCCATTTTATTATAGCCGAATCAGCTAAACTGATCGATCGATACACACCCATGATTTCGTTTCACATGATTTCGAATGAACTCAGCAGCGAATTATTTTCATCCTGCGCTGTAGCCACACTGATTTTCGCGATTTCATTTAAAGCTTTCTCATGTAAATCGCGTGCACTTTGTTACGATTTTGCATTCGCATTGATTTCTCTAATACATCGTATACACTTGATCATCGACATAATCGCGAATATTATATTCGCGAAGGCGACAGAAAGATTCTTCTACAAGGGACAAGATTTCTATTCGAAAATCGTAGTGTATATTTGTAGTAAAAGCTTAAGTACCTGTAATGGAAATTACAAAAATTCCACATCGTCTTGCTCAAGAATATTAAGTGTCTGCTTGTTAAAATGCAAAAAATAATACGATGACAGCTATGATATTTAGTATCGAAGGCGCTCCTTTCTCTTTGTACTTGAGTATCTTGCGTAGAACTTACATAAAAGAGAGGATACACGACGCTTCGGTTTACATAAACGCGCGATGTTCATCCGTAATTGAACATTGAGACTTTCCCAGAGTATCTTTTACACTCGAAAGCGTCGACCAGTTTTAACTACAATTACTTAGCTGACAGGATGTTCTCGGTTAACAAGCATTCGCCTCTATTACTTTCATTTTCACCGTCATCAATCACTCCGTCACATTTACATTTTGAACCAAAGGCAAATATTATTCTTGTTCTTTGATATATCCAATATATTCCACGGGAATTAATCTTTCTTAGAAAATTTTTCATTCTGTAATTACATGTGCAAGTTTCCGGTTAAGAAACCACGCGGTTAACGAATAAAACTCGCTATAAAAAAGTGAAAAATATGACATATCGTGTTCTTTCTGTGTAATCCTTGAATGTTACATCGTTGAATCGTTATGAAAAGTGGAAGATCGGTCTGTTAAAATTTCGAACGCTGATATCTCGCTACTTGTTCTGTACGGTTCGATATGTTGACTAGAAATTACACGAATGCGAGAGGACGGGACGATTCAGTGCGCACGAACGCGCGCGAATCGCGCATGATTGGGCGACGAGATGCGATCCCGCACAGCGGAACCACTTCGTCATCGTCGACTCGCGAGAAAATTGCACTTTGCTGTGTCGCTGTCATGTTCGTTGAAACGCGACACGACATTTACTGTCGCAACACCAACCACGTGCTTCGCATCGCGAGACGTCTACTTTTCTTGCCCTGTGCGCCATTTTGTTTGTCGCAAAGACATACCAAGGGCGCGAAGAAGTCGTTAAAATAAGAAGATTACTCGATTAAAAGTGTCACAGACCGAGACAAATAGTTGTTCTCAATTTAGAAACGATCGTCGTTGCTGTCATTAATTTATGTCTCTCGAATTGAATAAATCACTCATTAATTAATTATATCGAAAGATGGGAATTAAACGCACTACAAAGGATAGTTTATTATCGTTTAATCATAAAATTAGCAATTATTTCCTTATGTAACAATTAATTCCTCGCTATGTTATTTTTATACTTATTAAGAAATAAGCTATTCCCTTGCTGCGTAATTCCCACGTTCTCCAGATCCGGCAGGTGTACGGAACAAGATGAGGTCTTTAAACGACGTCAAGGATGCTCGTAAAATCTGTCTGTTAAAGACGAGTCTCGTATTTGCGTACAGATTATCTGCGCCAGAAAGGATCAGAGGGATTAGCGCGGTAGGTGATCCAGGTTAGCGGATCGTGTATGTTCTGTCAGACAGGTAGTGTATCCGACATTGGCTCATTTCATTTGAGCTGGATATAATATTCATGATGATGGTGCACATTGTTTCCACGTCGACCAAAATCAATCTCTCCTTCCAGAAATCGCAGTTTCCATATTGATCTATAAACGTGTTATCGATTCACGTAACAGAGGCACGAATGTATAAGAAATAGAAACTTTTGTTTAGAATAAAAATAAATAAACAAAGGGAAGAAAAGTCAAATAACTTTCGTTAAAGTAAGGCATAATTTAAATATAGTAAAAGTTATTCTTTGGGCTTCTGGAATTCTCACTAGTGTTGTCGATATTCGAAATTATTCTGGTTAATAAATTATGGATGCTTTCGAACGCCTACATAGGTAAATACTACTCCGTTTAACTCTAGACGACACGATAAGTTTCCGTATAACGTTCGATGATCGTGATCTATTCACGGCAGCGGGATTATCGTAATTCGGAAAAATAAATGTCTTCGCTGTCGCGACGAGCTAACATCAAATCGTTCCCAGAGCGTATTCCGTTCGCAGAAAAATCCTTCAGAACACGTTGCGACGGAGGTTCAGATACGGTTCGGAGGACATTCGCGTGGGAATACTGGTTCGGGTGCTTTGGTGGCCATACTGAACGTTGCGCGCTGATAACGTCCAGCATGCTCGGTCCACGACATTGAACGAGAGAAACGAAGAGGTTAAACGCACATTCGCGAACCCTTTCTGAAAATAACGCGTGTAAATCGTTGTAGCTGGCTTGCACTTGTAACTAATTGTACGATTTACGGATTACATTCCCTTTAATAAAAGCGACAACTCATTCTGACATAACACTGATTTCAAGAAATACCACCATTTTATTCTCGAATATTGCTTACTTTTTATACGATTTCTTCGAAACGAAGAGAAATACATCCCTAAGAGTTTATGAAATCTTCCGTTTCCTACTACTATTCAAATTTTTCTTAAAAAAGAATTAATTCGAACGAAATAGAAAGATAACAACTATACGACGTATATACATAGTGTACAAAGTTGGAGTATTGTACTCGTATCTCGAGAAAACGTTTCACTTTTCATCGTACAGGCCTTAAGTTCATCGAGAGCGAAGACTTCTAATGCGTTCTAGGAACTTTCTCCGTTAGCGAAGAGAACCGGCTTGGAAGAGAGAAAAAAGATGAGGAAATGTACGAAGAAGTCGCGTGTAATAAAATTAATGTCGATTAGCGAAGGCGCCGTCGCGTGATACCGCTCGCAAGCTTCTTTGAGGTGATAAATTTTCAATGAATTACCGCATCGACGGCTCGCGTGTCCGCGACTCTCTTAGAAGTACATACTTCCGAAACCTTAACGGTGATCTCGCATGTTTTCCACATCTAACCGCGCCACAGGCGAACGTAGCGTCGAGTTATGGTTGCCATTCGTTATTACCCTTGCCCGCTTGACTATCTATTGCTCACGACCGATATTTTCACGACCATAGGTGAAAGACGTTCCGCGAAACCAAACTTTCTCTGGGTCACTAATATGTCACAAGGTTTACAGATAAAAGAGCATCGAGATTCTAACGTGGACAAACATGTCGCAACATTTGTCCTGAACAATTTTTACGAACGTGTACGTACTATGCGCGCTATAGAGAACTTTTTGAAATCTCATTAGTACTGTAACGAGAACGTGACTATTATGTTTTTAATGGTAAAATTTGAAACCAATTGGAGAACGTACATGACAGTTACAAGATATTTACTGTAAAATCAGCAATTATCAAACACGTACACATTGTATCACTGATACGACATAAATACATGTAGCTACGTTCGAGATGTACAACGGACGAGATCACCAAAACCGGTTGATACATCGATATCACGGAATCGGAAGAAAAATACGAATAACATATCGCGTACACTATCCGCGGCAAAATCTATACGTTCAGCGAGCTAGTATCAATTAATCTCGCATCCTCGATCGATCTTTAATTGAACCATAAATATTCAGCTTTACTTTCGCCTGATGATACTCGCAAACAGCGCGCATAATCATAGATACACGGGGCGCATTTTCAACGTTGAAACCGTACGTTATCATCGCATGCCGTCGCCGGTAAACCATCGTCGCGCGTTGTCCCGATCGTGACAACACGCTTTGCACGCTCGTTTCGACGTTGCCGCCAGTGATAAACATCGATTCTTTATTGTACGATCTCGTGGACTTTACTCCACCGATTCCTCTTCTACTTTCTCGACAATAGCGCCTGAGACTAACGTTGGTTTGTTTAAGGTTTCGATGAGTTGTCGGTAGATTATGAACGTTTATGCAATCAGAGAAAATTTAAATGTACAAAAATATACAGAACGATCGTATACATGACAGTACGCGAACATGTTAAAAATATTCGAAGCAAAGTACTCGTTATAATATTTGAAAGGCGAAACAAATCTTTGTTTAAAAGAGAATGAATATTTTAAGATTGTTTGGAGGATTAAAGGAATTGCCAAGATAAATAATGCTGTAAGATACAAGGAAACTTTTTTTTCGTAATTTTACAAGTTCCTTATAATTTGTATATTCCTGGACAAGAAGCTGTGTCCAAATAAAATAGTAAAGTATTTTTAAATTTCTTTAGGACAAGAATCGGTAATTAAACGGATCAAAGTAAACAGTTGATAGTAAAAAGGAACGAAAGAGGTCAATTTTACGAGCAATCAGTAGTTGGCTGCAAAGCACACAAAACATGAAGAGAGACCTCCTCGAGATGTTCGCATGGAAGAACAAAGAAATAGCCGGACGAAGTGAAGTGGCACTCGTGCTCGACCAGCACAATTCGCTGGTTCGAAAGTTTTCCAAACAGCATGGCCGGTCATTGGCTACTCGTTTTGAGTCGCGGTAACTGATCAAATACAGCCTCGGCTATCGCGACATCTAATTTTTCATCGCCGCTTGAAAACGTCACTCACGTTGCCTAATCCCCTCGACACGAAGTCGATTAATCACGAGGAAATCTGTTCTTGAAAGCTCTCTATAAGACTAAAAGATTTGTTATTATCGCGGCTTAATGAATAACGCCGGCGATAGTTGATTTACTGCATGTAAGATTCGGTTTGCTGAATTATCGTTCTTAAAGCGAATTAAAAAGAAGGTCGTTAATCAAAGTTATCCTTTAATTCGAGTAAATTTGTAAACTATCGGTACATGGATCTATTCAGATTAGATAGATAAATAACGAGCTCGACACGTTCCGACGATGTTGCTTTAATAGCGAACGCTTTATCCGGCTGATTTATAAAACGTTGGGTCGCGCGGCGATGCAATTTTATCGGCGAGTTATTTCACGCAAACGGTCGATTTCTCGGAAATCCAGGCCGTGCCTTAATACTTGGGTGGTTAATCGTGCGCGATGCAATAATTCTGGCCGTTACGTTCGTGTCATCCCATCTCCCTCGCGACGGAATACGCGTGCAACGTGGGGTGCGCGCGTAAAACGGAAAAATAAAGCAACGCGGAACGGACGTCGCGACGTGTCCGGCATGCAAATGCGATGTAATTCCACAGCGTCAATTAACATCGCGCGAGAAATGAATCGCAACGTACGGATACCACGAGAAAACGTGCTCGGCTCGAAGGAGCTCGCTTGGCAAACGACGAGTAATGTTACGACTACCCGTCCGACGATTTGCGGTTTTAGACGCAACGGTTCGCGCGTACATAGTTGGATCTACGCGCGGCTTCTTGAATTAAGTTCTGATTGCTTGCTTTATGAATAAACAGGTAAATTTCTATTACGTAATCGTTGTTCGTGTTGCTAACTTGTTGAACCTTGTTTCTCAAGTAGTTTAATAACGTGTAAATTAATGTACAAATTAAATGATAAGCGATAATCGGTGCGTAAATTAAAGCTTTTTCTTTGGTGTTGGGAATAATGAGAGTGTTAATTGATTTTACGTATTTATTCTCGTTGATTGTGAAATAAATATTTATGAAAGTTTGGCATCCGATCCAATTGCGATATGATGATTGTATAATTATAGCAATATGTTCTATTATATATTCTTTTTTGCGTTGTTACCTATGTTACAGATGTGATTCGCAATCAGTAGTTACAAATAACTACTTGATTTTTTCGTCTTCTGGAAAGTTGCTTTGGAAAATAACTTTCTTGCAAATGCGTTATTGATCTTCCAGACTTTAAATTTAGTTCCACGGTTTAAACGACCCAGCGCCTCAGCAGTTTATTGCACCATTATCTCAATACCAATTTTATAGTCTGCCATTGTAGCTTGCCAGTAAATACATTCTAACGTTTATATACTATTTCGTATCTCTTGCGAAATATACTCGTCGCTGAAATATTAGTTTTCAACAGCCATGTAAGCATTTGTAATAACGTGGTCCTATTTGTATGTGAAATGTCTATAAGAAAGTAACACCGTCGACAAACGTCATCAGAAAATAATTTCCATCGGCCGTGCACATGTGGCCGAAATATTCTTAACAGCCTCTTCTCATCCTCTTCGGCTGCACTCCCGCTGCAGCCATGACGATATTTTTTCCCCGGTTAACTATACCCGCCGCCGTGGTGCATAACGATGGTTTATCATAAAAGCGAAGGAGTTATTTTCGAGGCTGACAAATGGGTTCAATGTCCTCTCGTTGAATATTTTTCCTTGTCTCTCTTGAACGCCTCTGAAAGAAAAGAGGAGAAGTCTTTTTATCGAGCAGGCAAGTTATAAGGATATTGAGCGTGCGGCTCGTTAACGACGGAGTTTTGCCAGCCGCTTCCTTTTTCTCCGTCATCTCCATTCGCCATTCGCCCTCCGACCGACGGCTAAACAATCTGACGTGCTGACTCCCGTTGTATACGTTAACGGGAGTTTGTGAAACGTCGCTGTTTGAATCTCTTCCAAACAATCCTGCCTGATTCATTCGCCGTCGTTTCGGGAAACACTTTCTCGAAATTGTTTGTAAAAAGTTTCTCCATGTCGATGTTTATATATTTCCTATTCTTCACGATGATGCTTCGTAGGTTAATCTATAGAAACATTTAGAAAAATTTATCGCGAAATTTCGTTGCAAATATTTTATTGTGTTAATAGAAAATTGTGGTTATAATACAGAGCTGTAAATAATTGTATTAAACAATTAAGAATATTTAATACAGGAGATACAAAACAGAGCTTATTTCAGCAAGCATGATTTTCGTTAATGTTAACAAGAGACGTTTATTTTATTTCACTTCCCCGCATCATTTCTTAAACTATCGGCCTCAGACAGCAAAGAGCAGAGGAATATTCTTAAAACATTATCGATAGCTCGGAGACATCTAGTTGGCGATGCACCGCTAGACCAACAGAACAGACCTCCCATTTTGCCCCATGGTGTACGTTCTATACCTCTTACATACAAAATTTATGTGTGCCGCCTAATCGAGTGTAAATTGTAGACTTTGCAATGTGCTAAGTTTCCCACGAAATCCAAGATCCGATAGTATTCTGTGCTTTCTAGACGAGGTGTATGCTTTACATAAATTAGCAGTACCTTCGATCGTATCGAGATTAGCTTATTTCTAGCAAAGCGAACGTAAATTCCAGTTTGTAATATAAAATTATTCTAATCGGGTAGTCGTCTGTCGCTGTTTGCGATCGATTCCACTGACTTTTCGACGTGGAATACGCAATGTTGCAAAAGAAGCCGCAGGCTGCTGGTACGGATTTGCGAAGCTTCCAAACTACAAAATTACTTGATGACGAGTTACCGGTTCCCGGGGAAGTAATTACGCGCCTACGCGGTGCCAATAAGTGCCACGCTACCGCTCATCATTTTTCGCGATGCATCTCCATCATTTTGCATCTTACTTCTTAGCACAACACCACAGTGGTGAATGTTCTCAATCGAAGCGTTGAAATTACAAGTTTTATCTTCATTCCGAATTTTTCGTTATTTTATCGTACTCGTAAAGAGTTAATATTCTATAGAGGTATTATGTAAATTGAAAATTTGCCAATGATGCTACTAAACGGGAATGTCAAAGAACTAAACATTACGATGCGAATAATTCTATCGAGAAAAAAAACACTGTAAATAACCGATGATATCGAAGTTTATAGTTACGAAGGCGTAATAAAGTATGCTCTATATTCGATGTGTTAACATCTGTTTTTTTAATCGGATTCAGGGAAATTCATAAAATGATACAGGGTCGATGCCAGATTTAAATAAACGAGTGGAAAATGCGAGCTCGATAGACACGAATAACCTGTACAAATACTTTTCAAAAGTTTACACCGACTTTTTGAACAAGTCATTTTCGTCTATGGCAGATTACGTAATGGATACATCGTGCTTTTAACTAATCGCCGGTGAAACCCGTGTACGCACGCGTCGAGTGATGCAACGTTTTCTTACGTCGTGAATTATCGTCTTATGCTTTCGACGTACCACAATGATATATCGCTGAAACCGTCATACACACGTAGAATACGAGTAGCCTTACTCCGTGATATATTTTCTCCGACTTTTACAAGCCAACCAATTTTTCATGACTATTAGACCGTTATCAAACGAAATGTAAATGTTTCTATCGTTCGTTAGTAGCGTGCGTTACGACACGTTCTAACAGCGCTTGCTTTCAATTTGTTACATTTTGCAAGAGTTAAGTTAACTAAAATTTCATCGCAACAATCGTAGTTCAGATGAACGGAACTGTAGCGCAATGTAAAACGTATCTTTCTTTCATCATCCGCGATTCTTTCTGTGTAAGTAAAATAAGAGGCCACCGTTAGGCGGTCGCGGCGCTATCAATTTCCGTGAACACGGCGGACGCAAATCGTCGGGCTCACCGCGGAATTATCATTTAATGGGGCCCCGCAATAACGCGAACCATTCGAGACGGAAAGAAAAGGAATCGCCATGAATTATTCAAGCAATCGCAGGAACGCGGAGCAATAGCGCGGTACCGCGCGATCGATACCGCATCGTTCGAACACTTGGCAACGATAAGTCCATTTATGCCGGCCATAAACCGACCCGTGGAATTTTCAAGAAGATCCTCGGGTGAGGCGACCTTACGGGGCCACGAATTCTTGCCGCGCCACCGAGCTGCCCAAGCCACTTCCTTTTTTTCTTTCTTTTTTTTTATCCGTAACACCATTTACGGTCGAATATAACCATCCGGTTCGACCACCCTAGGGGCCAAAGAACACGATCGTCTCTACCTGCTGCTCGCGCCTCCTCTACCTACAATTTCTGCCCGCGGCTGCGACCTCTTCACCCTGGACAACAACGCGCGGAAAAAGTCACTGCTAATGGATTTAAGCGGAGCACCGACCATCGCTCTTCTCGATCGGACCTGCATCCTTTGGCTCCTTACACGGACTGCCTTCCCTATGATATCTTATTGATGAGTTTTCGACTTTTTGGCCGAGTATAAGCCTAAGAGTATATTAAAAGAGATTAGGGTTTTTTAAAGACTGAATTAGAGCCGATATCTTATATCTATGAAAAGGCTATGGAAAGGAATTCGAAAGATACGCTTAATATATTTCTCCTCGCTACTTCTTTAGATTCTTCAGTTAGATTCTACGATTTTATAAAATTTAAAGAAATTGGAGTATTTGTAATATTGCGATAAACTGTTGCTTTGTCTTTAACGAATTAACCCATGTTGTGGTTTAATTTCGTTGCCTTTAGTTGTGATCCAGCAGAAGATGTTTGATCTTCCAAGAAAATTTTTGCATACAATTTACATGAGGAATTACGCATACCAATAACAATTCTTTTATATCTTCGTGGTTGAATACGCGGTACAAATCGATTGAGAATAACGAAAAGAATGCGACAGAATTAAATATACATTTATGGTTTTATTTGGACATCGTTATGCACTTTGTACGGTACAGGAACTGCTTCGAGTACGCAGTGCAAGCTTAAGGGTGGTTTCTTCAAATATTTGCCAAATATCCTATGAATATTTACGAGGTTACGAAGTTACGTCTCAGTTGCTGAATTTCCAGCTTTAAATCATTGTTGAAAATTTGTAATATCTTTCAAGAATATTTATTTATACCTCGAAATAGCGTTACGTTGCGTAATACTATCCGTATAGAATAGCTAAGACGATATATGAGTTAGGCAATTTCAAAAGAAAGTATTTATCAGGAACTAATTCGATCTTTAAAATTATCGCTTTATTCTCTATTTATGCGAGTAATACCTGTTACGTGCAGCAACGTGATTTCTCTAGAGTCAGAAGTTTGTACCTCTCGCTGGGTAATTATTGTAAAAACTTTCCAGAAGTATTAGCATAACATTGCAAGATGTTTATTTATGCTTATTTGGCGAGTATTCTTATTAGAAGGTGTAGTTGAAAACTGTGTTCAAACGCACGCGAGATCTTTACAACATGAAAATATTCCATTTCCTTTCATTTCCGTTATTTTATTCTTCTCAGTATAAAATATTAAAATGAAATATCGTAATACTTTTTGTCATTAGGATAAATTCATTGAATGAATTGAAAAAAACATTTTGTCGTGATATTTCCTTTCAAGATATTCCATTTTCGCGTAGAACGATTGTTCGTCGTGGTTTCTGTAGATTGAAGTAATCGACGTGCTAAAATTGAAGCGGAAATACCGACGATTTTGCGTCCATCATTCCGTGAACGTCGATTGTTCTTCATTTTCCTCTAATGCATTTCGCACCGTAATACAGCATGCACCTTGCTCGTATCCTCTCTTATGTGCCAGCTGTCGTTGATCTCCGGTAGATCTTACGATCACCAAAGAAATCGATGCGAAATGCCAACACGCTCGCGAAATTGTACGTTCGCGATTGCCCTTTGATCGGCGAACGTGCACCGTTCACGACGCAACGTATCCTTTACGGACTCTTCCAACCACCGATTACTATTTTATCGTGTCAATTTTAAGGCTCGCGAGCTCATTATAGCTTGTGAAGGTATTCAGACGTTGAATCCTAATCTCAATGATTGTGCAAACATTTCTTCATAATTTTGTTGACTCGCATAACAACGATATGTTACTTCGCAATTTGATTCTTCCAAAAATGCTTTTATCTACGAGATTTTTGTATAATCGTGTGTATCTCAATTATAGTTAGAATATCCGGCATTCATCTTAAGGTTTTAGAATCAGGTTAGCACACGTGAAACTTGCAAAGGATATTGGAAAATTTCTTGAAATAAAACCTTAATCACGCGATATTATATGGCATTGAAGTATCCATATGATGTTTGTTGAATGATTCGACCATTGTTAAACAATCGGAGTAACATCAAAATCTGGTCAGAACCCCATCGTAGGTCGTGCGGGTTGAATGGCCGACGCTGTTATGTTTATCTCTGTACAGTACGCGCTAACAGAAACGAAAAGAAAGTAAAAGGAGGTCCCGACAGAACGTACGTGTAAAAGACGTGCTCTATTTGCGTCCGTGGAATGTCATTTCGCGTTCGTTGTTCCTTCTTTCTACTTGTTTTGCGGCGAGTCGCGACACGAAACCCTCCCTGAAGGCATTTAAGAGTCTTGCGATGTTCCATTAAGAGAAATGACTGAATCATTTGCAAATTCTTTCGCAGAAAGGCCAAGGGACATCTTTGACATCTCTTGAATACATGAAATTAGATGTAAAGACAACATCGTTAAATCCTGATACCTTACTGGGTATTTTGTTCTAGACAAAAGGGTGTCTTAAGAAATATCTCAAGATTTCGATGAACGTGTACTGCTTTGCATAGTACTTTTGTGGCAAATTAATGCTTAATACCTACTCTAAAGTATCTAGATAATTAGTTCCTCCGACATGTTGATATCTCAAAATTCTATTAGGATAATATTTTAATATCCTGGCATTGTAACATTACGAATACCTCGATCCATAGATATTTCAAGTTTCTAATATTCCAATAATAATAAGCGTTCCAACGTTCTTACATTCTAAAACTCTAATAGTCTGATGGCTGAACAATTTTCAACAAGTTCCAAGACGTTCTAACATATCGATTAACACACTGATTGCAATGTCTAATACTCGAGAGCTCTAATTACTATCGTAATATTTCACTTACTGTCACGTGGACGTCGTAAAAAACGTATTTACCGGTAAAGTTATGAATAACGATAGTTTCACTCCATCGGGACAAAATACGATACGATGAAATATGGAGCACGGAATCGATAAGAACAATGTACTCTGCTTACTTTGACCTTGATTTGAATTCCTCTCAAATGGGCCGTGCTAAAAGAAGACGATGTTGCTCTCGGGCAGAATGCCACGCGGCTCGACGACTTCCTCGAGATTGCAAGTTGAATCGGCGGAGGAGGGCGGTATTTGACATTTCGCTGGGCTCGCTAACCGTCAAGTAAGAAAGAAAATACCTGCGGGACGTTTCATTTTTAAACTCGAAGGAATGGTTTTCACGCACGTTCGCGTCTTGGTATTTTTTCGTGAACCAACATCAATCAGACCTGGGCGGTAATTGAATATGAATTATGTGCGAAGCATGGCCACGTGCAAGTGTTTTAGCTCCTACGTATGACACGAATTCCTTTTCTATCGAATTTCCTATTCTAAATTAAAGGTTTCGCATATTTGACTATAGCTAACGTGCAATTTATATGCAAAATTTTACGTAAGATATGCATGCGCAGAGTGGTGTACGAAAAGATTCGAAGAATTTAAGGGTGTGTAGCGTTTATTAAAGCGTAGTGGCGAGCATGTAAACGGGCACGTGCTTGCTCGTGAATCAAACCATTTTATTTTTATTATTCTCCTGTAATAATTGCAAACTAAGCTAAGTTGAACTTGGTACAAACGCTTTATTATAATATTTATTTAATTAACGTTAACAAGGAGTACGAAGAACAAGTTGAAACTAGAATCTACACATTGTTTGTGATAAGTCTTCCGCTAAAATTCTTGAAGTTTCGAAGCTTCCGTCTCGAGCGACGAGAATCGCATTGGAACCAAACTGGATACAATTGCGCTGTAAATCCCATACGGCTGTGTTTAGCAAACATCGAAACATAAGGATGAAAAACAGCCGAGGAAAGGAAGCAAACGCAATCGGATACTATCACCTCGTGAATCGCCGGCTCGTAGAATTTATTTCGCTGTATGGCGCCGTAAAACGAGTGAAAATAGTGGCGAAATTCAGTAGATAAAGGAGTATTATCGTCTCACCGCTGTTTATTCTCTCCGATCATTCCCCGGCAAACGATCGTATTCAATAACTATTGCGCGTTAAGGAAGATACTAGGTGACTTTGATATACTTACGGTATGTTTCGTGATTATTTAGTATTAATGTAAGCGCGTTGATATTTTCCGAATTAACGTTCTTTACCACAACGAAGATATATTTCTTAGGATTCCAATAATTTACAAATTTCGAACGAATAACCTGCGTTACTTTCATCTGTTCGAATCTCTCTCTTCTTGTTTGCTCGTGTTGCTAGTATATATCGAGAAACGACTCGGATTCCCGTTTGAAACGATGGTAAAGCCAGGCTGTATAGTCCCATTTGGCGATTTGCCGAGCACATTTGTTAACTGGACTAACCGGCTTTACTGTTTCGGAGTGTTCCGAATATTTGGTAATTAATCGGCTCTATACTTAACCAGATTGTGAATTGGCGCGTGCCAGGGAAACCGGAGCGGCGGTAAAAGTTAATGAAACGTCAGGCGAAAAATAAATTCGTGACGTGTCTGCGATGCGACGAGTTTTTCCTTTTACGCGTTGGGATGCACAAGAAACGCGTTTCAGTGGAGGATGTACCGGCATAAAAATTGCCAGCGAAACATTATTACATGGTGCTGAAACTTCGATTAAATGTCGGCGTACAAAATTATGAACAGCTTGCCAGATACATACGTATATGTATCAAAGCGAATAGCCACTCTATTTGGCTCACACATTTGTTTGTTTAGCTGCGGTTCAATAACCATGCCAACTATTAATCTCTTCGCTAGAAAAGTATCTGCGACGGGAATGTGGCAGCGCCGATTGCGGTGTAACGATTATGAAATTGCAAAAGGCGCGGATATACGCGACGAATGCAAGCAGTCAGGCATTAACGTGGTACTCTGGTGTTAGGTGTGTTTCTTCGTTTAAGCTCATTTGTAGCATATTACTTCTAAAGCGCTATTACAATTTTTATGGAGCTAGATATGGTTTACTGTCACTATGGTATATACTACTATGGCGTTTCTAACGTCCCTCTTAGTTCTAAGTCGATGTAATAACCTCCTAATTAATAGTTATCTTTCAAGCTGTTTTTACCAGTGTCTTTTCTATCTTGTAGTTTATGATTTATTCTTTCGGTAAATCAGAATTGAAGTTGTCTTTTCTACATTGTATTTGAATTATGCAACGCCACTTTAAGATAAGAACACCTGATCCTGCGATGCGAGAAATCCTCCTTATAGACAACTTTGCAATATGAAACCCGCTATAAAGGACAATTCAAAAGATCATAAATCGATATAAGAACAGCTAAATTATCTAAAACGTTCTAAATTCTCTATAATCGTAATTATCTACTCTCCTGAGTTGCCAATAACCCATGAAAGCGATCGATGCGACTATAAATAATGGAAAGAAAAAAGATATTTTTATTATATTAATAGAAATTTTTATATAATTTACTAGCAATCTATATTATTATATTATTATTATTATTTTCCATAATTTTAGACAATTTTCTCTATCGTCGTTTCAAATATTATTTTCAAATAATTTCTGGTATCAACTTTTCTGCTTTGACATATGATAACACGCCGTGAAGCCGTATTATCGTGTCTGCAAGAACGATAGTGACTCGACAGCATATAAAGCTGCGGAAGATTCTTTTTAAAGCGTGTCCAGTGTTTTTTCTCGTCACGGTGTACAGTATCGGAAAATGGTAATTGCGTTGCAGAAGAACGGTCTCGATTCGAGCGACAAAACGAATGTGCCTGTCGTTTGACAACAACGTGAACGTAACAGTTGCGTCTATTTCCACGCGGACACCGTCCATTTGTCAATCGACCGATCTGTTAAACCTTAGACCAACGACAATGCAACAGACGATGGATAATAAACAATGTAAACGACTACGCACCGAGCGTTCCAAGATGTGATATGGCAGGATTATTATCTGGGATATACTTGGAACTGTTCGTATATTCTTTATTCGTGCTTCTTCTTATCGACGTCCATCGATCACACGTGCAAGATGACCAAAGGGACGAACGATAGTTATATAAATGATTAGTAGACCCATTTGCGGAGGATGTTCTGACGCATATCGTTCGCCTGTTTAAATTGCTCCAACGTCCAATCAATTATTCAACAGGGCAATGCACTTTTGAAAAGAAAATTCGATTTCGAATAAACGATTAACCACGGTACTTGCTGCATTCGTTTTCTTATCGATGAATATTTTATTAGGCCCGTTATCTTCAGCTTATTAGTTTATATGCTCTTTTCTAAATTTATATCTATATATAATCAGGCTCTTCCTTAATTTAAAGCGACTACAACGAGGAAGAAATGACAAGGAGACGTTTAAACGATTAGAGTCGACGAGATACCTGGCTGTTCGCTAACATACGGCAAAGGTGCTCACTTTTCCCCTATATCCTTCATCCCGTGATTTCCATTACCATCGAAGCGTCATCAACCCAATGAAAAACAGTAGCTGCACAAGTCCATGAAAACAGTAGCTGAAACACGTCGAAGCCCCGCGCGCGCCTATCGACTCGAGTTTGTCGCCAGATCAATGTAACCGACCTCGAATTCCGCTTCTGTATTCTTGATCAGGCTACCGTCGCCGTCTAGATCGCATTTTAAGTGTCATTATTGCCACGATGGCGATAAAAAATTTCGGACGATGACGACCGATCGATCGTTCGAGACGCGTGATTCGTTGTTCGTGTCGACGAGACGACTTTTCGTCGGCCTCGTGCGACAGGTTTGCGAGTGTTTCACTACTCTGCCCGGCCTTGTATCTGGGTAATTCGATCGGCGCATAGAAGAAAAGGAAAGAACGAGCGAGCAGTAGGCACGAGCTAAATTATCGCAATCGGGTTAAATAGTAACGAGGGGTCTCGTCGATGCGTCGCGCCGTTTCTTTCAGTTTGCGTGCAAGGAGAGCTTTGTTTCGCACGGACAAAAGTGGTCGCGTTCACGTGCAACCAAATGTATCGCGAACACGCCCGCGGCCCATCGCCTCAGTCATTGAAACGATGAGAGATCATCCGAGTTGTGTTGCGAAATTATGCTCCAAGAAGCGGTAGCGATTCGCGAACATAAGTTCGAGTATAACATTTTTTGGAGACAAACGTGTTACGAGATTATAACATCGTCGTCGGGATACTTTTATCAGAGAGAATTTAAATCAATTCCATAAAATCAGTCTTAATAATTAGTAAGTTTGTCCCTCAAAAGTAGAATGCATTCTCACGTTGCCTTTATCTTTTACTTCCAGATCGTGACCTTTAATGATAGTAAGCGTTGAAGCTTCATAAATGTGGTATATATAACACGGTGAAATTAAACCGCTCGTTGTTATAAATAATTTTAATCGATGTAAGTCACGGTAATTTATAGTTCGAGTATGGAACATAGGAAGTAGGTTTCTGAACTTCTATAAAGCTATAAAGCTTTCTTGTATTTCTTTTCTTGTAATATTTCTCTGTACATGTGAGGTAGCAAGTCTTTTATTAAGCACAATAACGTACTTGGCATTGTAAGGCCCATATCTTGCACTTTTTTTAAAAACCTGTAGTTTTCAGCATATCGCCGTTCATTTATTTAATAGGCCACAGCACGTACACAATTTTCTTTATTTAATCCTTAAGAAAACTGTTTGCGATTACGTATTACCTAATATGGTTAATTCCCATCAAACACTTTCAAGAATCAACTGCACCCTAAGTGGCAATTTGAATATATCGTTTCTGCAGAAGAGCGCCGACTTCGTTACAGCACGTTCCGACCATAAAATCTCACCTTTTTCATTCCATCTTACAAATCAATATTTCAAAAATATTATCAATCAATCATCGAGAAACTTTTCTATGAACATTTTATCCGCTCACTTTATATAATTAAATATTTAACAATATCAAACTATTTTGACAGTATAAAACCTTGTTCATAACATTTCAAATATCGTGATTTTCCCTTTAAATTACCACATCAATATTCAGCAAATACCGTAAAATCTATGTTTGCCAAAAAGGCCTTTTAGCTACACCTAAAACTTTCTATCGATCAAATATTCAGTACACCAAAGGATCGAATGAACTGCTTTCCTCTTACGAAACGTTGCGCCAACATTGCAAGTACCACACTTTCCTCTTTAAGCTCTCAAATCAATATTCAGTAAATATCGTAAATTTTACTTGCACCTGATAGATGCGCAGAACTTTCCTCTGTACCTTAATCCTTAGAGGCTGTCATAGGTGAAATTTCATCCTATGCAAATTTTAACATAGTGTAACACGCGCCTAGCATAAAGTAACGAGTACCTTACTCCATCAACATTCTAACGCAATGAATACTTCGTTCCATCGATATTTCAACGTCCTGATATTTCGAATCTCAAATTTTTAAAAGCTCGAACAAATCACCTTGCCACGCCCGCAACAAAAATCCATCCATGTCGCTTTGATCGCTAATTCGGTCGACGAAGTTGCACCAGTTCCCCGTAAACCGAGGCGTACGCTAAACCACTTTCGCGCTGACCTCAAAAAGAACCATCGAGATCGTGACCAGTAAATCACCAGCTGCAACGCGTGCATTTCCCCATTAACCACCTTTTAATTTACTAAAAACTCGACGTTGTAGTTCCATTGACGCAACGATAATGATGTTAATGGCCGGGCTATCGACATTCAGGGCAAAATCTTTCTTCCATTTCTGTGCAAAACATAGACTCGCGAGTAGCGACCCGTTGCGGTCGATTATCATCAACGAGATAGAGGTCTCACGTTCGCCATCGTCGATGGTCGTTTCCCACCGGCGAGTATCGTCGCGAACCGCGGGCCTGTATCGTCGCCGTTATGCACGAGCAATCGCGCGACTTAATTGGCGTCCCTCGGTTTCGCTCGAAGCGGCGCGAAAGCAATATTATCATGCGGAAACCTTTAAGGCCGGCCAAAGGGGAACCGCCGTCGTCGCGCACCAACAATCCTAATAATTGCACGTGACAGAGGAACGCGTTACGCGCGAGATAATTAATCGGCCGATTAATTAAACGTTCCGCCCAATGAGATTACCGATCCTTTTAACGGCAGATTCGAATCTTTGCGGCTGATTTTGTGATTGCCAACGAAAGCGAAAATATAGAAATGTACAGCAACGTATGTATAACATGTATGTAACTGTTGAAACTTTCACTTCCAAGTGTTGGAATAAATGTTGCGCTTTTAGTTTTATAGTTTACGCGGTTAGTTCGAATTCAGATACTCTGTGAAAAATAATTTTATTTTTCGGAAATAGTTATCGACAGTCGAATCATCATCTTATTTGCCTTCAACGTTCTGTTAATACGTTATATCAGCCTGGTATACTTGTTTCCCATGTAAAGTTATCTCCACACATTCGTATGACTGCATATTTATATCCTTCTGTCGTGTACGAAAAATATTTGCCCTATTTTCTGCTCTATCAAATATTCATAGTTTACTTCGAAGGCACTTTTTCAGCCGACTGTTATACAATTGCGAGTAGGTTTCACGGGCGCGAGATAATATTTTGTCATATTTATTTTTCAGTGACAGTGATAAGGTAACTTGGACTTTTTCTCGAAAATAACACGGTTCTTTGTATATTGAATATTTTAGAACAGCTCCGAGCGTTTTATTCGTGTGTAGCGTACGCTGGCGAAATTATTTATTTGCCAGGAGCTATGGCAATATTTTCAGCAAGGAAACGAATGTTATCCCGTTGCTTCCACCAAACAGATAAGCACAGTAAAAAATCGCCCACTCTGGCGCGAGAGCGTTCAAAACCGTGTAACCTTCAACCGTAGAAATAATCTCCTGGGTGAATCATGGAGGAGATATTTAAGGTGGAAACTGTAGATAAAACACCTGGCATTTAACTTTGCAACAGTTGCAACTTTGTCAAAGTAATCCCTGCTGCCTCTTCCTCGCCAAACAAATTTTAATACTTTTTAGCCACTATAAATTGATAAAATACATCTATATATATAGGTACCGCATAAGACAAACCAGTAGGATATTTAGGTCGAGATAAGCGTTTTGTCTTCTTACGTCTCTTTTCGATGAATCTAAAATACACGATATCTTCTCATTCTTTCGTTGTTATTTCAATGACCGATAACGACACACGATAAGCGACAAAGTTTATTATTCTAAGGTCGAATCTTAGCTGACTCGAATAACCCTACCTTGCCGCGTTGTATCTATCGTCTCTCTACCATCTTCAATTCTCAACACCAAATTAACCGAACACAAGATTACACGGTTCGAAATAAAAAAAGGCAAATGATTGATTGAATTCGCAAACGATTAAAAATCGAAATGAAAGTCCGGACCAGAACAGTCGTGCGTTAAAACTCTGAGAAAGATTATGGACTGGCACCATAAATTATCGTTCTGCGAAGTAATTCCATGACGCGCGCGGCTAACCGCGCTCGTCGACTCATTTAAACGCGTGAGTTGCGCTTTGTCCGGTAGATCGTAAAGTTTTCCGCTCGAATTTAGCTTCGATTCTCTTCGTTGGCTCGGCTTGCGACGCAACACACCTACGTTCGCTGGCTCGAGGGTGGCGATATACCGCGAAACGTTCCGTTTTATGCCGAAAAGGTGGGTGAAGTTGGCCTCTCCAAGCAGGAAGTGGGTGGTTCGACCGAGAAAATTGATCTCCTTCGATCGGTTGACGTTGCCGGGAAATTTAGCGCACCGTTTACGCGTAACTTTAGTTTCGTCCGACACAATGGAGTTCGCCAGACATTTTATTGCGCAATTCGATGAAATGTGCTTCCCGTCCTGTTTGGTATTCGCTGTCCGAAGAACGAACGGCCCATGTTGACTTCGATTTACATCCGTATTCGTCAAGTCAATCCTGTTTTAGCACGGAAGCAGAAGGAAATGCAGAAAAATACTTGTTTAACCGCATCGAGAAACGGTAAATCGCGAATACGTACATGTTTACCTTAGTTGCGCGAGGACAGAGCGGTTTTCTAATTTTTGTGCGTATAAATGAAGCGTAATTTACTCTTAATGCGAATGCAACATACATCTCGATAAATTGACCAACTGGATAACGAAGAGATATGGAGTAGCAAAGGCACTTGTGATTGTAAAGATGTTCTGACCGATACATTCGAATGCTCGATTTGTAATTTTCAATTTTTAATTTGCTTTATTGAGTAGGCGAATGAAAAATGATCGTTCGATGCGTTATAGGTGTATAGATTGGATGCGAGATTCTTTTGATCTTATAAATCACTGGAACATCGTTACGTTGCGACGTAAAGAAAAGATATCTGGAATGAACCGTTTGTTATTAGCGTCGATGGATTGAATAACGGTGCAAAATAATTAAACTCCAATCGTAAATCTCTTGCAGTGATATTTGCGTTCGCTGTTTTAATCGTATATCAATGTATAAAAAAAATTCTTACAGCTGGTTTGCATAAAAAAGATATTTATATTTTAGATATGACTCGAAGAAGTGACTCTTTATGTTTGTACCTATGATACGATAATAAAGCAGATTTAAGATTTGTAGTAAATAAAGAACAACTTATTCGAACGATGTATCTTTTAAAAAGAATTTGCATTTGATATAGAATCGGAAGTAACATCGTCCGTTCGCAACTGGAACTAACTAACTTTGAACTGGAATTTAGATTTCAAGAATTTAGGCTTGTACTCGTCTTTATTTAACAAACCTGCGATCTTCCTTACCCATATTTGCTCCTATGGATGTTAAAGTTCACGCAAGGTTACGGTTGAAACGATACGAAGTTACGTGCGATACAACGTAATTATCAACCGACAAGTATTACACAAAGTGACAAGTATCAGACAAATGAAGCCATTTTTGTAAATCTACGAAGCTACCAAAACCACTCTTAAAAGCCTAAAAGCAAAGTTTCAAAGACCTCACTCACCCAGGATGATGCCTGGTATAAGTAGCCGGAGTAGTCGTGTGATGCTGGTAGCCCTGTGTGACCACTTCCCTCGGCTGGTGACGATGATTGTTGTGATAACCGGCGTAAGCGATGGCTCTGGTGCCGGTGTAGTCGGCAACCGCGACCGCGCTGAATTTCTCCGGTTTCGAGGTTCGTTGCTCGTAAACGTGTTGCTCCACGCGATGTCTGACCCCACTCGCAGCTGTCTGCAGTGGTGCGATTGTCGAGCTGCTTCTTTCGAACAGATCGTTGCGAATCCAATTGTTGACGGTACCCTGTTGTTGGATACTCCTATCGTCGTGTTGGTGTCGAGATCGTGTGAATTTCTCGTGGTACGGCCAGACCGGCCAGGTGAGTCTGTGATTGGTAAAGTCGCGATGATCGTTGGCCGTGTGTTCGATCGAGGCGATGGCGACCGGTAAAATAAAGAAAGCGCACGTTAGAAGAATTTTCGGTACGGAAGCCATCGCTAAACCAGCCTTCGATCTTCGATTACGTTGACGATGTCTGGTGTAAGTAACAGTCACGACGAACGGATCACATTCTCGATGATTTTGATCGATTTTTCTACGTTTGACCGAAGGTGCTGCGCTGGATACGTCGAACAAGCTGGATGGACATCCGGTGCGAAATCGTTCGAAGGCAACCGAGAGCACTACTGAACGAGACACACGGAGTAGGCTCCACGTGCTTGAGTCGCTCGTACCAACCCCACCATCTTTCTTTCTTTCTCTCTTTCTCTTCGTTTCCTCGTTTCGCCCCTCGTCCTCTCTCTCGTCCACCCATCTCTCCTTCCTTTCTTGTTTGCTCGCTTAGACCTCTTTCTTCGTTCCGCTTTGTTCCGTTCCCTTCCTACCTGTCTGCTCTCCTGATACACCGCCAACCGCTCAGTTAACCACCTACATATCCTTGCACGCGTTCGACAAGAACGCTCAGTAGGATAGAGACACAATGGTGCGCGTTGTTTGTTCCTTGGGATAGATGGGACGACCGGCTGAACCGATTGCGAAACTCGAAGGGTACGCTTGTCGCGATGGAATTTTTTCCTCGTTCCTCTTTGTTGATTCATACCTCGGATTTTTTACGTTGCCACGATCATTGTAATATACATATTACATACAGGGTGTAGCGAATGTAGAATGGTAGGAATTTGCTAATGGCGAGAAAGCGCTACGAAGATATTTCCGTGGATGTGGTTAGAATTTACTGTTGCTTTCGGGTTGCTGAAGATTGCACGACTCGCTTGGAACGTCTACTTCGTGCTTTGTTGCATAGTACGACGGGTCTTAGTAATTTACAAAATATCAGAAATTGTTGGCGTGACTATGAAAGTTGAAGTATGTATGCCGCGTTTAAGAAATTTGAAATATAAAATCCTCGGAGTTAAAAAAGAGGAATTTCTAATACTTATATTTTTAATACGTTTCTTATTTTCCGATCTATCATACATTTATGATAAATTTACAATAGATTTATAAGAAACGTATAACCGTTGAAATACTTTTAAACGCTAGTGTACCTTTCTTATTCACGTGTAGAAATCCTACATCGCGTGCAATCGACGCCGCATCGAAGCTATCGTGTCTAAACCTTTGTCGGCTCGAAACTCATCTACGCAATCTTGTTATTTCAGCCGTCCAATAAATCAACAATTTCCTCCAACTCCAATTTCCTCGAAAAGCAAAAATCGAAGCAGAGGGAAAGAGAATCGAACGATCGGGTTTCTCGAGCGTTTATTGCATCGTCGCCGAGTCGCGAATCGATTTCAAGATCCGGAGAACCCAGAGACCAGGAGTTTCTCTATTTACGAGCAATAAATGTTAAAGGCGTGCGTGCAAAAGGTGTCACGCGGGACGAATGTAGGTCGTGAGTCACGCGTTCCTGTGGAACCGTGGCAGCGCGACCGAACACGTGTACGCTAGAAAATTACGGGTGCGAGGAAAAGCGAGCGATCCGGCCGCGACATCGTGCAACCGACGTGTGTCATCCCGATCGATTTTTGTATCTGGATAATAAAAGAACTGAAAGTAATAAGATGGACGCGTGTGCTCGCGGCGTCGCGTTTACACGCGCAATTACGCCGCCGTAATGAATAGATGCCTGATAATGTGGCGCATATAGGAGACAATGCCCGTGGCGCTGCTCGTAATTACCAGTGATTTAATGTCGAGCACGCTGGGCCATTGTCTAGCTTTCAATCTCTTACCTGTTAATCTCTTTTACCTGCTTCTACGTCCGCGTACCTGTGTATGGTTGGAGAAGGAGATGTTTTGCAACTTTTTTGGTTCTGAGTTTGTGTTGTGTGTTTTGCGATTTTTTCTAACTATTAGATTTATGAGTGGAATTAGATTATTTTTTAATTTTCCGTAGGAAGTGTTCGGAAGTACGTTTTTCGACCAAAAATGAGACAAGTATTGAAACTAATATTGTACATATTATTTTCTGATCATGATACAGCATATTCGTATTTATCCGGAACATTTTGTTTAAGCAGTGGATTGTTCAAATGACAAAAATTAAGCACGTATTAATTAATTGCGAGCAAAGCTCCCCATACGTATGTAAGATCATGTATTTCTTAAATCAAGTACTGAATACGGTTGAAGTTCTTTTAATTAGTTTTCGAATTTGTATTTGTAAATACCTGTTTATTTCTCTTTAATCGACAGAATTTCTTAATTAATTATACAGTCACGTTTGGGAACATTACATACATACATTACTTCCATAATATATGGAAAATTAAAACGATGATTTATACTGCAAAAATATCACGATATGACATTGAGATTCTTACAAAGAGAAATATGAAATCATCGTTACCAAAAGTGGAAGATCTGGATGAGAACAACTTCAACAACTTTAACATTTTTCGTTTTCGCGTTCGAAACGATACGATATCTGTGTTATTAAAGTTTCTGTGAAAAGAGCAACGGATTATCGACAGAAAATAGTTTATTAAGTAGAAAAGATCGTTAAATCGTTTTTTCTCGATGCAAACGTTGCCTGATCGCAATCAAACTTTTATTTCATTGATCAAACATTTCCCGCGAACTTGATTTAAATTAGCCCGCAGTATTGTACATTCGCCTGTCTCTCGACGAAATTGAAATCGGAGATTAGAGACAAACTGCTTGAAACTGCCGTGATTCATGGCCGTCCTTGCGAAATTGGTTCTGACGTTAAACTGCGGAATTCAATTTCATTTCTGTCTATTAGGGAATTTTCTGCTGTTATACTGATCGATGTAAATGTAATTCGCAAACATGTGTAATATTTCTTCGGTATGTTTGCTAGAAATATTCAAAAGATTTCAGATTAAATCGAATCGCTCTTAAATAATACAAATGCAACCTTGTGCTAGTTCAATACGTAAGAATAATTTAGCAAACAAACTCTAACGTAAAAATTTCCTTCGCCTACAGATAATTACGATTAAAAAGATTTCAGTTGCCAAAAACTTGCCATAAAAGTGAACTTTCAAGTATCGAAGAGCAGTCTACCATTTCAACACAAAAAAGCAATTTAAAAGATCCCGGTAAAATCTAATCAGGACTTAAATTACGACCGAAAAGGATCCAATCACCCTGAAGATTACAAACACGCCACCTGTTAAAGAGCCATTCTCAAAGAATCATTTCTAACGATTCTGCACTAGCGCGCGTTGAAATTTAACGCGACTCCTCGTGACTACGATCCTCGGCCATTCAATGTAATACTCGAATTGATACGTTACAAAAAGCGGATTAGAAAAACGAGCAGAACGATGAGCCACGACGGGTCGCGCGCACCCGTCCCATTTGTCAGGATGAATTATTCACCGTGAGAAAAATAATCCAACGTCCGGGCATCCGGCATCCACGGAACAAAGGGTTGTGAAACGGCGTTCTGCTTTTCTTCTATCCCTACTGGGCCCCTCTATATCCTCGTTGTCCCTGTGACTCTCCGCCCAACCCGCTTCTTCGTCTCCGTCTCCTCCTATTCCATACGCGAGCGAGATGATTTCTTGCGAGCTAGCTCATGCATAAAGGGAGACAGAATCGTCGGATATCTTGCGGTAAAGATAACATCTGCGGGAGCCGCGAGAGATTTGCGGTAGACAGTGGCTCCAGCCTCCAACTGCCTACGCATCTTCCAGCTGCACCGGCTGGTCCACCTGCATTGCAGCATTGCACTGGTTCAATGTCGGTGCAACGTTGACCGCGTATAACGATCGGAATGTTGCTCGTCGAAAATTGGTGTCCAACGAGCTGTGTACGTACGAGCCTTTCACGAACGACCAAAAATATTGCAACGTGATGTGTGAAGCTTGTAATATCGTTGAATCTCACGACGATATCTCACGAGTGGAGGAAAGACAGAAGCTATAGAGGGGAGAAATAATTGGATGTTTGATAACGAAATTTCGTTTTAAGGTTTCAGACTGTTAGGGTTGATTGATATGGTATGAGGGGTTAGGTTTAGCGGGAAGATAGAACGAGGCTTTTTAATATCGTTTCACAGATAATGTGTTCCTGGAAGTATTAGGTCAAGAAGTTTTCAGACGAGTTGGAACTTTCTTAATTGTAAACCTATTAAGTCAATCTTGTTTAAGTTGCTCTCTGAGTTTTATCCTTATTGGCGGGGCTAGAGGTCAAATAAAGTGGTTAAAACTGTTACGATATCAGGAGTCTCGAGTGATTTCTTACGTGGATAGTTGTGCTTAGGGGAGATAAACGTTGTTAAGAGCTCGAAGAAAAATCTCGTATTTAACGAACTTTATGCGAACTTCGTGCGAATTATTATGAGAGTTCCTTTCATAAAATTTTTTTACTTTTAATTTGCAGCTTCGTACCGAGTAGATATACCTATATAAGTTGTACGACCTTAGAAAGATATAAATTGCACAATTTTACGAAGTTCGAAGAAATTGAAATACTTCTAACGCCTATAATATTCCATTTTCTTCACACCGTGAAAACTTTTCGTGCCTCTGACTCGCGTAACTTTCTCGCTCTAACTTTGCACACTATTTATTATTTCAATTTTTTATCTTAATAACGTTGCACTTACACAATTTCACGTATTATTCTATTGCCTGATTCTTAGTGCTTTGATAAATCAATTCGGTTCTTAAATCGCTATGTCGAAATCACCTTCGAAATTTTCTTTCTAAAATTCTACCAATCACGAAAATAATATAAAAAATCAACTCTCACGGTGTAATTCGTTTCTTGCATATCCCTGAAAGGGTTTCGCCGACGGCGTATGAAGCATCGATGACTGGTGCGCAATTTAGTCGAGCAATTCGGATCCGAAAGTGCACACGCGAAAGGGATCCAGGCGTAATTTCTGCACCGGATCGACGTGGTCGAGACCAAGGTCAGTGGTGCTGCGACCGCGGCGAGGTCTGTCCGTCTTTTTGTTCGTATCCCGGTGCTTGTCTTCGGAAGCGGCGTACGGGCAACGGCGAGATAATTGCGCGCATCATCGTCGCGTTATTGGCCATTACGAGCACGAGACACAAAACACGGCAGCAAATCCGACGATAAATCACAGTGTGACATTATAATATTCCACCGTGCGACATTTCCATTCGCTCGAACGTTTTCATCCATCTTCATTGCGCCATTTCGGCGACGACGACGATCCTCTACAACCGGCAGCTCGTACCCTCGAACTCCCTTTTCCATGGATCTGCAATGCAAATCGACTTCCTGGGAAGATGTAATCATCGATGCCTGTTGGCTTCTCGCGGGAGCAGGTTTCGTCCCGTGGCATTACCAGAGGAATTTTCGAGACAGCGGTGCAACCGACGGAATTTGACTACCCGAACCGTCTCGTGTAATAATTTCAGAATTAGCGAATTGAGAAGTGACGATTGTAGGTTATACGATCCTATTGCACAAACAATTTTTCATAATTTTGTAATTTTGCAGCGGACAGAACGATCAAGATATTTCTACGACTTTTAAAATTCACTTACAAATCTTTGTCTTGTTGCGAACGTGTTATCGTTATAGGAAAGAATTTATCGACGTTGATAACTTGTGACTCGCGACCTGTGAAATTTTACTAATCGTATCAATTCAAAGATGATTGGTAAATTATTGTGCAAGAGAGTCCTGCACCGAGCTTACTGCTTTCACTATGATGGATGATTTAGTAATTGGCGAGTATAAATGTTTCCAATGTGTTTGGGTATTTAGGTTGTCGAATAAAATTGTTCAGAAGAATTATACACGCTGGAAAATGGAAGTGATGAAATAGAATTGCGACTAAATGATAGATAGCAAGTCTTGATGTGGTAAAACGTTGCTGATATCTATCTGAATGATCACTACGTTGACACCTTAAACTATTGCAGATGGATTGCAAGATATTTCGTGATTTATTTGGTGAACAGAAAACGCTACAAATGATATTAAACGTTTGACATAATTTATAAAATAGATTTCAATCAGTCTCAGTTGTACAAAGAAATATTCGCTTCTGTGTCTATCGTACAAATCATTCGGCTTGTCTGAAATTTCTAAGAATTTCGTTCACTTAATGATCAGCGATACTAAAAATACTCACACCGGTAATAAAAACAGGATAGTGAAACCGAATGATACCTAAAATTGTACACTAACGTGTTAGCGGAGACAAACATTGTTTATATCACAAATGTCCCAAAAAGCAAATGTGATTTAAACGATCTTACATATTGATACTTTGTTCAGAAACGCAATACAGTCATTCAACGGTACTCGCGTCTGCGGGTTTTTCGTAAAAGACATCGCATTAATTTCTCAAGTAATAACGTCGTCACTTTCGAAATCTGTGTTAGAATCGTATGAAATCAGCACCATACAACGATACCAAAGGAACACGTGTCAAGGCCGAAAGTTTAACTTCTCGATCTGCGTACTGTTCTTTTGAAGATCGAGCGATAAGTTTCGTTATCGTGTCATCGAATGTTCGCCCATTAATCATCGTTTGCACGTATTTTCTTTTGGCAGCCCGACCGGTTCCACGCTCCGGTCGAACACAATGAAATTCTTGCGAGAATATACGCAACGAATATGAAAAATGATCAACATTTTCTTCTGCATGTCGAAATGCATATTTCTGTTTTCGATACAGCAATCACAAAGTTGGCTTGTTATTTTCAATCCAGCGTAAACACCGATGACAGAATCCACTAGCGATTAATGTTTGATAAATATTTCGTAATATCTTAATTTTGGAAAATATATCATTTCCATTTTACGGTAATTAATATTATCGCACTACTACGTATATACCATATACAAATACAATGAATTAAATAAACCGTAAGTAAACCTGTAAATCATTAGGAAATTATTAAAATATTTCGAGAATATTGTTTCATATAAAATCTTAGACTATAAATACACGAATTAATATTATTAGTGAAATTTTACGAATTACGAATCACAAACTATCGACTCTAATTATCTTTCGTAATAGCAAATAAGCTCGGTAATAAAACAAATGATGTACATAAATGTTACAAATTAGAGATCAAGTTTGATCATTCAGTTCGTTGTAAACTTGAAAAATTATAAACTCGAAATTTGTTAGTTCATTGATATTATTAGTTGATAAATTATTGCACAAGAAAGTTCAAATGTTCCAATACTTATGAACGACACATTATACGCACACTCTGATCCCTTTCGATGTAAATTAGATTTAATTTTAACAATTCTACAGATCCTCTGCAACAATTTCTCTTAGAAATCGTTTCACGGAAATACTTGCAAACTCTCGGTGAGGTTTCGTATGGTTTAACTTTTATTGGTATTAATTTCATAAAAGATACGACCGACCTCGGCATGTACAGCGCGATTTCGAATAATTTACGAGCGATTCACAGAATTTGCGTGATTTGTTGTTTATCTCGTTCGCCTGCTACAACTTTGGAGAAACGCGACGGACGTTGAATTATCGTGGAAATTTGTGTTGTCAGCCGAGGAACTTGTTCCGTGAGATCTTCAGGCGACTTTATCGCAGAAAACGCGAGGGGAAAAAACGGTGATCAAAGGCGCGGTAACGTGGTTGCACGGAATACACATCGACGTACGCGGACTATAGAAAAATTTGTCTTGCACAAGGGACCAACGTTGCGGAAGAAATTAATGACCGCGGTAAATTGTCGAGGTTGCAAAGACTCGATAAACTTTAACCTTTATCTTGGAGAAAACGTTGCGTTCGGCGAGGGTGACGCGTAAAAGGGGTTAATCGGACGAATATAATTTTTCGTGCGCATTACATCAACGACACGCGTCGACGTGGCTGCTTTTCAGTGAGTAGCGTTCACGCTTCTCCCACGTTTTATGTCGGTGCTCGATTTGATAATCTCGTGGCAATTTTAACGATCGAGCGCATATGAAAACACGCAATATGTCCAGCAGGCTTCTTTCAGTAGATACGTTTAAAAATAAACGAACGTGTGTAACGCGTTGAGCGATATCAAAAACGTGTGTCCCTTTGTAAGATACGTACCATGCTTATGATTCTGCATGTCACGTTCAGTCTGACACATCAGACGTTCGGTCTGCGCGTCTGCACGACTGCATGCTCGTGCGAGACACAACATGACTGGTTTTGTAAACGTTAAACATAAATGAACGTCGGTACAATGAACAATGATAGGGTTGTCAATTAAAGATTCGCAATCGGTATATGATACAATCGGTCGTAGAGAGCGAGGACGATGGGCTGACAATCGTTACTTCGAGTCACAGCTTAAACCATATACAATTATGTAATAGGATTTTCAAACGATAATCCTTGTAAGGAAGAATAGAAGCAAGTACAAATGCACTATGCATCTTTTCTCTTTCGTAGCATGTAAAATATTATTTTATGTGTTCTTTTCGTTATGGTTGCATTCACTTTGTATCACTTGTCGGATAATCGAATGATACAAGGACAATGTTCCTATTGCAACGATGCTTCGGGTGAAATTTCACTGAATCGAACATCGCGACGTCTACCATCACACAAGCTGCTTCGTTGCGCTGCCAATTCTCTGCAGAGATTCTGTTCGCTCTCGAATTTAAACCTCTCGATTGTTTCGTTGAACGGCTGTTCCGCTTACAATAGCTAAATCAACGTCGAAGAAGAATATAAGTCCGTAATGTGTAAAGAACTAAGTTTGAAGAAAATATTTATCTTCCTTCCCTTCGGTATATATCAAATATTCTCCTTTGTAAAGTGCATAACATTACAGATACTCGTTGTTCGTATAAATATTCAATAACAAATTTTTAATTCTCAATGCTGTACTGCTTTTTTTTTCAACGTCACGCGAGAAATATTATTTCTTCGATAGGTACAACGCGTAACTATATACAGCTATACAGCAGTTACAATTTTCTAGATACAATCTTTGTTAATTGTAATAATAATTTCGTTTACTGCGAAGAAGAATTTGTCCTCCAGACATTCTTCAAATAAACCCAAAGTTTCTAACCAGTCTCTGTATTTCGGTAATTTCTTGACTCGCTATCGACACGAAAACAACGCGAGAAAAGTAACGCGTCGAACAGTTGTATACAATCTGGCAAAGTTTCAGTCAGGTAATGCAATTTGCGAGCACCCAGTACATCGAACAAACAGCAGCGCACACGGACGACGTATCCAGGTTCTGACCTACTGACACGATCCAGTGACGTCACGGGAGCGCACGAGAGTTTAGAAAGGAGCGAAAAGACTATAGTCGACTGGAGGTTGACCCTAGCCAAGGGGATCGTTTTCCGTGTGCAGCAGGGTGTATCAAAGTTTTACCGTGCCTTCGACAAGCGACAAGGCAATACTCGTTCAACCGATGGAAGGGAAAAAATGGACGAAAAAGACATTGTATCGAAACCGTAAAGTAATATGTTCTTATGCCGCTCGCTAATAATTTCTGGCTATAGAATTGCGTCGATCTATATCGTGTTCCTTTTTGCGCTTTTTACTGGTGTCGATTTTAGTGTAGCGTATCATGTTTTGTGGTGTAACGTGGTGGAAACGAAAGGTTCGCAGACCGATGAATAAAAATCTGTCTTATAACGCAAATATTCGGTTACTACTTCGTTCCTCTGGTAAAGATAAATATTTTTGTTTCTTATAAAATACCCGATGGAAAATTGCGAACGCGTAGAATATTGTTAAAATCAGAAACGTTCAAGCGAGGGAAGCTTCGCTTAGTTTTCGCTAACGTAGTTTCATTATATATGTACGTAGTTATATTCGATGATCTGCTCTCTAACTGAGTGTCCATTGAATAACGAAACGATATTAGTGGAGTACGACAACTAATCCTAAAGTTACTCGCGGCACATTTTTGAACATACTTGAAGTTAACGTTGAAACCAAATACGTCTGAAAATTCACACCAACCAAAGTCGAGATGTGGAAGTGACGTTAAAATTACAAGGAAATAATGCTATCAAAAGAGGCATCTGCTTGCTCTAGAAAAGACCAACTGGTCAAACAGTGCCGCATCATAGCATCACCTGAAAAGACAAGGGTACGGTGCTCGAACAAAAACTCGGCTGCAGTCGAAGCGCGAAACAAAGTCCGATAACGCTTTACTCTAGAACGGTTTGAGTTTCGACGAGCGACAAATTTTCTTTGGAGCCGCGGCAAATCATGGTCGATCGATTCGTTATTTCTCGATGGTCGTACGTACGATCGCTGCTGGAAGCGCATCGTGCCACCGCTGTGAACGAGGTCTCGCCTCGAGGATCGATCGATAGCCTGATCGGGGATCGGCGAACTTCAGCCGGATCAGCCGCGAGTTGCTCCATCCTTTGTCTAAATTTCTTTTCCTCCGGGCACTCTTCGTCTGTCATTTGACCCAACACTTTTTTTTTCTATCATTTTCTAATAATTTTTTCCCGCAACATTGAGCCGCGTGCAAAAGCCGCGACCCTGCTGCGTGTCCGGAGCTCGTTCGCGGCGATCGTTGTCCAGGGAAATTCACGGCCGAAGGATATGAAAAGTCGCCGGGCGGCTGCCGGACGTGTCTCCATATGCGAGGGTGACGTGTTCGAAGAGCCGCTGCTTGGTTAGAAAACGGCGCACGAAGGTCCCAGGTGGATCCCTCGCCGCGCGATTCCACCGCCACGAGAACCACGGCCGTGCACGACATCCACTGCGTCGGCAGTGGACGACAGATTCCGCGGTGGAGATCCAGACGGGAGACCAGGTGGAAAATTTGGAGTGGATCGAGACACGTCAAGGTATACGTGTGTTTACTTTTCGGACTTTGTCGCCGTTTTATGGTCTGCTAGATGAGATTTTCGTACGACTGAGTAACGTAGACGCTTAAATTGGATCGGGAAATTTTATTTTCGCCGATATACATATTACGATAATTATATGGCGCACATTGCACATGGCTCCGACATGATAGTGTGCAATCACTTGTTCTTCGAACAGAGGCTTCCCATATGTATTTGGTATATACGATGTCCCTTTATGTGCGTTCGATCGTGTATTTAAAAATAGTCATAGTTTTAATACCTAGCATTCAGTTGATTGATTGAAGAAAGTTTGAGTAAATATCCGTTGAACTTTTCCTTCTCTCATTACAAGTAATTTTGCAGTATTTTTAATCTTTCGAGTTTCTCCGGAGTTCGAAGATGATAATGATCGTCCGACAGGTCAACGAGAATTTGATCGTGATTATAATGTTTACCGAATGATAGCATTAGTACTCATGTAGTATTTGATATTGTAAAATATCTGTGATTATGTGACGTTATGAACACTTTGAAATTTATTATACGAGAATTTGTAGGATTTTGCAAGACACGACTGGAAACTTTACATTCACCTAAAATAATTATTCAACATTTGCTCGCTTCGTAACATACTGTAATTTTTATCATTTTATTTTGATCGTTTTATTATTATCATCTGTTATTATCAGTTTTCAACCTAATATGGTATATGAAGATTATACACTTGAAAAATTTTCCAAAGTTCAGACGACTGTGTAATATAAAGGTTAACATAGAACGTAACGAAGTGAAAGTACGCCGTAAGGGAATAAGAAGGACCAAAATTTGTACGTCACTGTTTCCTAGGGAACGTGAAAGTCATACCCCTGGGTAGAAAGTTTCGAAATGCAGATGAAAAAAAGAGCGAAAACGCTCGAGCTGCCAAGGCACATCCATGACACAGTTTTACAGCTTTGATCGAGCACTGGCCTTGGTTCGAAATATTTAAGCGGATACGTAGTAAAGTTACTTTATTTCTGGACATGCATGTCACTATCAGAAATATGATGAAAGCAAGGGTTTGTTTGTAGAAAAAAAAACCAGTCCGATATCAGGAATGAATATCGAAAACAACGTTCTATATGACTGCTTGGTTGCTCACTGTGCAACAATACCCATTTCATTTAATTGTAGAAAATATCATACATTTCTGAACCACTGTTCTTACTCCGTCATATTTTACCTTATTTAGTTGTTGGAAGTAAAACGTTTATGCAAATAAAGGAAGAGTAGATACCTTTTGTAGCAGCTACTGTATTACAAATAACCGTGTAACCATTAAAAATAATCACATATATATATATATAATTTCTAGACATTTGCTGAGTAAAACCGCGTATCTACACGTTTTGACGCATTGAAAATGAATCTTTAATCATACGAACTTAAATCAACCCTTCTTCTGATTTCTTTGGTTGAACGTCTTAACAAACGTTTAAATACCATCGATCTTTTCAATTCGCTGATAAACCAAATATTTCACGAGAAACGTCAGGTACTCCGTTTCATCTTCTTACTTTACTTCCATCAGCATTCACGTTACAATCACCCTTTTGATATCACATACGTGCATTTGGGAGCTCTCAATCCACTCGGTTCAACATAAACATCACCTAAGTACATAGAAGTAATCTCAGTAACCCTGTTCGCATTATCAAAGCCACGGAATCGTGTGTCACGATACCGTAAGTGGTGTACGTGTAGTGTAATAAAACACGAAACTGGCTTCCTTGGTACTCGAGCAGAGCGCCTGGTTTCTCCATTCTAGCGAGTCGGAACGTTAAAAGCCGACACGATAATGGAAACACTGGACGTTGATGTATCTTAATAAGATAACACCGTTTATGCATGTTATTTATTGCCGATTAATCGGTATTCTGCATGGAAACGAACCAAGGGACCAAAGAGGCGTGTTCACGGTGCACCATTTAAGGTGTTCCTCTCGAAGAGACTTGGAAAGGATCGCCGCGTTTCGCGTCCAAGTCACGTCGTTCCGCGCGTCGCGTCGTCGCGATATATCAGCCGATCAAGGAAGCCTCGAGACGTTTCGCTTCGCAATTTACCAGCCGCGTTGTATTTTTCTCCGCGTCCTTATCGAGACGTGTCTCACCGTGTCACGGTCGCCTTGACATCGGCCCGCCGCGTCGCTGTTATCTCAAATGTATCTCTCCGGTTGCTACTTGACCTCCCCTTTTTTTCAGCTTTCCCCTCAGAACCGATATCAAATCTTCCACCCTCAGAGGGGAGGACAGAAGATGTCCACCTTTGGCTATCTATTGCAGTCACCTTCTCTCTCTCTCTCTCTCACTCTCTCTTTCTTTCTTTCTTTCTTTTCCCTTCTGTTCGATTCTGACTCTAGGACAGATGTCGTTGACGATTGTTCTTTGTGGGACAGCGTGGAGTTCTTGAAAGAAGAAGATGGCAGGTTTAGGATCAGAAGTTTTTACGAGCTCTGGAGAAATTGAATTTACTAGGGATGCTTGTTTTCGACTTTGTGGTTTATGGCCTCTCGAGTTTCATGTTCGAGGCTGATGCTTCCAATTAAAGCGGAAGGAATAGTGGAGTTTCTGCTACTGCGCTTGCAAAAAGTCTTCAGGTTCTTATTTGTATTTTTTTTAATGGTCGCGCGGTTGTTTCCAAATGGTTGTTTTTCACTTTAGAGTAAATTTTCAATCACTCTTGTGTCGTATTTTTAATACCACGAGAGAGGAAATCTGTGTTAAAATTTCTTGAAATAACGAAAAGCGCTAATAACAGTTCGAAAAAAGCGCTCGAACAGCTTCTGGGAAGAATATATTTTTATATAATGGAATTGACATTCATACAGCCAAGAACGAAGCAGACATTGATATATGTATGTGCGTACAAAACATTTAACTTTTAAGGAACTGGCGATCAGAAAAGTCACAGATGTTTTCCAGCTCTCACGCTTCAATTTTACTCACTCAATTACGCATACACAGATTAATGCACGCGAATTCTCCTTCTCGTTGCTTTCGTTCCATATGCAGTCGTTTCCAGTTAATCGCTACATATTTTACACATGGTTGAACACAGAACTGAACACAGTACGCTATCTTGTACTTGTCCTCCGCATTCTTTGTCTCCTGAACTCTCATTTTGTTAATCCATGAATTTTTCTTCTTGCTCTCCCATTCACGTTCATTTTCAATTAACCACGGTACATTTAACAAATTAATGATCACAGTCTGAATTTAATGTTCCTTCTTATCCTTCATATCTGTAATTTTATAACGTTATACATATTAATTCACTCTTGGGCCTCGAACGTTCTTCTCTCGGTTTCCCTTTTCACCATTTTCATTCAATTTAATCTTACTTACATTAAACGTAGGCACATTCCTGTTCATAAATATTAAGACACTTAAGTAACTCTGCGCAATTACTACTAAATTATTAAAAAAAAAAAAAAATCTCTAAGAATCGATATTTCGTTTGAAACGTCGGCCAATTAACGATTCGCTTATTCGCTTATATTTTAATGATAATTTCATTAATTTGAGGTAGCAAAATTAATTATTTTATAGTCCGTATGCGTAGCGTTTTTTTGATCACTATTTTGATTAATTTTGACACTCGTATTATAAACAATGATGTACATTATATATTTAGACTCTGAGTATTTTTTCTGATATCCTTACATTTTTTCGGTACTACTTAGTATAGAAAATGTAATGATTGCGAAAAGTCGAATCTCATGGACTGGTTAACTCGCACTGACAATTGCAAGAGCACCAACTTCATTTATCTTGTATATGTATATCAGCTTACTACTCGTATTCGATACTTTATAATACACTCGGTCTTACATTTACACAATAATCGAATAACATTTATTTCCCACTGCCCCTATTTCATCGAGTTTCAGTTCCAGCCGAGCATAATATATTTTAAGCATCGACATCCCCGTGCTTCTGATTCAACCTGTCATCCACAACGTTCAGGTCCCTTATCTTTCGTTCTGCTGTATGTTAATTTATATCCTGGCTGCGGACGTTGTTGCGTTTTGCAAATTTTCCCTCTCTCGCCATTTCCACGTTGGCTCCCCTCGACTGTTCCAGACACGCGATATATCTTAGGCTCGCGTAGGTAGTAGGTAGTCACAAAAGCTGCCCGATTCAAGCTGTCCTCCGCATCGCCTCGGTTCTTTATGGTCGGCCCTTTTCCCGTTCTGAAAGACCGAACTCGTTACGCGGCCACGAAACGAAACGCAGCCGTTCTTTCATCGCCGTCGACCACCATTTGTCAAGTTCTCCTCGTTGGGAAGGCCATTAACGTTCCTCCTTTTTCTTTTGCAACGTCGGCTCTTTGTTCTTATCTAGTTGACTACAACAGTGAAGAATTCCTAGTCGCAGTTAATCAGTTCGCGTTATTAATTTTTAACGTCTGACAACTTTCTTGTCGTAAATGGTAGGCCACTTTCAGCTTTTGACTGGTCAGACACGTGAAACGTGTTTCCTAGTGATAATACATCGACGATCGAACGTTAAATGCAAGTTAGAAAAAGGGTACACTGACCGCTGATTTCATTGACCTTTGTGTATGTTGTCAAGGTCATCGTTCTGAGTAAAATATAAAAGTCCAATCCAAACCATAAAGCATACTTTTTGTGTTTATTTCGGGAGATAAAGTTGAGAAGCTGTTACACAGATGTATAAGTGAAGTTTGTTAAAATATCGATCATGAGTACGTAGATCGCTATCGATCAAAACGGAGAAGCGTACTTTTTTTTCTGTGTAATTATGATTTCTAAAATTTCAGCTGGTCTCTTAGATCTTCCTTCAAAGATATTTAGATTCATTTCTCGCAGCCCGCACGCAACGCGTTCATTTGCTTCGATAAATTACCTTTTTCATCGCGTATTCCGTTTGTGTCGCTCGACCGTGGAACAGAGTTTCTTCCGGTCTGTTTTTCCCGCTCGGAATTGAGTTTTTGCAGGTCAGCAAATCGATCTAGTTTTTCCGTTGTATATTACCGTCTGCGTGTTTGTTTCGGAGGTTTTTTTAAGGACCGATACTTGTTGCGGCTACAATTGTAGTTTTTCTTTGATCAGATGGCTTGTTTGCACTTTATAAAGCCGTTCTTGGAACAGATATCGGCGTCGTCTTCCTATAGATTAATCAACGGTTCTTCGTCCTGAACTATGTCGAACTCTTTTGTTAGAAATTAACAGAGATTCGTAAGTTTCATGGCAAGCAAAATGCAAACTTACAGTAACGAAGAAGAACTTCTATAATGGTCGTGATCAATTGCGGTATCTGTCAAGTGCGAGTGAATCAACTTGGCAATATTTATGGATATTTAATAGAAGTATATATCGCGCACAGAGTAAAGTACTTAACGAGAGTTTTAAATGTTTTTCATTCGTGTAACGCACACAACGGAATTTGTATATAAACATAAAAGATTTTTACGACAAACGTTCAATCTCTTCCGTGAGCCATGGTACCTACATATATGTCTTTCAAGCACGTACGGCAGTTTACGTATACGTTACATTCAGTTGTATTTAATCTTTCTAACGCAAACACCGTCTTTCTGTAGCAGGTTCAACTACCGTTCAGAGTAAGTCTCCGTTCACGGCCATTCTATGTTTCGGCCAGTCGATCGACCCCTAAGTTTCAGGCAGCGCGCCAGCGACTGGATCTATAAGGTCAGTTTTAACGGTAAAAACACGCGCCGGCTGGCTAATGCGGAATTCTCCGTGGCGGTAGTCTTTGCCAAATGGGTCAGCCGTGTGTATGTGTTCAGTACATGTATGTGTTCAGAGAGGAAAGGAACGCAGGGCAAATGTAGGAAAACTCTACGAGGATGACGATGCTCACGCCGTTCGGGGAGCCATAAAAGTCTGAACGCGGCCTACTACCGCGATCTATACCGGTCTACCTAAACGAATTATCGTGGATTTAGCGCTGGACAGCCTTGAAAAAGCACGACGGTCACGGAATCGATCTTTTCCACTAGCGTTCTTCCCTTCTCTCCTCTCTCTTAACCCTCTGCTGCTCCTATCCTGACTCACCTTTGGACGTTTTTCTCAGTTGGGAGGTTGCAGTCCAGAGAATGTGAGAATGACCAAAGTAAAGAGAATGCAGAGTGTGTTAACCTTTGTCCCTTTCGTCTTAATTTATGCGGTCAATTGAAGGGTATATGCGCGTCAGGTTCAAAGGGTACTTGATCGCAATGTGTTATAATTGTTTTTAATTATCTCGTGTTTAAGCAAATTTTATAAATTGGTGGGTACCTTTTTTAGATCGTTGCATAAAAGAAAAATGTTTTAAATTAACAAGGAACACGCGCGTCAAATTTCCAATTAACGATCAGACACTGATCAATCTCCTTTCTTTCCTTCTTCCATGAAAATGACGGTGTTGAAAGCAACGAGAACGAATTGATTGAAATTCATTGAAATATCGTACGCTATCCTGGCTAACTCGATGCAAAAACGTCACTAGGGAAGCAAAAACGTTTCGTGCTCCTCCCTTTTGGTGACTGCAATTTATTCGCTAATTGCTCTGCAGCCTGCTGTCGCACCGGCGATTTGATTAATGAAAAATTGCGAACCGTCAACGACAAAAATGTTTCCCATAGCATACGGAACGGCTGGCCGGCTCCGCTCGCTTCGTTATCGTTCGAATAAACCCGCGACTTCAATTAACGCCGTGCACGCCCACGCGCTCGTCCCGAATCCTGCTTCTTAATTGGCAAATGATCTTTCGTCACGGAGAACACCAGCTCCAGGTCTATCGGTAATTCGACACCTTCGCTACGGATTTTCTATCTACCACCACGCCTGGTTTCAGAAAATTGGAAAACGTTGATAGAGTTAACGAAGTTGATCCACTGAGACCGATAACGATTGCGTCGAATAAAAATTTCCATCTTTTCGAATGAATATGTAGATTGGAACGCTAAAAATTATAGGTGCAAACTATATGTATTTCCTTTCTTGTTTGCTATAGTTGGAACAAGAATTACCGATGAAAAATTCGAGACGTGTTTTAAGACCTTTTATATATTTTTATGGCATTAACGTTTTTTTGTACGTTTTTTTGTTAATTGTTTTTTAAACTGCTGCTGCTCATCCATTTATAAAGCAAGCTGAAATTTGAATGCGCAAAAATACACAATGTACATAATATGGAAGAGCATATAAAATATCGAAAGTAAAATACATAGCCGTTAGAATATTTAAACGACGAAACGAATCTCTATTTAGGTTTTATTTCTTTAGTCGTGTTCGTAAAAATGTGAATTCACATAAACATCCGCGGTTTATTAATCGCAAATAAACACTTACATTATCAATTCTAACTGAACTCTCCAATTTTCATAAATATTTGTACCTTTTTTGCATCTTTTGTTCCACTCGGCTAATAGAATAATATATCCACTATTCTCAGATGTTATTTCTCTGGTCGAGGGAGCCAGCCCCGGGACCAAGAGCCGGCCCCTGGTTCGCATGGTTCGCCACAGCTCTACTTCTCTGGCGTTGTCGACGAAGCGTCGCCAAGACGATCCTAGCCGTATCGCCGTTGAGATTGCTGAAGAAACGCAACCTTCTACCATTGACCAGTTCGAAAGGCTCGTCCACGGCGACACTGACGAAACAACGACAGAGACCAGAAAATTCGATATTGCAACGGAAGCAGCACAGGCACACGGGTATCAGAACGAAAGTGAAACGGCTATGTACCGGTGACGGGCCGCACGTGACCAGTTCCACATTTACAATCCAGAGCCAGCAAATTCATTATAAAGTGACCAGAAGCGGCAAAATATACGGGAAATATCCAAACAAGGTCGCCACGCCGGTGACCAACAGCCAGAGAAGCCATTGAAACGCGACCATTCCATTTTCTCCGATTGTTTAACACCGACGACTCTCGCTTTTGTCCGACCGTGCCCGTTCTCGCATTAATCGCGGTTGCTCCTCGCCTACCGATGTTTCAACTCGAAAAACCACGTGTGCATGTACGATACGTAATCCTGGGTTTGTTTGCCATAAAGTCATTTTGTCAAATGGACACCGTGTATTTCTTCTTTAACATCTCGAGGGCTAACGATTGTTAAAGGTTTCATGGAATTGGTTCGACGTTGAAAAGAAATTTGCGAAGATCATTCGTTTCGAGCGATTCGAATCAACGAGGTAAATTAAATTGGTGGAACGTTGAGTTGGAAAAAGATTTGAAAATATTCTGGTGGAAGGCAGCCGTAGAAAGTTGCTTTGGTCTGGTGTAGGCTGAGTCGCGGATTTTTGTGGAAATTAAAACGAGACTGGTTTTTGATTCAACTAGTATGTCGGCTTCTTCTGCCAACGAGGTTTTAAGTCGTAATTTTTAATGGGCCGAGAAGTTTCGCGTCGAGTTTGACAGGAAGACAAAGGCGCACTCCATTTCTTGCGAAAGAACAAATGCGAAGTAGGTCAGAAACAAGTTAATCAAGTTTGCGGGAAGGTAAGCTTCTACTAAGGTATATCTCAAATTGCGTTTTACATATCAGTGCGGAATTTTGTCTAGACACGCATTGATCTAAAAATCATCCGAATCGCGGTTAATGTCATAAAATCTTCGTTGTTAATTTTAAAATAATTATCTTGCATCTATACGCACATAAGATATACACTTTTATTACCCGAAGAAAAATCCTTCGATAGCTATTCTCAAAACAGAAAATTTATATAAATTGAAATTCGCATAAATCTTTTGTTTATAGCTAAAGAAAAGCAACTGTCCGTTTTCAAGAACTTTGCCAATTAATATTCCAATAGATATCTATCTGCATGTATCAGTATACAATAATAATTATATAAAAAGAGAACTAATAGGGAAGACAATCAACAATTTTATTTCTATTTCCGTTTTTTCTATAGCAATTTTTCGTGTAGAATCCAAAAATACTCTTATACTTTGCAGCATTATAAATACAAATATATCGAATTTTTATTCCTAGTAATAATTACACTAAATTAATGAAGGACTTTTTCTAGACGTATACTCGCCGTTATACGCCACTTTCATCTTCAAGACAAAAGATTTGTCGAATCGAAAGTCGGTACAAAATCTACGTTTACAATTGGAAAAGGAATTATCTATTTCGAACTTCTTTTTCACCGACATCCTTTTTAATTAAAATTTCGTCAGGCAACGTAGAGGTAACCACAGTGCGTCCGATTTGACTCACATCAAAGGACTCAAGCAGGGGCGCGACTGTTAGTCTTACTGCTTCTTCCTGATGTCCTCGGCACAGTTTCGAGTGTCGAGGTCGTTTGACAGAAACCTTCGCCGGGGTCACCATTGTATCCAAGATCCACGACGACCGCGAGCGTCGTTTCGGATCTCATGGTCTCTCTTCGCTCCTCTCGCAGAGGAGAAGATCAATAAGCGTTCGGTGCGTTTCGACGGCTTAGGATATCCCTCATATCCCACGATATGATTTGCATCTTGCGCAACCGTTCGTTGACTGACCATTCTAGGTCGCTCTTCGCTCTACGGTATAGAAACGGTCCTTATGTGATCTAAGTACATAATGTAGCGTTCGCGTTACGAAAGCATCTCCGAGAGAGAAATTCCAGCTGAATACTTTGCTACATTGCAAGGTACTGTAGGAGTTCAAATTCTAACGAAAAAGAATTTAACGGCTTAGAATGATCGATGAAATAATAAATAAATAAAACGTAAAATTTCTATAAACGAAATAAAAATGGAAGATGCACGAAAGAATATAATAATACCAGGGGGAAAAACATATATTTCGCGAAAAATCATTGAATTTTCTAGAATTGCATCGTTGTAGACGGGTAAGTTTCTGTGAAGAATTACGTATTAGTAATTTTCACTATTTCAGTGATTGTATCGTTAAAGAGTAGGACGAGTTGTATTGGATTCTTCATATTTTGATTCATTCATCTTCTTCTGGTTTTATCTTACAATTAGCAAGACGGCAAAAAATATCACTGTCAGTTCAACGAAGGTTTGCTTTTGTTACGTGTCGTGGGTTACTGATGGCACGTGATATGTAGAAAAAAACGAATGAAAAATTGAAATATTAGAGTTTGAGATTAACTTGAAACTTAGAATAACTGGGACAAATTCTGGAACTCAAGAACCTGGATTTAAGCATCGGCACTAAAGCGAATGAAATACCAAAAATCATTTTTGTAATCCTTCAGCCGAATTATTAAACTAAATCCACTTTGAAATATTTCTCCAACTAAAAATGAAATTAAAAATTAAAGATAATCCTCGATTCTGTCAAACGCCAGAGGAACAGAATGTATAGTTTGCGAAAAATTCGTTATCCAGAATTAAAGAGGCGCTTAAATGGACCTGCTGCTTGAAAAATGCCAACATCACAAAGTGGGCAACAGCCTTCTTCGACTAATCGGATTTGCTTTACACGTAAAAGTTTCCTTTAAATCGTGTTCGCCTGGCCCGTTGTCTTGTCGCACGTGAGTTACCACCCACAGAGTCCAGGTACAACGATGAAACGGACGCGCAAGTTTCTAATCAGAGATGTACCAATTTGAGCGGCACAATGGCCGTCGGTTTCAGAATGAGCGAACGTATCGCGTGCGTCGCGTCGTTCGTTTCAGAATGAACCGTAACTGTGCCAAATTTAATGATTCAATGCCCTGTTGCATTACCTGGTAGCGTCACTCGACTGATTCCACCTTTGCTGATTTTCGGGGGATTCCTGTGGTAGCCGAGACTCCTTAACCACGTTCCCAATCGACGGAGATGAAATTATAAATAGAACCTGTGTCTGAGGGTAGACAATAGCGCCATCCGCAGAGTGGACGTATATAGGGGCTGCTACAAAAATAGAACGATAACACGAATTTAAAGCGTTCCATTCGACGGTGCAGATGCACCCAGCGCAGAGTTACGAGGCGCTGCAGATCTTGCGTGGATCCTGGTTATGAAGATACTTTTCTTTTAAATTAACTGACGAAAGTAAGGTTATTGTCGTAGGTCTGGACTAATGCCAAACGTCGAGGAATTTGAAATCGGTGTACTTGTTTCATAATTATTCGCCCTTATTTTACAGAGTTTAATTGGGATTATGTTTCCGAGGGTTAAACTAGACAGAGTTGGTTTTTGTGCCGCTGTAGAAGCATTTTCCGCGATTGTATCGATACAATAATGGTATAGTATAGTTTTTAAGTTATTCGGTCCAGTCGTTCTTTTTTTGTTATTTTTCAGTACAATTTTAAACGTGTACCATTGAAGTGATTCAAAAATAGATATACACGAAAATAAGCAGTAAATTGCGTTTTTACCGTGACTTTCGTCTTCGATTTTCGTCTTGTCTATGACCTAACGTTAATAATTGAAAGCAAAAAATTAATTTTCAATCGTTTTCAATTAGAACCGTCAAACACACGTCCTTTGATACCGTCCCAACATTCCTGAAAGCAATTTTGACGAAAAAATGCGCAACACATCGGCGGAGACGCCCGTAATCGATCATCGGACGCCGTCGTGTCGACAGTTTTACAACGAAAACGACGTTCATCCGCAAACGAGCCTGGTTGTCGCTTCATCTCGAGACCGAATTATGTAATTAGATTCCGAAGGTGTTGATTAGAATCTTTGTTCGAAGCGAATGAGTCGAGCTTTATTGCAATATCGCCGAAGGCTTCTCACGGATCATGCACGTGAATTTCCTGTTTTTTAATCAAGAGTGTACGAAAATAGCACCGAGGAAGACTTAATCAGCCTGTCTAACGTGAGTGGATGAAAGGAGGTTCTATCTGATTTGAATAGAACGACGCTGGGATGGGGCTTCGGTAAGGTCACCGGCAAGACCTTGCCTATACTGAATTACGCGATCGTCAATTTCACGTCATGGATGGTCTATATCGGCAAAATAATATTGACTCATCGAAATGTAATGCCCTCTTAACACTTTGTTTTATATAACGATGCTACTGGGGCTATCCGCTTTTAACTGACACGAATAATGCGATTAAGCAGCAATAGAGATGCGTACACGGTATTCTAAATATATATTAACTGCTTCGATAAGCATAAATTCGTATTTTCATTAGAATTAGAATTAGAATCGGGCGAATTACAAATATACTTAGTCAGCAGAAAATATTTCCATCAAAATATTCGATATTATTTCGAGTATACAATTAAAAATCATTCAAATGATCATTGCAGATTTACATTTAGTTAACCTGCTTTACGAAAGCAAACTTTACATTGCTTTGTAACGAGAAATTCGCATTACTCTTAAAAATTTTAATAAAACTGTGCTACATGTATTTAATCTCTTAAATCTCTCTCCGCACTTTGCTTTAAACTAACAAAACCCTTGACCTTTTCGTTTTTCTCAAAAGTTCTTGTACGCTTGCTCATTAACGAAACAAATACTTTCAAATTTACTTAAATATTCTACCAAAACTCTAAACACGTACACCACGTTTGTACTTCCATTTCATCTTCAAATATATTTCGTTCCTTAAATTCGATAATCATTAAAAAAAGAAAAAACAAATCGTTCAGAATTATTAAACAGATATGTAACGAGAAGACGATGCTCATTTGCGATACAAGCGTCAAATGAACGATGAAAGAATGAGGTAAAATGGCCCCGTCTACCTGGGTGGCTCGCAGCACGACAGAAATAATTGAATCAGCATATATCTAGGCGGGTACACGTTCCTTGCGTTCCTGTTATCTCGACGAAGTGCATCTTACAAAGTGGTTTCACTTTATCATCGACTCTCACTCGCGTGTTTCGCATCGGTTATTTATGTTCGGCGATGAGCGGAGAGGAGCCTTCGTCGAGGTCGCCTTCGCGCATCGAATTTTCAATTAGATTTGCATAATGACCGTTTAAAAGATACTCTAGCCGGCTGGCTGAGTGAAAATTGAATTTACACGAGAAGTTGCGTTCTCGTGGCACTTTTGCGGACCGTAACGTCTCCTACGATGGCGAATTTGTCGCTTGACGAACACGTCGTATCGTTGTAATCGCAAATTCATTCTCGTTGAGAATAAACGTATTCGTTATGGAAAACAGACGAAAAAGAAGATATTCAACAATCGCGGGACGAAAATTAGAATTCTCATAGGAACTGGAAACGATCGATGGTAACTTCGTTATTTTCTGCCCCTCTGCTGACGAATCGACGCTATGAATCACCGTTCTCGAAAATTCAAACGTGCAACGTGTTATAAAATTCCGAGATTCGATTACCTGGGCGTAACATTGAACAAAAACTGGATATACTTGACCAGGAAACAAGCTGTTCGGTTTAATAAATAGCAATAAAATCATAACGGAACAGTTATTAAACGAGTTGAAACCGATCAACGTCAATTTCACTTCGCCCACATATTCGTTAACGAATGAACATCGCAAATAGTCGGATTACGTCGCAATCGCAATTTATAACGGGGCGATAGCGTAAAATCGCGCGAATGAAATAATAGTTTAGAATTTTCAGCGTAATATATCGTTCTGCTTTCCGTGGATAGCTAAGCCTTCTATCTATGAATAAGCATGTTCGAACCACGGACCGTGCAAATGGGATTGTTGCGTTCTGCAGTTGCAGCAGTAGTAAATCCTTCGGGACTCCGGATAGGGTGTTCTCCACACGCTCATCATCGCGTTACGCTAGTCAATGGAGTGTTATTTACGGATCGTGGGATATTACGTAATATCAAAGAGAGTCAGGTTCAGGTGGAAAGGTCACCGTTTCCATACAACGAGTCTTTCAACGATGCCGGAACACTTAAATGTAGGATGTCGCTAAACGTTCTCGACTTACGAACCGTGGGAACGATGCGCGAGTTTGAATTCTCCATGTCGTTCGGCCCACTTCGACAACGTTGATTAAAATCGCGTTATTTCATCTTTTTCCAGCTTTGATGTTGCATCTCGATGATTAACGAGCGCTCATCGTTTTAACGCGATATCGATGATGGATTAGAGAAATTGGCAATTTAAATCCTACACAGGCATGGATCGGAAATGGTAAATTGGAATTAAAATACATAGAGGATGTATCGTAGATTATTCAACGGAATGATTTATTCGTTGATCCGCGTAGGCTATTATAACGTTGAATCTGTTGCAAAATAGATAAAACGGTTTTAACGATTTCAACGCGTTTATATCGTAGCCATGGAGTAATCAGTGGCAATATTGATGAATGTCATGCTCATTACGTCATTGATACTTCTATCTGACAGTAATATATGGAGAAGTTCTCGGTCAGGTGGCCGAATGCAAACGAAGTATTACGGGCAATTTGCATAATGGGATTTTAATCTGTAGACACGCCAGAATCGGGCACGGCGACACCTTATTCACGCGTAAAAAGGTGCAAAATATTAATCACCTGCACCTATGACCAGACAGCTGTCCAGTGGAAAACATAAATTTTCATCCGTGTCCAATAACTCAATGAGCTAACTAACCTAACTGTATATCGTACTTTCTCGCGAAACTAATACCTCCGACCAGACCTAAAACTTGGTCCAAGTACTCTCTCTCTGAAGCGACGTAAAATTTTTCGTACGATCGATCAATTTCCGATGACACTCTCGACTTTCCGCAGTCGCGATCAATCTTTCTTCGCCTTCTCTCGCTCTATTCTGTACGAGTCTCCCCATATCCCCGAAAATATCTTGGAAAGTATCTTGGAAAATATCTGCGAAAATATCTTCGAAAACATCCGGCGTTTATAGCGACTGAACGATCATCGACATCGTTTCCATCGTGGTCCAACGAAAAACAAGAGCAAGCGAGCAAGCAAGCAAGTAGAAACGTGTGACGCAGCTGCGACACGAAGCTGTGTCGCGATTGAAAGCGTCGAAGGCGGGCAGCCTCCCGCTTCGGCGTGGAATGACGAAACGGCCCCGTTGACCGACATCGCCACACGGAGCACGTGTCGAGCGCGTTGAGAACCGACGAACGGACGAATAGTGGCGATAATCGGGGAAAGAGAAAACAGAAGCACGGATAATAACAGGAAATTGGCGAAGGGTGTAGGCGAGGTGCGAGAATTTGCCAAAAATCGACTGGATTTTCGGGTGTTACGGGGACGACGTGCGAGGAGAAACGACGTCGTTCGTGCAGGGCGCCGTAGCGTCGCGCCGGCAGGCTCCGAGCCAATGCGCTGTGAAAATGCCCGGGTGGGAAAGGGTGGATCGGGGGTGGCGCGCAAGCGTCGTCGTGGTATCGACGCCTCAACTCCCGGGCCGAGGGAAAGAAGCGGACTCAGACGGTAGTAGTAAAGCCCAGCTCGGGTCGGCCGAGCGCAAATGTGCGCTCTACGTGCTGACAGCCGCGTTTCGTTCGAGCTGGTCTCACCTGAGATCTCGTTCGCAGATCACGAACAGCGTGTCTCTGAAGAAAGTAGTCGAAGGACCCTCGAACCGGAGAGAGAGATGCGTCTGGCGTGACGGACGTCCGACGTACGGGTACCGTATACAGGAGAGGACGTCTCTCTACCACAGTGAACATCCCTTCGTTTCAGTGTGTGTCCGTCGCTCAGTTTCTCTCTCGCTCGCTCGGCTGTCTCGCTGGTTCTGTGTCTCTGCCTGTCTGTCTCTTTGTTGCTCGTTGTTTGCGTCTCAGTCACGCACACACATACACATACGTATCGTCTCTCCCTCTTTGTCTCTCTCTCTCGACGTCGTCCCTCTGTCGCCCATCGACAACGGGGGGATAAAAGTGGCGCGAGCACGGGCAGACCCAGCCGGAGACTGGCGGCGTCCGAGGCACTGGCGGAGCTGGTGCACGAGATCAGGATGAAATCGAGGAGGTACGTGGTTCGACGTTCTGTTCCGCCGATTAGTGCACACATCTCAGGCAAAGATGGCACTGATTAGGTCACGCATCACCGTTCTACCGTTTTCATAGTCACGATGATTAGGGATGCTGCGTGGACCGAATATTACGTTTTCACTCTCCCTCTCCGTCGCTCTTCATTCATGTGCTGCCGCTTCTTCGCTCCGGCTGTTCACACTGTGTGTGCGCTAGCAGAGGCAGCCTGTCGCGCGCGCGACAGCCTCGCGACCACGATGTTCTGTACCAAACGGCACGTCGTTGGTTCGCGAGCCGTGTCTCGTCGCGCGACGTTTTCCGAAAAAAGCCTCCAGGCGACTCTAGTTAGCGTCGAACGGCGGGAATTCGGAGAAGGTTAAGTCTCATTTGCATTTAAGACCACCTCACCCTCGAAACTTCCTCCGGTTTCGTATCGTTATTCGATAGATAGAAGAAGAGAGAACGATCGAATAACGAAATCATTCTTTCATCTGTAATCAAACGTGAATGGATATCTCCGAGAAGGAGATCCACCAGCACAATGCGTCGCACTCCTTTGACGTTCCTTCTCGTTGTTGTTGCTCCATCATCCTCGTTTCTCACCCACTTTTCGCTTCGTTTCATTCTCTCTCTTTTTCATTCTCCCAGTCGCACACTCGTTCATCCTCCGTTACTTCTCTATTCTATTCTTTTCCATCTCTTTTTGCCTCCGCTTCCTCTACTTCCTCTAACTGAACCCTTTCATTCCCCTTTTCACAGTGTGGCCCACGTTCGGCTTTCTTTGACGTACACCCGCACACACAGTCCCCGTCTCTTCGTGCAGCACGTATACACGTACACGGAGGCGAACGCGCGCGCACGCACCGGCCGTTCGAAAATTGATGTCACGAGGCGAGGAGAGTGAGGAAAATACATAGATACACGTACATCGACGTCCGATGTACGTTGACTCGGGCCTATCTGTGTGCTCCTGTCAGCTTATCACGACATGCGCATCATTGGGCAAATATTCGGTTAACTAAACAAGGCAGGCCATCCCTCTCGTTATATACGTATCCATGTACCGTGTGCCGTGGTTATATCGTGGTTACACCGCGATATGACACGACGCTGGTTACACGGAGAGAAGCCAGCATCGCGACGAAGCCGAACGTTCGCTCGCAAACGTGCGTCGAGCTTGTTCCTGCTCCGATGATAATTGAAGAGCATATCCCCGGTAATAAGCCACCGACTCGTTTCTTTCTTCCCCTTTTTCCCCTCCCGCTTCTTCCGCCTCCTCCCTTTTTACCCCGTTCTCCGTTCATTCGCCTTTTTGCTGCTCGTTTTCTTCTTCGCCGGTAGGCTGATGTCGCGAAACGACGTTGCTCGAATGCGGCGAACGGACGCAAACGAGCGTTCAATTGGAAATTAAATAATCGGCTGGCTGAGGAAAAACGGTATCGCGTCGATTGTCGATGCACCGCGTTCAAGAGATTGAAACGTTCTCGCGACGATGATTAAATAATCCAGAAATCGGTGAAAAAATTGGGTCATCTTCGTTGACGCGGATTCTAAGTATACTTCCGTGTCGTGGTTAGGCGATTCTTCGATGGCACTATCTCGGAGAACACTCGAAACAATTTCTTTCCCCTTGTATATCGCTTATTTTCTATCTTCCTTTTCTTATCTCTATCCGTTACAGTGATATTTGAGGTTGAAATGGAAACGATAAAGTTATCAGCACGCGGCGAACGGACGACTTAATTGTTAAATAATATCTCTTTCTCGCAACTCTTTACTCTCGTAGTTTAAAAGTAGCCGAACACTTTAGTGGACTTGTATTAACGATATTTATATTTGACTGAACCATATAAATTAATGCTGGGTTGATAATTAAAAATGGCATCTGCTACCTTTTCGTAGAATCGGCTGGCTCTAAATTTAAATCGCCTACTGACAGATAAAACAATAATATATGTTAGTATTAGTATACACTACTATATACATTTACTATTTCAATGTTACTATTTGCAAGTATATGAATACTTTTAAATAGCAGTATACGTAATATCGTATCACATATAAGTTATCGTGCATAATTTATCGATTTATTAATTTTCAATCTAAAGGGAAATTAAAGTTAGAGTAGATATTATAAATATTCTAAGGCAAAGGTTTAGTTCAGTACGCATTTCTTCGTTCCTAGTTCTAACTTTCTTTTCTTTTTTTATCTCCACCTTCCTATTTTCGTTCCGTTTTCCGCGTACCCTCCGACGGAAGAGAAACGGTTCGTCCGATATTCTTGTCGTTCACCAGGGCCACACACTCGTTTATGCGCCGGTTGAAATGCGTTCACGGGAATAAAGAATATCGACGAACGAACGATCCCCTTGGGCCCGGAACTTTTCTCATTAATTGAAGCACTGTATAAAAGCCGCCCCACCGAGGGCGTAATAACTTTTGCTATATAGGGTAAAATTCAGAAAGCGGGACGCTAGCCGAGCCGTAACGTGATTTAAAGGTTTAATAAAGTCAGCCACGTGGATTAATTCGCTTTCGGGCGGCGCGTGCACGGGAATGATTTGTGTAGCTTGATCAAAATCGCCGCGGGAATTGATTGCGTTCCATTTTCTGCAAATTGCCGGTTATCGTAAAGTCATTGAATATTTCTACGCCCCTGAACGTTCAAACTGCAGAAGAATATGATAGAGCCATAATTTTCGAGCAGTTACGATCTTCGAGCCTCGGTAAAGGAACGTGCAAAAAATCATTATTTTGCTTTTTCCCTTTCTTATTTTTACGTTTGTGATTTAAAAAGGTGGGAAGTTTTCGGAGTACGTGCACATATTCAAACGATATGTGTGTGTGGAGTAAAAATGTTTCCTCGTGAAAGACCACTTTCCATTTGATCGATATTCTTGCTCCTCATAAATGAAAATTAACCCTACGTAATTTTCTCGGCTTCTTGTTATCTGGTTGATCGGTTTAATAAAATCGCCGTTCGCGAATTACGACGTGATTAAGGAAAATTGCAATCGACTTCTCTGTGTGCGAAGCGCGGCTGATAAAATCATGTGGAACACGGTGTAGGTGTTATTTTGTTATAATCGATGCAAATATTAAGTGCAATTACGTTATATACAGCGATGTTAAACTAAATATTGGCCAAAAGTAGAGTTCTGTTTCGAGTTAGACGATGATACGTTGAACATTAAGAATGTCGAACTTTCTGTGTCGAATTCAAATTGCACGATCCATTCAAAATCGCAAATTAATTGTCGTTTATACGTTTAATGCTCATTGTTGATTTTCTCTTTACGGTATAAGCGAAAAATAATTTTCTGTTTAGATGCATTTTAGATGCACCACCGTAGTAGTAACAAATATTGGAACGAGACAAAAAGCTGATATTGTTGCACGATCCATTCAAAGTGTCATATTCTCTGTGTATAATCCTCTGTAGAGACTCATCGAAGCGAAATTTCAAGTATAAATAACATAATTCTTTACTCGGTTATTTTTTGCCGATGATGACAACAAATATCGTAACAAAATTTATTATTATCAGTTCAAAGTCTCCTTCAGGAAAATGGCAACTTTCCAGTTAACAAGTTGTCTGCTGACTGTCGCTTGTCTTCTCCTCTGTGCCATTTACATTGAGATTCTCGTTAGTCTTGAAAATCTAAAGCGGCGAAGGTAAAGAATTCTTTGTACCTGCTTCTTTTAGTTTACTTTTGTGTACCTACTGTAGCTCTATCAGCAAGCTAAAAATAACGGTGCCTTTGAAAAATGACGTTGGTAATCGACGTAGAGCAAAAATTCCCCTAAGATTTCGTAATCATAAAAATAATAATACAATCTGGCTGATAAATGCATGTGGAAAAAATCAGGCTAATGGATTTTTAATTATTAATACAACGGTGTTCCGTAATTATGCCATCTGTGTAGCAAATAACGAAAATACTGGCGCGATACAACACGTGGCAACTTTTCATAAGGAGTTAAAACGACAGAATAATTGTTTTCTTTCGTGTTCTATACAGGACGTTGTTTTCCACTCGATTTACTTTGAAATGCAGGCGAGTGCACGTGCACTCGGCCAAGGTGTGTTTTTAAAAATCTTGCTACAGAACCAACCAGTTGTCCCGTTTCTCGACCGTTTCGCCAGTTGTTAAAAAATATTGCGTCTATTTTGCGTATCAAACATCATATTTATGGAATTCGGAAACGCGCCGAGAATTTCCGTTAACGTGAACCGAGTTTGCCACTTTACAAACGTTCCAACCATTTTCTCCCTTAATTGGGTACACTTTCTTTACCATTCTTGGTTAAAAGAATACTGTTCTCCGCTACACAAGCTTCGCTGTTCCTCGTAACAAGCGTGCTCGACGAGTTTTCAAATTTAAATACGTCGAAAACGAAACCTGCTATGAAATAACGTTTTCCTCGGTCACTCTACAATTCCTATTTTGTCCAATTTAGATCATCTATAGGTACATTCTTCGAAGTATAATATTCGCGTGTTATTCCAGATCGTCTGATATTTTCCAATATTTCTCTATTGTGCCTTCTATAAAATTTTTCGAAATAGTCTTTTCTTTATTCGGGGCTTAAATTGCACGCGTTAATTACTCTTCTATATTATTATCGGTTAATTTCAAAACGCGAGCCATGATGAATGTTAATTCTAGAAGCAGTGTTAAGCAAACGTTATTCGCAATCCAAACATTTCCAATTTATTAATTTTTCCCATCCAGACAACCACAATCGTAATTACGATTTCAAGAAAGATGAGTAGAAAGAAGAGAAGAAATGAATAATTTCAAATATCGTGAACGCAAGCGAAATTGCAATAGTATCTATCGTCTTATGAAAGAAGTTCAGAAAAATGACACGATCTAATATATAACACGAAAAATTCAAATTTATTCATTTTTATTCATCCATATTCGAGTTTACTATTTTATGAAAGTGCTACGGAAATAAGAGAAGAAGCAAGGAGCCTTTCGTGATCGTGTTACGTACCGTCGAAGACCGCGAACGACAAGACAGTTACATGGCAACAGAGAAAATGGTAGAAAAGAGCAGACTCGAATTTCTAAATCCGAACGCTACGAGGTCGGGGCTTCATTAAGCTCTGCATTTTTATGTAACTGACTTGACCGTCGTTGAATGTCGCGTATCGATGCACACGAAGATTTCTCCTTACCTCGGACCTTCGTTAAAGATACTCGCCCGATTTCGTCGCGATCTAAACGATCATTCATTATCGTTGGCCACAATGTATTGGTATTTTATCGATTATTGTCTCCAAATATACCGACGTTGCAAAAAACAGGAATGGCTTTCATGTTCAGGATTGACTGTAGATCAGCTGTATCCGTTGAAAGCTAATCTGATAGAAAGCGAGATAACTGAACGAGAAGAACGTCCTGAAGCGGATCTATTGTAACACCTTCATTGAAAGTACGAACTGTTTGCTTCGCTTATTTTTATTGTTGCATATCGTAGTTGTAGAGGCGAACATACTTTACTGTATTTTTATTTACGTTCACTTTTGAACGTTCCGTTCCATAATTAAACAGATTCTTACTATCCTATCTGAAAAACATATTGCTCTGCTTGACAGCACGCGAGCTACTGTTCTCCGTTTTCGAACGTATCGATCGCGATCGATCGAAAATCTAAAATTAAATTTTGAAATTTAAATTTAAAACTAAATCTTGAAATTTAAATTTAAATTAAATTTTGAAATTTAAATTTAAATTTAAATTAAATTGTGAAATTTAAATTTAAATTTAAAATTAAATTTTGAAATTTAAATTTAAATTTAAAATTAAACTTTAGAAATTCTTCGAAACTATTCCCGTAATTGGGATCTGTAACACCCTAGGAGTCTTAATTTTCGCGATAATTTGGAAAATTCGTTTTGCGAGCTGTTGCACTTGACCAGTGTGTGATTTAACACGTTGACTGTGCGAACGTCCCGACTGTAATGATCATCGATGTATCATCAATGTACCTATAATCCATAATAACATTTTCCATAAATTTCTAAACATTTCTATCTACGTGATAAAATGACTATACCAGTTACAGGTTAAATATCTTTTAATTTTTAATTTATTTTTAGGACTAAATTTTTACGAAACAATCGCTTTCTATGATAAACGCGAACTTTACGGCATATTATGCAACACGAAACTTTAGCTTTACGACGATTTGATTGACTTAGTCGAGAAACGTTTCGCGTATTCTAGGACGATGCTCGAGGGACTGATCGTCTCGTCAAGGAGGCGCTTTCGAGATTGCGCTGTCTCCTATCTATATGCGTTCACGGTTTACGAGGTGAGATTAATGATCGTCGCGTTAGTATCCGTGGCTAAATGTTGGTTTAGCGACGTTTATCTTTGAATTGAGAATTGCGGATATGGTGATTTTCTATAGTGTGTGCAAGAATGTGGTTTTGATGAGACGAGCGTACGCTAGTTACACCTGGTGCATCTGGAGAATCCCGTGAAGCTTGCGGTATCGGGAGTCATTTAACGACGTTTATCTTGAGGTCACCGATTGTGGGGATGATCCTACGTAACATTCGTCTTCGAACGCTGTTTAAATAGAGATTAGGGTGGCATTAGTTGAATTTACTTTGCTTACTGTCAAGAAGATCCAGTGATATAGCGACGATAAGATATCTTTCAGTTTTCATAATAAACTATCGTTGAATAAGTTGTATTAAAACGTTTTAAGGAATTTATATCTTACGCCAGTGGAATATTTCGTCGATGATAATGTTCCGAACTGTCTTAGAATTTTGTATCTTTTATCTACAAAAAGATGATTGTTTTTTGAAATGACGTATGAAATTTAATATGAATTATAATAATCGTCGTATAAGTTTCTAATTCATAAATTATATTAAAGCAACGGTAGAAGCACCAACACATACATTTCCAAACTTCTGCCAACAGTGTTCAGACATACACGTACCCTGAAAACGCTCTTCAAAACAACCAACTTCCTTCCTACGTTAAACAAGCCACACGACGACAAGTCGAAAGCGAAATTAAAACTTCTCCGTCGTTCAAACAAACACTACCAGACAATAGTGAACCCTCGAATCTCCACCTACTTGGAAACAACGATCAATTCCTTCGTTAGCTCGACTCGGTTGGTTTGTTTTGCGTCGTTGGCGTTTAGTCGACGAAACGTCCCGAATAAAATATGTTCCGCTTTAATTCGGCGATAGTGGCCAGAGCCTACACGATGCTTCATAATACAGCCCTCCATTCAGGATCGACTCGGCTGAATTATGAATGGCGGTCGATAGCAAGAGGGAGGACGCTTGTACTGACCATGCGAGTTTCACCTGGCTTACGTGGCCCTCGCAAGAATGTGTATGAAAAAGAAACGACTATCGACGTTGGGATTGCGCCTCTTTTTACCTTCCCCGCGCGACCGTTATTCGAGTAATCTACCCTCCAGGATACGATCAAACCGCCCCGCCCCCCAAATATGTAAGCCGACCCTATGCTTAGAAATGGAGACTTCGTGTGCCTGTATAGAAGATGATCCGGAGTGAAATTTTCCGGTATAAACACAATGTCGAGCAACGACTCGGAACGACGCGACGTCGTATATCAACAACGATGACGATGTTACTGCGAAGGATGTATAACGTTGAGAAGGGATGTAATATTCTTACTGGTTGCGGTTATGGCTAACTATGAATGTAAAATAGTGCGTGATGTCTCGTAGCGTTTCTTCTTCTGTTTCTTATTGTTCTTCTAGCGAAGAAGGACTTCTTTATTAAAATTTATCAGTGGATTATTGAAATACGGATGAGGTTTTATCGAAGATTGCAGGATATTTTCGTCGTCGTTTATTATCGGTAAATCTTTCTTCATCTTTGTGACTGTACCGATTGCCAGAATGTCTTGGTTACGTTATACTTGAAAGCAATCGAACGTTACTAGCTTCAATGTACGTTGCGCTTATTCGTTCGATCGTTATCAAACCCGATATCTGATTCCAATTTGACTGCATTGAACCGTATTTCTTCAAAAAAAAAAAAAAAAAAATACCATCGTATCCACTTCTACTCGGCGAATATTCACTTCCTCCTTCTTTTTCCTCGAGCGTCTGATTAACACCGATGCACGAGCGATAACTCGCTTCTTTTGCTCGATTCACCCATTTTACATCTAATCGAATCGCGCTATTAAATACAAGATACGAAGATCATCGCGTGTCTTCAGCTCGCAAAAAGTCGAATATGGCAGCATTTCTCATAAATCTCCCGCGGGTCTCACGAATCAGAGTACCTCGTTATTCAGCTCGTCGTTCATCCTATCAGATCGTACGCATCGGTCACTTCACCGACATTACATCGTCATCGTTCTCGTCGCAGTCATCAACATTCTCCCATCGCACCTAGTGATACTCCTGTAAATTAAAAACGAGGCGTCAGCTATTTCTACTCTCTGCTTGCAGCAATATAGCTATATCGATCCTCCATCAAGATCGTCGAAGTTACGAGGTCGTTAGAGAAGGTACGTTCGTGTAAAGATCTCGGCGAAAGTTTGTCATTTGCTGGTGGAGGATTTGACAGCCTGCGGCAGGGCAGGTCTCGAGGCGAAGAAAGGAGAAGGAAGGCAGGAAGCGGAGGTGAAACCAGGTACAAGCTACCAGGAAGGCCTAGCGCCTGGCTGTTTAGTGGCTGTTGACAAAGGCGGGGGGGTGACGGGTAACAGCACCTAAGGGCGGGTGGGGGGATGCAGCTCGAAAGGGTGGCGGCATGGAGGAGCCCTCGCTGGAGGCTCTCATGCAGGCGGGCCTCATCTTCGTGGTCAGTGTCGCCATCATCTTCTCGAATCTCCTCATCATCGCCACCTACCTTAATTTCCGTGGTAAGTGCTGTAACATGTTTCAACTAGACTGCTAGACTAGAATTTTTACACATTTATTAACACTGCAACTACCAAATCTGTAATCTGTAAAATGATAGATTTTAGACATTTTTAACAGATTTAAAAATAAGGGATTACGTCGGGCTTTTTTTTCTTTTCGTAAATGGTCTTATGAATTGAATTAAAGAAACATAAAAATATCGTTGAATTATGTTATTACTATATACAGGGTGATTGGTAACTGGCGGTACAAGCGGAAAGGGGCTGATTCTACGCGAAAAAAGAAGTCGAAAATATAGAATAAAAATTTTTCGTTTGAGGCTTTGTTTTCGAGAAAATCGACTTTGAATTTTCGCTCGGTACGCGTGCACTTTATTGCGTCTCGTTATAACGGATATAAAAGTATAAGAGTCGTAAATGCATGGTTGGAGTAAGATATTTGCAACGAATATTAGATATTCATCTTGTTATGCAATTTTACATAAAAAGACAACATGCCTACCAAATATCACGATAGTGACTTGTGTAAACATTTTGTTAAAACATATTTCCAGTTTAATCATCTATGAAAAAGTCGTTATATATTTCTAAAATCGTTAATTCGTTAATATATCAGATGAAAACTGCGGCCACTTTTTACTTGTCCGATAAAATACTAGAACGCTTTATTGCGTGCGCTTAAAAGAAATTTTTGCATATAATCAATTAAATAACACAACAGCGATATTTAATCGTACTAGTATCTTATATATCTTGTACGTTATTTCGTAATAGTACCCTGGCAATCGGTGTTGCAATGACTTGTAGTTTCTTTATCGCTGTGGGTTTCTTTTAATTGCCTGTCCCGGTGACCCTGTCGCCGCAGAACAACGAAAAAGCAATAAAAACTGTAACATTCGGTGAAACCCGACCGTTTGGTGATTCACACTCGAGGTAAATACAAATGAGAATCACACCGCATAGGTCCCTCCGAGGTGATAAACTACTACTTGCTATCTCTCGCTTCGGCGGACCTTCTTTGTGGTCTGCTGGTGGTTCCGCTCTCGGTGTATCCAGCGTTGGTACGACGATGGGTCTATGGGGACGTCGTGTGTCGTCTCGTTGGCTATTTGGAGGTTACTCTCTGGGCGGTATCTGTTTACACCTTCATGTGGATTTCTGTGGATCGGTATTTGGCCATCAGGTACGTAAAATTCAATCGTAAAGTATTTTCTTTCCGTATCGACTGATAAAATCTAAATAGATCTAGAAATCTGTAAGATCTAGAAATATTATGGAATTTTTTAATAAGTTTTACCTTTGCAACTTTTCTCTCTCTTTTTTTTTACTAGTATTCCTTAAAACGACGAGTAGCATTTGAGAAGAATATCGGATAAATAACTTTAACTTTTAATGTTCGTCTGACATTCAAAAAGCTGGATATAACGATGAAAGTTTTTACATCTTCTCTACGTGTAGAAATAAATACATACATTGCGTACCTTGAGTACGCAATTAGATGGTAGGTTTTGTATCTTTAAATATACAGTTGAAAGTATATAAATTCAAGTTTATTAGCCTTCATCGTTTATTAGCCTAACAGATTCGTAACACAGTAACATAGGCCTAAGATGGAGCGATAACCGATGTCAAGATTATAGGTAAACTACAATCTAGACAACCTTCAACAACCTTTCTAATTCATTTCGCCTACATCTTCGATCAACAACTTACATTGCACCAGTTACTGTTGTACATACATAATAATTGTCCACTTACATTATTCGTTGGAACGCAAATTCCGTATCCTCGACCTTTTATTTCTCTATCACAAACTCAATTGTAACCTCTAACTTTTCCATCTACGCTCATGTTCATAAGTATTAGAATACTTATTACGACAAGTAGGCGAAACCTAAATAGTTATTAGAAACTTTATTTTATTCGAAACTTTGCAATATAAAAATCTGTTGTTGTTTGTCAAATATATAAATATCATCGATTATAGATTGAAAGTTAATTAAAAATCATGAATTGGACGATGGCACTATAACTTATTATTAATTAATATATATCAGTACATTATTTTTCATTTTACTTGTTATTTTTCGATTCCATGGATTCGCGAACCAGATTCAAATTTCACGAAACCTTTCTCTTTCCTATTTAATACGTTGAAAATCTTCTCGATAAAATCTCAAACATCGTAGAATTGTGCGTGTTGATATTATTACTAATTCGTTATTGATAATTCTTATCACTCTTGCAAATAACTTTGACAGATTTCTCTCCGTATTCTAAACCTTCGCCCTGCATGAATAAATAATTTTAGTCGATTAATCATTTGCCTAATAACTTGGGTCAATTTACTTATTGGGTTCAATTGGGACTTGGTTCAGTTAGGACGACGGTTTATGCGAGATCATCAGATATCCTGATACTTATGAACACAAATGGAACGTACTAAAACGTTTTAACTTTTCAAAACATAACTTTTCAGGTACAGAAGTTTAGCTTGAAACGTTTCCCATTCGTACGAGTATTAACTAAATAAAACGATTCGGTTTCACAGGAAACCATTGCGATACGAGACCGTGCAGACGAAAACCCGATGCCAGTGCTGGATGGTCTTCACGTGGATCAGCGTGGCGATGATGTGCTGTCCGCCCCTCCTAGGTTTCCAAAAGCCGATTTTCGACCGGGAGGCGTTCATCTGTATGCTCGATTGGGGCAACATGGCTGCTTACACCATCACACTGTCGATCCTCGTGCTAGGCCCATCGGTCATCACCATCGTCTACACCTATTGCTACATCTTCACGATGATGAGACGACTAAAATCCGGCGTACTGATTCACGACAAGGAGTACGCGACCGCGCTCTCGGAAAACTTGAGCAATCCGAGTCATATCATGTCCTTTGTCCTGGTGATGACTTTTTGGGTGTCCTGGGCACCGTATGCCGGTCTCCGGATATACGCTGTCGTTAACGGACCGCCGCAGGTAATTTAAATGTCGCTCTCTCTTTCTCTCTCTCTCTCTCTCTCTTTCTGTGTGAATGCAGCGAAATATAGGGGAAAGGTCAGTCCCGACGTGTTCATACGAGACATTGTGAATTTCGTCTCGCTTTTAGATGTTTCGAGAGTTATAGCTTGCCTTTAAATATAGGATTTTAGAATAAAGGTTTCGCGTTATATCGATTTCTTTTTATGTATGTTGGTCTTTTTTTACGTAGTCTGTATGTTTTTTTGCATTGTTCTCTGCTTGTAAAGGGAGGCGAAAATAGTATTTTTGGTTTTAATTAAAGTTCACATTTCATTAACACGTTCGTTGCTAATGATGCATACGTTACATCGATTCTATTGTTTTATTTAAATTCGACACAATTCTACTGGAGCAATTATTGCGTTTCTGAGTTTGTGCGTTTCGAGAGGAAGAATTCTCCTCAGCGTTCGTTAAATAATATTGCGCGCTCTTTCTCGTTCTCGTATAGCAAGCTGTCGATGTAACGCGACGCAGACTTTCGCCTTGCAAGGAAGACCCGTATCGCGATATTTAAATTACTTTTGCAATTCACAGATGTTAATGTTTACGCTGCAGGTGCCGTTTCTCCATTTCGCAGTAGTGTGGTTGGGGGTGACGAACAGTTTCTGGAAAGCGGTGGTCCTTGGTACCCTGAGCCCGCAGTTTCGACTAGCGGCTCGTGTGCTCTGTCTGACGTTGTGCTGCCGGCACAGACGACTTCCGCCGGAGCTGCTCGGCCTCGACGACGACGATTAAAAGCCAAACGCCTACGAGAACAAGAGGGGAAACGCTTTCCTTTTGCGCGCCAACGTTCTACAACACGTGCCCCATTCTTAGAGCATCGCTTTTCATCTCTCGGTATTCGAGGTCGTTTCTTGCATCCGCCACCGTTCTCTCGGAGTCTCCTTCGAAGGCTGAGACTGAGATTCTTTGTTCCGAAAAGCGCTACCACGACGTCCAACGAGTAAGACGCGCGATCAATCTGGTCGCGTCTCAAAATGCGGAATAAATTTCAGGGAACTAGTAAGAAAGAAATGACTTTTCACCAACGAACTTGTTCGATAAGCGCCAAACTTTTCTGCTTCGAAAGAAGATTACTTCTTTTTCAGTCACTTTTTCTTTGCAAATGATCGTCCCTTAGAGTCTCTGGATATTTATCCGATCAATCTATTTTCCGTTTCGCGTGGACGCGATTCGATTAAGACCGTTGCTTTCTGTTTCTCTTTCCGCGCCACAGGAGACGAATTATTATTCCTAGCCGAACACGATTGATCGGCCAAGTACAATAAAGTAAATCTCTCCGTAAGATCAACGAGCAATCAAGCGCCACGATAATAAACCGAAACTTCGAAGACTAAGATTTTTGCTAACTGAATTACCTTTTACCGTTAAATCAGTTCGTCTCGATCCAAACCGTCAAACCGCGCGTAATTAAGAACCTTAAGACGATTAGAGAAAAGGATGTTAAGAAACGTGTCTGACCAAGACACGTGGTCGCTTCATCATCAAAACACTTATTCGAATTATTTAAAGAAACCGCGTAAACTGTTAGGGTATTGCTTTTTCTATACGATTTCGATTTAAATATAATCGATTATACGTATATACACATACATACATATACAGGACGTGTACGTGTCTGTTATTAAAAGAATCCACGTTATCGACAAAACGTGGGAACGAGCGTGGTGTAAGGCCGAAAGAAAGAATCGAAGCTCAGTCTGGGGCGCGTTTGTCGCGCGATCAAGATTCTCGAAAGGGACACGATCCCCGTGAACGAATCGTCGATCGAACATTCACAACGGACGACATCCTGTTCGTTTTGGCGACGGTTCGCTCGACACTGATCGTTACAGCCCGGATTAATTAAATCGGAGACGCCCTGTTTATCTACTTTTTGCTTTTTTCCTTCTCGAAGAACGCTCTCGAAAGTCGACGAAACGCGGAGACCTCTCTCGCGCGTTCCTCTCCTCTCGGTGGTTTCAGGAGAGCGTTCTCGGAAAACTAATCGTTGCCTATATCTACGTGGTAAGATCACGCTCAAACAAAATTACCTTAGCGAGTCGCGATAAAATAACGTGTAAACGTATAACACGAGAACGAGCGAGGAGTCGCTTGCGATCGCGTAGTACTTTGCGCGATTACGAAACTAAAATCGATCGAAGGGGGATGCTAAGGGAAGATGATTAAGCAGGCGAACACAAAATACAAGAGAACACTAGGTCAATTAACGGAGATGCCTCTACGAATGCGACGCCGCGTCAATCTGCGCGCCCGTAGAACGCCCATGTGAAACGAAAACTCGCGGACGGGATTTCGATCGCGACGGTTATACGCTTTTTTTAACGCGCTTCCTCCTCTACTCGGCCTCGCGATCGGCCTCCCTTCCACTCTCTCTTTCTCGTTTTTAATCAAACTTGGGCTGACACGTTTTACTTTTTCTTCTCTTGCGCCTAGTTATTAAATCCTCTTGGAAGTTTCTGTGGTTTTAATTTTGTACGAACGTAATTCTATCGAAATCGAACGTTTTTATTTAAAGTAATTTTCATAATTATGACCGAATTGTCGCAGGAAATATTTCCAAGTACCTTCTTTTCATTCTAATATTTCATTCGGTTTGAACAAACTGGAAACTTCTATTTGCTCACTTTTCACAGGTACATTACACGTCACAGCTGATATCTCTTAAACGATCGTATCGTGTCGTTTGTATGTGATTTTTAGCAGTTTAACGGAAGGAGTTTCCTCCTTTAGCGGAAGGCAAACCTCCTTGTTGGAGAAGAAAACGAATGGGAAGATCCGATTCGCTGGATTGTGACTCGTTTTACAGCGCGATTCTAGATCTGCTTCTGAAAGTGAAGGACTTGCGGAGTTGGAAACTCGATTATCGAGCGTGAAACTCAAGCAGAGACGTGTTTCCATCATACGGGATCGAATTTCAATTAAAATGGTAATCAAACTTTCACCGACGGCGCGTTACGAAATTCTGGCCGCCGACGGAAACAATAAATGCGCGAGATTAATTGAATGGAAGTACAAGAAACTGCGAAAGAGCCGTGAACACGGGTTGAAGGAAGCAACGTCGTTATATAGTTGTCGGATCGTGGATCGTGTTAAAGTTAAATCGCCATTATTCCATTTTCCGGTCAAACCGTCGCGTCATGGGCCGTCCGCTGCGAAAATCTAATTTAAAACTCGCCCCTGTTTCTTACTCAAAGGGAAATCGGCCGACATGAAACGCAACGCGATCCAACCGGGCAAAAACTTGGCGAAAACCGTTTCCCGTGGGTGGAGAGAAAGCAACGGCTATTAATAAAACGCGAGATTCGCTTATAAACTTGGCCATTTCTATAGCGAATAATGGCCACTGTTTGAGTACCTCGGTTACGAATGTGTTTCACGGCTCCGCGGCTTTTATATAACGGAACTTCCCGCGACGTTTCCGTCATGGCGATATTTATGCCTCAACAGTGTACGTGTTATACGTAATTGGCGATGAAAAGTTGCGTGTAATTAACCGTTTCGTTAAGCAGAATATCGCGGATATCTTACGACGGTTTAAATTGAATTCAGAAATAAATTGTATATATCGAAGAGGGTAATTTGACGCAGCTAGAAGTTCCGCGCTTTTAATGTCGTATGTTATTTCGTTATTGCATGTTCTTTAGCTGGTCTACAGTGGCGATATTTAATCGTTGAAAAAGATGAATACATGAAAAAAGAGGGAATAAAATTCGAAACACTTGGATCGAGGAACGATGTGTCGCTCGAAAGTTAATTAGCGTCGCTTAAAAGTTACAGGCTATTCGTTATTCATCGATTTCTATGTATGTATGTTCTCAAGGTTTAGAATGGTCTCAGAAGCAGATATAGCATCGGTTGAATAGTAAGTTTTTATTACGCGTCCGATCGTACAGCGAAGAAAGAAGGATTATGCATTGAATTACACGCTTCGTACCTACTTCCTAAAAATTATCTGAATTTTAACAAGTACGAGAAACGAAACTAAAGAAAAAAGAGAAAGAGAGAGAGAGAGAGAGAGAGAGAGAAAAAGGCACAGCAAAATATTGTTCCCGCTACGCTCCAAAAAGCGATGCCCACGCGCAAGCAAGTGGGCAAGATCCTGAGATTTCTTGAATGGTGAACGTTAACCCTTTAAAGAAGAAATCCACTACGCAAATCGGTGTCTAGAAAGTCTCAGCTTCTACTCTATTTTTTACTCTAGACTTCGTGTTTTATTAAACTATAAGGCTCTTCTAATAAATAAAACGTAAGCGGACGCCCCGGTCGGGGCTACGAATACCATTAGATGCGCGACGGTAATTTATCGTGCCATTTTGATATACCAAGCTATAAGTTAAAGGGTTAAGGTGCCCGGAAGTGCTCTGAAAACGCAGATGTTAAGGCGCGGAGCGTCGAAACGTTCTTTCGATAATTTACCATCGCTAATGCGTCACATTGATCGAATTATTAAACGGAGTTATGGCCATTATTCGATGGAATGAGAAATTTATCGTTGAAACGAATTGAAAATAACGAGAGTACGGTTCGACGATGTTAAGATGTCTTAACTATAGAATCGAATCAAAGCAAATTTTGGGCTACGTTATAGTTGAAACTTTAGCTATGTAAAACAGCACCCCGGCTAAAATGCAACAAGATAAAAAGCGACGCGACGCCAATCTCTTTGTTAATTGCCGGCTCGTTGATCGTTCGACGATTGTTCGACAAATTTTAACGATTGTTATGCGACGTGTATCGTCGTTAATTGTTTACCACGAACGAGCAACGTGTCATGCGAATTATTTACCAGTGCGATGAGTCACGGTATCGATATTCACCGTTCTTCCAAGTATATCTGTTGCGAAGAACACCGATGAATCCTAATTAAGAATTATCCTAAGATACACACGTCCATCCCTGTTTGAAGATCAAAAGCACTTGCGAATTTTTACCTGTTCACGACAACGAAGTATTTTTCGAACGAACTCGCTTCGTTCGCACTTCATTCGAATGCTTTGTATAACTCGCGAAGTCAAAGCAATAATAAGCGGTACGATATAGTGTTGATTTAACGCAGTTAAATGATTAATTCCTTTCTAACGATGATTCGTAAATGAGTTAAGGAGGTAATCGTGAAAGAGGGTACCGTCACCCGTCGTATTGTTAATAATTGCAATAAAATTGATTGAACAAAAACGCAACAGTTTTGTCTATGTTTCGTTTCTTTTCGTTTCGTTTCGCGAGATGTTTTTATTTCTGTGTAATGTTTCCGCAAGTTCTTTAGCCGGGGTTGATCGTGGCGCATAAATGAAAAAAAAGAAAGAAGAAAAGAACGAAGAAAATGTTATGATTTTGCTGCGAATGTCTCTTCGTGTATGTATGTACATATTAGATCGCGCATGCCACGATTCTTTCGTCCAGATCCATCGTTACACGCTTTAAACTTTTACGATGCAACGTCTCGGGTGCACGCCGACACAGGGATGAGCGCCCACCTGACCCGGATGAATGTTCCTTCCGCGATCAGGCAATTCCATCGAGTGGCCGCCGTATTCATCTTCATGGCGTCGACAGAGATTCATTCGGTAAAAAGAATTTTGTAAATTCCAAACTGCTTTCAAATGGGTTTTGTGACGGTGAAGTTCTTTTGCTTTTTGGAAGAACGTTCGATGTAATCGTTTAAGCGTTATTTAAACGTGAATTGACTATTTGAGCTGAGATAATGCTTGTGATATTTATTTGAACGTATAATCATGTTAAGCGTGCCTGTTATTTCATTTACGAAATGTTCGTGAATTTTAATATACTTAAAATTCTATTATTCTTCTATTACGTATAAGATGAAGTTAAGCGTAAAAGGTTTAAACATGGTGTTCCTAATATTCACTTATTAAAAAAAAAAGGATAATACATGAACTTTCGAATCAAAGTTATCTTAATAACGAATGAAATAATCCGTTTCATTAAAATATATTTTTCATTGAAATAATTATTTCGACATAGTATAGACTGTATTTAACATTTGTCTATCAAATGTTCCTCTTAACAATTGTGAATAGCAAACAGCTATCTGAAACGTAAGATTTCAACAGTAGGACGCGGCCTCCCTAAAGCAGAATTTGATTACTTCGTAATGCCACACAAGAGGAGAAGGAGCAAAGCGATGGTCGCTTGAAACATTTATCAAACGGGAACACCAGTCGAAATACCAGCTTCCGGGCTGGGTGTTCCATCAAAGCCGGCGTGCCACCCACGTTAGCGTGCATCCGCGAAACCGCCAAACCGAGCAGTATTAAATTCCTCAGCGATAACGAGATTCTAAATACTTTAAAGTCGCTCAAAGAGAAGGAAGGAACGAGAACGGAGCGGAGGAAAGGAATAAATCAAACATACAAAACTGGATAAAACAAAAGGAAGAGAAAAAGAAAGAGGTAACAATACCTGCATCTGAAGAAGGAAGATCGAAGCGTTGCTTCTTTTTCTCATTTCTTTCTCCTCTATTTTTTTTTCTTTTTCTTTTTTTTCTTTTCCTCGTCTTATGATAAAAGCAACGCGGATAAAAATAACGACGAACTGAGAACGAGACGAGGATGAAAGGAAAACGCGAGATTGGTCCCTGGCAGTTTTCCGGGCGGCCTTCGTTATTAACGATTAATTACATTTTTGTACCTAGCTGCTAGTTTTGTACTAGTTTTGTAACGTACCTCACTACCGGACGTGCTGTTATTGCATATTTTAAGTGGTTGTTAAAACGGAAGGTTGATCGATCACTCACGAATGTCCGGCGTCATAATGTGGTTGTGTACGATCGATGATCGTCGCGATGCTAAACCCGCGCTGCCTTGTGTGATAAACATGACATTGGGACCTCGCGAATATTTCATTTTCATTCCGAAAGTTTTGACAGAGAAGCGAGTTTTCAACTATAGACGTTCGAAACGGTCGATACTTGCGCGTTTCTTCGACCTCCGTGAAACGGACTTGACGTGAAATACGAGGAAACTTGTCGATTGCGATGATCCATTGAAACTTGCTTTCTCTCTCTCTCTCTCTTTCTCTCTCTCTCGCTCGCTTTCTGTCTAAGTTGTCCTTTGAAACGATATATTTCTCTTCAGTTCGACTTCTTCCGAGTAATTGGAATAAACGAAACGGAATAAAAAAGTAATGATATTTGTTTGATACATTGCATCGTGATTATCACACGAGACATACAGGTTGCAAAGTACAATAGTACCTTGAGGTTTCACCTGACAGGCCGAGAGTGCTTTAAAGAGTCATTTCAGCGCTGCAAATGAAACATCTAAAAAGAGATAATGAAAGGTAAAGAAAAAAGAGAAGATGCATTCTCGTTAATTAATATCCATTTATTGTTACAATAATCTATATATCTAGAACGAAAGAAGTAACTGGTTTGCGAATTTATCGATCTTAAAAATGTTCTATTTGATCGCTGAAATACTCGATCTTGCGCGCAAGCAATCAAAAACACGAATTAACTCGCAAGAAAAACTCGTTGTTAGGATGCAAGCATGCGTTTTATTCACGCTTTGCCTGTTGTCTGTTTCAATGTTTAGATCGATCGATTTTTTCCACGCGTATCAACGTGCGCTTTCGTTAAATAAAAAAGAGAAGATGTTGCGATCGTGCGTGTTGTTAATGAAGCGTTTAATTTCGCGTGCTTTCATCCTGCATGCGTTGATAACTTGCGATCAGGACGCAGGAAACTCGAATCACGGTGGACTACGGTGCGATTCTAGTTGTCCGAGCGGCAATGACGGGTGTACTACATACGTCGTGATACGAATTCGACGATAACGGTACAATATTAACGATTATTGTCCTAGCGCCATAGAATAGTAAGATGATATTCCAATAATAAATGGCGAGATCGTAGATATCGCAAATTTCACTCGATACACGACTCGGTATAACGCTTTGTATTCATTTATTCCAATATCCTTAACAAGCATCGATTACGCGATTACTGAGATTTTGATTGCGAAATTCGCTCAAATTAACAAGGACTTGTATATTTGTGTGCTTCTACGTTCGTTACACGTTTCTTTTTAATAAAATGAAGTGTCACGCAATTACCAATGCAGATGTTAATTATCGAACAGTGGCTTTAAAGGAGATTCTAATTTATTCGTTATGATATTCATTCCAATCCTGTGATTTTCTTTCTACGTTATTTGTTGCTATTGAGAAGATTCATCGATCGACATTGATCGTATATGCGCGAAGGATTTTGTATTATTCACAATTATATACTATATAGTCTAGCTTTCTTCTACTCGATAATTTTTACTCTATACTTTAATACGTTAATAACGATTGTTTAATAAGTATCTTTCACAAACTCTACGAAACAAGAGAGAGAATTTCGAAGAATTTTATCTACGAAAACAAAACATCTTAACTTTGAGTAAAAGACGAACTATTGAACAAAATGTTCGGCTATTTGTTCGGGAAGTATTATTTCCGTCAACGTACAATGATTCGTGAAAGTATCGTGGATATTTACCATAGAAAATTTTCGTTAATATACAGGGTAGTTGGTAACTGGTGGTACAAGCGGAAAGGGGCTGATTCTACGCGAAAAAAGAAGTCGAAAATATAGAATAAAAATTTTTCGTTTGAGGCTCTGTTTTCGAGAAAATCGACTTTGAATTTTCGCTCGGTACGCGTGCACTTTATCACGTCACGTTAGAACGGATCTCACTGTAGATCGTTGTCTCGATGGATATTATGGCAGTGTAAGTTTGTTTTTGCCGTAACGGAAGATTAGCAATACATAATGAAATAATATGAAGTAATCATAAAGTTTATTATTAGAAAAATTGCTGAAAATGTTGCCCATTCTACCGAACACATAGTTTTGCTCTTCTAATTAAATTTCTATCGACACTTTCTAACGTGTTCGATTGTTTTAAAGTATGAAAGGCTACGATAATCTATTCTTTAAATTGCTCGCAACTTGCGTTTTCTTCAGAATAGACGATTGATTTAATATGGCTCCATAAATAAAAGTCAAGCGGAGCTAAGTCAGGAGAGCGTGGTTTCTCGAAAACAAAGCCTCGAACGAAAAATTTTTATTCTATATTTTCGACTTCTTTTTTCGCGTAGAATCACCACCAGTTACCAACCACCTTGTATATTATATGTATCGTACTTTTTGAAATTTTACGAACACCAAAACGAGGCATGATTATATTGGCAAAATTAAGAATAGGGTTTTTCCGCAAATTGTTACCAGCGTACCGTTCGCGTTCATGACCTCTTTTTTCCCAGACATTGGTCAGGAAATGTAGGTCGCGCGACGTCGAAGGAACTCCTCGCCTACGTGTTACATAAATGCGCCTTAACCCCTGTGTTCGCGGCGGTCGCGCGCCATTAATATGGTCGTGGGACTCGAGTGTGTCCGTCCTGACACGGAGTGGTACTACTTGCAACAGCGTACCAGTCATTAGTCAATACGCCGACGTTAGTCGATACACGCGGTGGCCGCTGGTCCGCAACCGGCAGCACGAGGCTGAAATAGGGTCGAAAACCCCTTCCATCGAACGGCTTCCTGGAAACAGAACGATACTTGCTGGCAAACTTTTGAATTCTTGCCAGCCTCCTCCATTGTTCTCATCGACTGATCGATACTATTTTATTGCCCGCGTGTGCAAATCTTCAACGCCTCTCGGCGATTTCCTTCTCGTTGCATCCCTCAGATTCGAACGCGATGAAGCCTTTTGATTCTCTTTGATTCAATTTCAGATGGTTTGTTGCTGACCGTTGTTTCGTGGCTGGCTTTGAGGAGGAGAGAAGGAAAGGTGGAAGAGTGGAGATTGATTTTCCAATTTTATCAAGGATTTTAGAACTTTGTATAAATATTTTCGCAAGATAATTTTATTTCACGATGTTTGGCTGTTGCTCCTTTGCTTTATCATTTAGGATTGTAAAGAAATAATAGAAGGGTAACTGGAAAAATGAATTTAGACGTCGTATAGAAAAATGGCATTATGTATTGGAAAAGAAATTAGGACATACGTGGATCAAGGGCATAGATAACTTTGCAATTTACGTTTAACCTGGAATATTTTTCTTTTCATATGTCATGCATTTTAATTCATTCGTTTCATTCAGATTTTCTACGTGCGATGGTCTAAAAAGTTAGATGTATGTACATGACTTTGGAATTTGCATTTCATCTGGGATCTTTTTCTTTCGAAATATCGAAGATCAGATGCTAGCTTGAGGATAGTTGCAGCGTTAACAAAGGTAAAGCTTGCCGTTTTACCATTACCAAAAGATGAGGGTTATATTATAAGTCGAAAGACTGTCAGTTAACGTAATATATGAAAAATAGAAATAAAGTATATACTCTTGAAACGTTATTAATAATCTTGTGCAATCTATGCGAGAAATGATATTATTCAGAGAATAGAACATTTTATTCGAGTTTCTGCAAATTCGTAACCACTTGTACAATTTCCCCTTTAATCGAGTATAAATATATTTCTTTCTAATCGTTTCACAGGCATTATTTCGTATCTCTTTTTACCCTTACCTTCGCAGTAACATTTAGTTTTAATACCAACCACTACTAATGTCGCGATCTTATTCTATGCTGAATCGGTAACATTGGAAACGACACTAGAATGATAAGAAAGTTTGCTACCGCCCGAGACAAAGGACGAAGAAATACATTGGCTGATAGATCTATCTTATACCTTATCTATACATATATCTTGTCCGAGCCACTGCTCATTTCCTTATCGCGATGATGACTCCTCGCCCGATAAAACCGTTTATCATAAACTTCTCGACTCTTCTTTCAAAACACTTTCTCCAAATTTCTTATCCATTTCGTAAAACATTATTTTTTATTTTATCGTTCCTCTATTGTTCGTGATTATCGTTTCTCTTCTATCAGAGATACAATCGATTTTCTTCGCACATTTCATTGATAACCTAATAATGAAACATCGATAGTGTACAAACTAACAGGTACAAGAAGGAGTAGAAACAAAGGGGTGGCGGAAGAGAGGGACAAGGGAGCATTGTTAGCTAAGAGACTGGGTAACAGAGTTAATGTCGCATTACGGCGTTGGCTGTATAAGAACGTCGGTTGTTTGAAATCGTGACAGCGCGAAGAAACAGTGGGGAAGAAATTCATCGAGATGACGGAAACCACCGAGGAAGCCAGAGTAAGCATTGACAAAAGGATTAATGTTAAATAGCCTCGAATAGAACGTTTGAATTTAATAGTTTCTCGCAACGGCAGTAATTAAACCTAATTAGCACGGTAACGAATGGTTGCTAAGGACATAGTAAATAAGGATTCCATTTCGTACGAACGAATTTTCTTCTCGATATTTCTACCCTTAAATCTTGATTAGATAACAAACACGATATTCCAAACTTTTTAAATCTTCACTGTTGCTTTACGCGTGATTCGTTCTAAGGGTCGTGCGATTTTCGTTTTATCGCATTCGTGAATCGATGTTGTTGCACGTAAGAAACATACACTTTCGTATGCAAATACGAGGCAAGCTCGTATCGTTGTTCGACCAATTGATTCAGAAGACGTTCGAGATGCAATTACGAACGTTAATCGGATATTGACATGTATATTAGTCGATTAGTGATACACATGGCTATTCTCGATCTGCGTGTTAAGAGGATATTCGCGTGCACGTTGGGTAATATGGTACGAACCATATTTAATACCGGTTTGATCGATGCGTTGTTTGAAAAACCTCGTAGAAAATGATCATTTTATTCGTTGATGGCGATCCAAGCTGTTCGATACTCGTGTAATCGATCGCGCGCAACGTGTAATTCTCACGTGTAACGTGTAACGGTTAGCTCTCGATAAAAGCGAAATTGTTAACGAGTGAGGAGAATAAGGTAGAAGGCACGTATATACATATTGATAATAGGAAATTACAAGCGATGGTTCTGATTGATTTCAAATGATCGACATATGGAGATCTGATTTTTAATTTTTGACTTTGCGATCAATTCAGTTTGAAGCATATTTTTAAATACTTAGAAATACTTTAATGATAGGAATATATTTATATCTCGATTTTGTATTATGACACGTAGGAAATGACGCGCGCATTTATTTGCTACGTACATAAATGTAATCGTATTTAAATACACATAAAGCGAGATGCGGGTAGAACAACTGTGACACCAAAAGTACATACATATACCTATATATTACACGTATAAAGTGAAAATGCTTTTAATTATATTATTAATACGAAATTAGTATTTTATGTACAATTAACTGAACTAATTTTTTACAGACCCACTCCATGCAATGAATATAAATAACGATCCGAAAAGTAGAAAAACAGTATACGCGAGGCAATACACGAGCGCTGGCAATCTACAAATTGAAACAGAAAAGCTAAAGTTACATTTTAATTTTAAAACATTCGCTGCAATGCTAATTTTAAGCAACATCGTCGAATCACCGCTTAAAAAACGATGTTGAATTATTAATATTTCTGTTCGTATCGTAACATGCTGGTTAATCCGCTGGCTTATAGAAAAATATAAAGCAAAAGCAACGCTCCAGAAGATAAGAATAATCTCTGTATATAAATACAAATACTCATACGTAACTTATTCTTGTATACTCGTTGCAGAGGTGTTAGCTTCATCGTCGCGCATACACAGCTACCGGATCGTGGATTCACAAATAAGAAACATTCACAGCACGTTGTAACAATCGTCGCTTTAACAAATATCTCGATCACCGATGCAAAAATCGATCGACCAATATTAATTTTAAAACACGCACGATGTAATCCATCACTATCATTAATGCGACGAATGTTGTTCATTGTTATATCGACTGTTCTTGTATAACGCGATTTTGCGACAATGGAAGAAGAATACACACTATGTGGCATCAGTATCGACTACTGTCGACAGAATCGCGCGGAAATTCCCACATGACACGAACGATACGTAGAAGGGCGGTACCAGACACGAACTCGTGGCACTGGATATTCGCTCCTTACACTACCGAGGAGGAAGTCTTTCAGTTCGCCGGTGCAACTGTCGGTGAATCTCGCCATCGCGTTATCCGTTCTTTTATCGTGTAATTGTATCGCCTTTCCCGGTTTAATTCGTTCGACCATGTTCGTGCAAGCTCCTGCTTTGTTGGTTCAACAGAAATCAGAGAATTCTGAGGAAGGCAGCGACGAAGAAGGGACCGGTGATGTCCTCCAGGTCTATTGTTCTTTTGCTTTTTGGCCGTTTATATTTTATTCGCACGTATATTTTCTTTCATTGTTATCCGAAGCGCTAGGTGTAGCTACCGATTACCGCAATACTCGATAATGAAATATTGTCATAAGTGAATATGAAACAGTGATTTTTCGATGTATCGTAGTTAAGTTCGTGTAGGACAGTAGGACACGATAAATAATTAGATAAACTGTAGCGATATTAACAAAGGCAAATTCGCGAAGTCGCTCTACTGTGAAATTAAATTGGATTTTTGAAACTCGAGTGTGCGATATAACAATTTGTCACATTTGAATAATAGTAGCGAGGGACGACATCAAAAATAAAAAATAAAACTGGAATCGATCAAGCTACGCCATACTTGTAATAAAGAGGATAGGCGAACACAACGTCTGACCAATGACAAGGCACTACTACTGATTCAAGCACAGTATATAAGAAACAATTAATATCCTCGATTTGCTTCGCAGAAACGCCGAGAAGAATGCGAGAGAAAGGCAAGACGAGGGGAGATGGATCCCCGTCTAGAATTCGCTTTCCAGCTCTTGATGGATGCTACACAATTGTCCCGCCACGAGGTCATGGATCACGTTTTCGAGGGAGACATGCTGGACGAAATCAATCAACTGTTTTTGCCCCATATGAAGTCCACCCTGGTCTGGTATTATCAAGAAGTGGAGGAATCTGATACTCTACGTCCTATAGAAACGGTCAAACCTTTTATCTTTTATTTTTGAATGAAAACCTCAATTTAACGTCAAAATTATCAAGTATTTTTTAATGTGCGTATAAATAATTATAATTAAAGTAGTATTATGAAAATAAATTACTCCGTATAATCGTGTTTCTATCTCGATGAAAGTCGATGTTAATTTTGCTGAAAATATTCACATGGTTTTAATAATCACCAGGAGAAAGAAACTAAAGCTTGTCATTTTGTCGCGTTTCGATCTTATTTTGTATGTATTTAATTGTTAAGAATACGTAAGTGCTTTCGACAAAATTAATGTCGAATTTCATTCAGATGGGAACATAATTCTTACATGTATGTACCTATTTTATTTTCATGGTACGACTCTTTATTACGATTATTTACATTTAGTATATTTAGATATCAGTATTATTAGAGTCTAATTATTCCAGCGTTAATAATAAAATAACCGTGGAATTTTATTTTGCAGATGCAAACAAAAACTTCGACCACCAGACCAGGTCCAAGCACATCGGTACCGAAAGTTAAAGAGCAAAAAGAAATAAAAGAACCGGGGAAAAAGAAATTGTTTCTTACCGATGGATGGCAAGTACCTTGTACCGGAATATGCGTTTACATATTCAGGTATGATATAAAGTATAACGTCTAGCAAAGTATGAAGTATTGTACATAGCAGTCTGATGAAGTTATAGTTGCTGGTCGAACTTCAGCGATACAAACTCAAAACTTTTATTAGATTAAATATCTCGAAACAGTTACCCGAGGAAGGTTTCCAAAAAGATCTTTACACCGGTGTGATAGACACAAAAAAAGTGGGGATAATAACCGCGATACAGAGGGTAGTAGAATACGTTTTCATGGATGCGCTTGCACATCCTGGCTCTGAAGGAGAGGACGATTGCCCGATGATTAAGAGCCTTCTATTACCGGGTTTAAGATCTTTCTGCAGTGCTCTGAAAGGTAACAATAGAATTACATATGCAGTTACTATATTTTCGTAAAATTTTAGGCGATTATATCATTAAGCTGCGAATATTTATGCAAATTTATACTTTCATGAACGTAATTAAAATTTCTTACAAACGAATAGAAATCTGCAGCGATAGCGTAAAAGCAACGAGCTTATATTCGATATTTGAAACTGTGATATAAATATTTTGATATGTTATTTTTGATAGAAAATTGATAATATAAAATATTTTCCAAATTTTCGCAGTGTGTGAACAGGTAGCTCACGAAGGACGGGTATTCGACGACGATGAAGCTCTAATGGTGCAAGTGCGCAACTTCGAGGAGGCAAAAGCATTTATAGCGAAAAAAGACGCTGTGAATATCGTAGAGGAAAGAGTAAGAACGTGGATCAAGAGATTGAAGGACTTCATGGTTGAAAGCAAGCAGGTGAAACGGGAGAATGATAATTCTGGTCCTCAACAAGAATTGGAATATTGGAAACGAAGAGGAGCACAGTTCAGTCAGTTAGTCAACAAACTTCAGGTTCTATTTGCGTTTTCGTATCGTGGCAGATGATTTTACTGTCAATCGTAATAACGAGTAAACTGTTATCTGTGCTACGTATCAATATTTAGGATCACGAAATACGGATGTCGCTTCTTTGTTTGCAAGTTGCGCGTTCCAAGTTGATAAAAGATTGGGTCGATGTAGAGGACGAAGTCACTTATTGTTATAACGAAGCGAAGGATAATGCAAAATTTATACAGGCGTTGGAAAAATGCTGTCACTGTTTGTATTTGGATGATCCGGTAAGATAACAATATCGTATGGAAAAGAGAAATTATTTTTATTTTCCTATATTGTTTTCTATGTGTTTCTTCATATATATTGATATCGCATATTTTTCAGGTGAAAATGAGAGATTCCCTCGTATCGCTATTACAAACAGTTCGTTTAATATATAGCGTGTCGAGGTATTACAACACCTCGGAACGAACTAGTTCGTTAATGATAAAAATCACGAATCAAATGATCGTAGCTTGTCGAGATTACGTCACAAATAGAGGTCGAGAAACTGTCTGGGGTCAAGATCGAGCAGTTGCACGATCGAAGCTGAAGCATTGCTTAAAACTGAACAAGTAAATTGTGGACTCGCTGTTTTCTATCGTTATACTTCAATCTGAGACATACTGATTCAGTTTCTTTGCCCTTTTATGTGGCAAATAACAAAGAATACCATTACATTACAGAGCTTACAGAGAAACCTATAGACTGGTTCGGTGTTCTCCTGCTGTAACCGAACAAGAATTCTCGTTTTCAGAAACTCACGTATTTGGACGATTCGATTCCTTTTGCGATAGAGTGAGACAAATTTTGACTATGTTCGAATTGATACAAGATTACAAAAGTCTCTTCGAAAGAAGGATGGAGGGTCTTTTATTGGGAGAATGTATGTAATTAATATACAGATGCTATTTGTTTTTAATTCGTTAATATTAATCCTACATTTTTCAACTTTAGATCGTTTCGTGAGCGTAATTTTCAGCTTTCTATTTTTTATTTTCTTTCACTCCACTAGCATTGGACGATGCCATAAGAACTTTCGAAGAGGCCGAGAAAGTTGCTACCGCTAAAGGTTATGATTATCTAGATCCAAGGAATACCGAATTTGATACGGACTACAATGATTTCATGACAAAAACTGATACCCTGAAAGAAAACATCGGTAACATCATTGAGAAAAATTACGCGGACGTTTGGGAAACTCTTCAGGGTATACGATTTTTAACTCGATTCGAAAAAGTGAAGTGGTGCATTATAGCTGACTAAATAATGCACGAGGATTTGTACATTTGACACGTAAAGTTGCACAATTGCTGTAATTATTGCACCTGAATCTAATTGTTTGTATGAATATGTTTCTTTGTCGATACATATTGTATTCAGTACATCTTAAAATCATTTACTTTCGAATATTTGAATATTTTTATTTTATAGTTTCTTAATTTTTCTACTTTTTAATGTTTTAATTGATTTGCTTGTTTTTAAGGTCAGTGAGAAGATACCACTAACGAAACTAGACGAAAAGTACAACATAGTAGTAAAATATTGCGACAAAGAAGTGGACAGAATACTAAAGTTATTCAAAAAACAGAGGGATGATCCGCCATTGCCGAGACATATGCCAGCTATCGCTGGAAGATTAACTTGGGCAAATTCATTGAAGTAAATTAAGCAAGTTATTCGTACATCGTCAAACGACAATTTATGATTTTTATATCACTGACTCGAATTATTTTCTCTCCAGAGTACACTTAGATGAATTGGCTACATCAGTTTCCAATCATCCAGTGCTAAAGACCCTTCCGCTCACTATGGAACTAGAAAAACGGTATAATTACGCCCTCGGCGTTTTGAACCAATATAAATCAGACATCGCTGAAGTCTGGACTCATCAAAACTCTTGGGTCATTGAAGACTGTCTAAAACGGTAAATCGATCATACAAGTCCCTCGCAAACAAGAACCAAACTAACTAATTCCACTTCTTATTAATTTTTTACGTAAACATCATAGTTTGTTTTATCGATCCAGGCCTTTGCTGATGGTGGACGAGAAAACAGGGAAGATTAAGGTCAATTTAGAAGGACGCGTCACTCTCCTGCTCCGAGAAGCTGATTGCTTGGCCAAATTGAATCTGGAAATTCCTATCGTCGCATTGACTATTTTGGCGAAGAAAGATTATTTCACATTGGTCACAGACTCTCTCCAATTGATGATCGAAGAGTTCGTCTTTACGGCCAGGCGTGTGAAACTTGAAGTGAGGCCATTGTTACTACCGCATTTGGTGCGAGTTGCATCTTTGCTGGAACCTGGTCTGACTTCTCTGAATTGGACCAATCCAGAATGGAAAAACTTCTATCAGAACACAAAACAGCAGATCAAGGAATTTGATATCCTTATTACAAGGGTTCACGATGTGTACGACAATAGGTACATTTCTGTTTAAACTTTTTGCAAATCGTACATTTCTAAATTACAATAGCTTTTCTTAGATAAGCATATATTATATCACTTGTTTGCTTTTGTCTTTCTTTAGTGTCTCTTAATTTTCGTCTATTTTACTTTTCTACAAATTCTTATTAGATGCAACGAGATTAAAAGAGGTATTTTTGTTATGGAGATATAATAATTTTGCCGATATTTGACAGTTAAACAAAATTTCTTACAATGATAAGGATCCCAAATTTTCATCATTGATCGTTCTGCATAGGTTCATAGGTATTTATAAAATCAAATAAAAATTCTCTTCCCTTGTCCCAAGGATTTTACAGGTGCTGGCAGCTATGCAAAAGATAACGTTACATTCTATGCCAGAATCTGATCAGCCTTGGACTATAGAGGAATTTGTAGAAAAGACCGAAGAAGTATGCAGGCTGGCAGCGGTAGATTTATATCGTAAAAGTATGATGGTGGAAGAGGCTGTGGAAGAAGTACTAGATCTTGTTAAGAACGCGGCAGAGAATTTCAAAGCCGCTGCTAATTCCAGTCAATTCGAATTTTTTAATACCGAAGGTGATATGCGACATTATCTGAAAAACTAGTTTCTTCCGTAATTAAATATAGCAATAGCCACGAAATTTGTTTTCATAAATCAGCGTGAAAATCAAAACTTTCATGGTAAAAATTTTGCGAGCAAGCTTCACTAATACATAATGCAATTCTGTTTTGGATTTTTCTCAAAAATTTCGTACGATGATACGCCTCTGTTTCTTTTCGACTCTAATCTATTTCCAATAAAAATTAAACCAATTATATAAAAAATAGATTATAAATATCGTTCATAACATTTCTTACTTTTTTCTTTTTGCATATTTCCGAATCATAGCTTTTATATGCGATGAGCTTACAGAAAATGAAGAGGTAGTGGACCAAACAGTCCAACAAGATTGGTCCTTAGTTTGGAATTTATTCGACGATCCTCATCAGCTGTTGGTTACTCCTGGTAGCTTGCCGAAAGGAATGCAAGACATGGTTCGAAATGCCGTGTCCGAAATGAGGAGATACTACTCTAGAAAGGTCGTCGATGTTCTGATAAGAGTCACTAGAAGCTCATTGGACATTATTAGAAAGCGATTTATTCGGGAAATCGATCAAGGTGACTTTCTATTCGATAAAATATGAATGCATAGCCCAAAGTTTTGCAGATGATCAAGTGAATTAATAATTATCGTTCGATCAGAGGACGCACCGAGCCCAATATTTCTGCTTCATGCAACATTAATGATACCGGTGGTGACCGTGAAACCCAGTTTAGACGACGTACAGGAAGTCCTAACTTTAGTTGGTAAAACCATTGCTGGCGTTGCGAGAGGAGTGTCGCAATGGAATTCTAAAATAAATAAGGTATAATTTTTAACATATACGGTACATACAACGTGGTAACGCATACAATGATAAACGTTTAGTATTGCATGCCATTATTATGTTATTACTGTATCTATATAACGATATAATGCTGCGATGTAAAACGTCTAATATATACTGTAATACATAATATTTTTTAATAATTCAGGATACATGGGGTCAAGCCTACACCAAAAGGAATTTCGCAGATATCGTCATGCGCGCTCAGATGCAAGCAGCGAAGAGGAAGCAAGAAGAGCCAGAAGATCCAAGAGTGAGAAGACGAAGGCTATTCAAAATTACGTCTGAGGAGAGATCAATTTTTCCTGTTCAAGAGCAGAATTTTCACGCAATGGTGATGGATAACAAAGAAGTGATAAAACTATTATCCATGCTAAACACGTGCATGCAAGAATTCAAGCCAGTAAGATATCTTATATATATTTGTAAATATCGTTCTGCTTGTAGTAACACAAGTTTTTAATTATTATTACAGGACCTTGCAGAATTTATCGACAGGTGGAAGCCATATAAATTTTTGTGGAAAAATGAAAAAAGTATGCGGGAATTACTACAAATTTCTTTGCCTGAATTTGAATCTACACTTCGAAAACACAGTGAACTCGAAGATCTTTTAGCAACCGAACCTGATATGGTCATTTTTGGAAGTTCCATCGCTGTCTCCACGGAGAAGCTGAAATATGGCTTATACACGGAAATCAAAGGTAAAGTGACATTAACTTAAAATTCGTAGGAGATTAATTATAATTTTCCTTCTATACACACAATCTTGAAGCTTCGTAAAATAAATTGTTCTGTGTTGCTTTCCTTTTAATTATAATAACACTACAGTGTTACTGAATAGAAGATCAGATCAACCCAAATACGTTCGAATTTATTTTTTGTAACGCTTCTCGAAACGATATAATTTTCCTCCAATTTGAAATCAGATTGAATATATTAATCAAATATTTGTGTTACTATTTATTATTCATTATTCTTCACGAAGGAACAGCGATATACGTGATGTGTAGATAAAAATAACGTCAAATGTATTACTAAAGTTCACAAAATAAAACTATCTTGCTATCATTGCTTCCAGAAAAATGATAACCAGTTTTGAATTGTAATAAATCATTGTCAAAAAGAAAAAATATATATAAAAAAAATTCGCAAAATAGAAAATACATAAAAAATGCAGTCATAGTTCCGAGAAATAAATGCTTTTCCGACACAAATGTCCATAGCATGCACCCACAAAATTGGTCAAGCGATGAAAAAGAAGTACCGACGCGAAATGGAATATGTTTATGCGTTAATGAACGAAATGGAGCGTAAATTGGATCGTCAGATACGCGATCTGGACGACGTACGACTTATTATGGATACTCTAAAGAAAATTCGGGAACAAGAAGTTGACATGGAATTAAAAATCGACCCAATCGAGGAAGCCTTCAACATCGTCACAAGATACGAAGTACCAGTGGACCAAGAATGTCTGGAACAGGTGGATAACTTGAGATATACGTGGCAACAGTTGCTCGCACGAGCGCAAGAAAGTCACGTGTTGCTATTGAAACTACAGCCACAGTTCGAGGAAGACCTTAGAAACAATCTCGAGAACTTTCGTATCGATAACAAGATGTATTGCGAGGAATACAGATCTTCTGGGCCTATGCAGCCTGGTCTAAGTCCACGAGAAGCTTCGGATAGGCAGATTTTGTTCCAAAATAGATTCGATGGCATGTGGAGGAAATTGCAAACTTACCAAAGCGGTGAAGAATTGTTTGGTTTGCCTACGACGGATTATCCTGAACTATCACAGATAAGAAAGGAGCTGAATTTGCTTCAGAAATTGTATAAATTGTACAATGATGTTATCGACAGGGTGAACAGCTACTATGACATTCCATGGGGCGAGGTAAAGTATTTATTCAAAACTGAATATCTAGAGCGATTCGTGAAAGTATTTGCACATACTTAGTAGAAAAATCTTTTATTTATATCATTAGATGTATTATGCAGGATATTTTTAGATTTCATCAACCTTCCATATTCAAAATTGATATTCTAATAGCTATAACTTCGATAAGAAGAACAGACATTTTCTTATTTAAAATTTATCCACCCTCCACTTTGCATTATTCGGAGCAATTATTGATGATACATTGATCATTCGTTAATATTAACTACACATCGAATATATCCATATAATATATGAATATTATATCAGAACATTATTACATATCGCAGATGTTAATTTAATATCGATCATATATATCGTACATAATACATCAATATTGAAAGCAAGGTAACTTACGTTACCTATAACAAAGAATACCGACGCAATGTTCAGGTGAATATCGAGGACATAAACAACGAGCTAATGGAATTCCAAAACCGATGCCGCAAACTGCCAAAAGGCCTGAAGGAATGGCCCGCGTTCTTCGCCCTAAAGAAAACCATCGACGACTTTAACGACATGTGTCCGCTCCTAGAATTAATGGCCAACAAAGCCATGAAACCTCGCCACTGGCACAGGATCGTAGAAGTGACGGGCTACTCGTTTGACCTTGAAAGCGAGGGTTTCTGCTTGAAGAACATCCTGGAGGCGCCTTTATTGAAATACAAAGAGGACATCGAGGACATTTGCATTTCGGCCATGAAAGAAAAAGACATCGAAGCGAAATTAAGGACCGTGGTGAATGAATGGTCGTCTCACGAGTTGACGTTCATGACGTTTAACAACAGAGGAGAATTATTATTAAGAGGAGACACCACTGCTGAGACGATTGGCCAACTGGAAGACAGTTTAATGGTGCTTGGCTCGTTGATGTCGAATCGATACAACGCACCATTCCGCAAGCAGATACAACAATGGCTCACAGATCTGTCGAATACAAACGAAATACTAGAAAGATGGCTGCTGGTACAAAATATGTGGGTTTATCTAGAAGCCGTGTTCGTTGGTGGTGACATAGCAAAACAATTACCAAAAGAAGCGAAAAGGTTTAGTAAGATTGATAAGAGCTGGCAGAAAATCATGCAAAGGGCACATGAGACTCCGGGAGTGGTACCATGTTGTGTAGGAGATGATCTGCTTAAGCAACTTCTGCCACATCTGCAGGAACAGCTGGAACTGTGTCAGAAATCTCTTAGTGGGTACGCATGCAATTAGTAATTGTAAATAGTAAACGAAACTGCTACAATGATTAATGCAATTGTAGATATTTAGAAAAGAAGCGTATGATGTTCCCAAGGTTCTTCTTTGTATCAGACCCTGCTTTGTTGGAGATACTTGGCCAAGCTTCTGATTCTCACACGATACAGAACCATCTGCTATCTATTTTCGACAATACGCGTTATGTGAAGTTTCATGATATCGAATATAATAAAATGACCGCCATTATTTCGTCGGAAGGTGAAACGATCTTGGTACGTGTGGGATCTTGTTCAAAACATTTAATGATATATTTAAACGTTAAACAAAAATATAATACTAAGCAATTTTTGAAACGCAGCTTGAAAAAGCGGTAAGGGCAGAGGGCTCAGTAGAAACGTGGCTAACGCAACTTTTGCAAACATCGCAACAATCTTTACACTCGATAATCCGGCAGTGTCATTCTATGATAAACGATGCAAACTTTAATCTACTTACATTTTTGGATAAAATGCCAGCTCAGGTCGGTTTACTAGGAATACAAATGATCTGGACCAGGGACAGTGAACTAGCTTTAGCTCAAGCTCGTGCAGATAAAAAGATTATGACAGAAACAAACAACAGATTCCTGGATTTACTGAATACATTGATCGATCAGACTACCAGAGATCTTGCAAAAATTGAAAGAACAAAATTTGAAACTTTGATTACAATTCATGTGCATCAACGTGATATCTTCGATATATTAGTAAGTTAAAAGAAAATAATATTAATATATACAGGGTGTCCTGCTGTATAGTGTGCAAGCTTTGCCAGAGAATATAAGAAAGAACAGTCCAAGTAAGGCTAGTAAATCTAAAGCTTACGTTTTGATATAAGATTATTATTCTAGAGAATAAAAGATATAAAAATCTAGGGATCGAAACTAGAGCATTATTGACATTTTTCTTTCTTCTTAAAAAATCATTTCTTCGTAAAATAATACAGAAAAATTCCACTTATCTGGAAATTTTAGCTAGCGATCGATTAACTTCTACCGATTGAATTCATTTATCAAAATTTACGTTGACTTCTATCATATAGGTATCCGTACAAAAAATTATACGTAAAGAGAATTAGTAAAATTTCTTATTATACGAGTCGAGTTATATGATCTGTATCTCCCCCGATGATTTCAAATAAATCGAATTTTACTATATTTCTGTTTACCTGTGAAAGAATATTAATTTATAAGGTTTCATACATAGTGCCGTTTGAATGTACGATCACTGAACGATTTCGAGTGGCTGAAGCAATGCAGATTTTACTTCAAAGAAGACCTTGACAAAACATCGATCTGCATAACAGACGTGAACTTCACATATCAAAACGAATATCTAGGATGCACGGAAAGACTCGTGATTACTCCACTAACAGACAGGTAACTACAAATACATACGGGGAAAAACTCACAGCAATAAATTACGACAAATACGTAAATATTATAAAGTTATGTATACCTTTTTCTTCGATTTTATTTTTTACTTTATATTTCTAGATGCTATATTACTTTGGCACAAGCATTATCAATGTCTATGGGTGGCTCACCTTGTGGCCCAGCCGGAACAGGCAAGACTGAAACTGTCAAAGATATGGGCAAAACTTTGGCCAAATATATAGTAGTATTCAATTGTTCGGATCAAATGGACTATAGGGGATTAGGACGTATCTATAAAGGACTAGCACAAAGCGGATCTTGGGGTTGTTTCGATGAATTTAATAGAATCGAGTTACCAGTGTTGTCTGTCGCTGCTCAACAAGTTGCAGTTGTTCTGGCTGCGAAGAGGGAGAAGAAGAAGCAGTTTGTTTTTACCGATGGAGACTTGATTGACATGTGTCCTGAGCTTGGAATATTTATAACGATGGTAAAAAGAAAAGATAACAAACGTATTAATACTGTAATGTAAAGTTATTTTCTTGCGGGAAACTTTGTATGTGATGTAAAAGTTAGGATTATAAGATAAGAATTACGTTGCAGAATCCTGGATACGCTGGTAGAAAAGAACTTCCAGAGAATCTAAAGATACAGTTCCGTACCGTCGCTATGATGGTACCTGATAGACAAATCATTATTCGAGTAAAACTAGCTAGCTGTGGTTTCCTGGAAAACATCACGCTTGCTCGGAAATTTTACACTTTGTACAAATTGTGCGAAGAACAACTTACAAAACAGGTAATTTATTTACAAACGCAATAACTAAATTGTAATTTCAATAAACATCCTGTTCATTTATGAAGGTCCATTACGACTTCGGTCTAAGAAACATATTGTCCGTATTAAGAACATTAGGAGCGTCGAAAAGGGTAAACTCCAAAGATTCTGAAAGCACGATCGTTATGCGTGTTTTAAGAGATATGAATCTTTCGAAACTTATAGGTACATAATTATACTTATTACTATACTAAGAATATCTACTATTACTACTTGCAAAGATATATGTATAAAGTAAATGTTATCTATAAAATAAATGTTAGTATCGAGTACATTAATTATTTTAGACGAGGACGAACCGTTATTTATATCATTGGTGGCTGATCTGTTTCCAAATCAAGCTCTTGAAAAGACTTCTTATCCAGAGTTGGAAGCTGCTATTAGTCAACAAGTAGAAGAAGCTGGATTGATATACCATCCACCGTGGGTGCTAAAATTAATACAGCTATACGAAACACAAAGAGTAAGACATGGAATAATGACCTTAGGTCCGACCGGTGCAGGAAAAACCACTTGTATACATATTTTGATGAAAGCTTTAACGCAGTGCGGCAATTTCCATAGGTAATTACATTGAAAAATATTTTTCGAATAATTTATATGGCAACATAAAAATTCATTCTTAGTCCGCGAAATCATTTTATTTTATATATATTCAAATGTATAACACCATGTCCATTGCCATTTATATTTTTCGAAAATCGTTACAAAACGCCGTTAAAAATTGTTTTTCCACCAAATAATATAACTTAAAGTGATTTAACTCGGTCAATGATCAGGAACGTATTTTACAGAGAGATGAGAATGAACCCAAAAAGTATAACAGCTGCTCAAATGTTTGGCCGATTGGACGTGGCGACTAATGATTGGACGGATGGAATATTTTCAGCTTTATGGCGCAAAACATTGAAATTAAAAGAAGGAGAGTACGTATGGATGGTGCTTGATGGACCTGTTGACAGTATCTGGATCGAGAACTTAAACTCTGTACTGGACGACAATAAAACTCTGACTCTTGCGAATGGCGACCGATTATCAATGTCATCTAATTGCAAGATCATCTTTGAGCCTCATAACATCGACAATGCAAGTCCAGCTACGGTATCTCGTAACGGAATGGTGTACATGAGTTCATCAGGATTGGACTGGAGTCCTGTGGTGACTGCTTGGTTGAAAAGTCGAACACCTTTGGAACAAGAAGTGTTTGGTCAATGTTTTACAGATTCTTTTACGCAGGTAAAGAAACGTAATTGTCATTTTATAAAATATTTAAAAACACATTATTTATAATTAGATTAGATAGAGATAATTAAACGTGAAGAAAATTATGTCTTATTTTCCAGATACTTCAATATGTATTTTGCTGTTACTATTTCGAGTTTATATTTGTCCATTATCCTAAATTTCTAACTGCTCCAAGTGTATAAATATCCAATTCTAAACAAATTAGTAATGTAATTATAAATTAACATGCGAAATTAATCACATTGTTTTACCTTATTACGAAACTATTTTTTCTATTTCATATTTCCTGAAAAAATCACTATGAAAATATTAAGTTAATTCTAAAAACTATCTATTTGTATCCTAAATAAAATTTCTAACAATATTATTGTATTGTAACATCGTAATATTGTAATATTGTAATTACGGTAACATATAATTAATTTATAGATTTATTCATGGAGCACTCAAGCTTTATCGTTGACAATAGACGTTCTACAATGCAACATAGTGCGACAAATGTTATGTCTCCTCGAGGGTCTAATTCCACCCGAAGTACGCATAGAAGAAGACGACGACGAAGAAACAGAAGATGAAAAACGCCAACCGATGACGGCCGAACATCTAAAACGTTTTTACGTTTTTGCTTTGGTGTGGGGTATAGGAGCACTGTTAGAGACATCGGACAGGCAAAAATATGACTCCTACCTGCGACAAAATTTCGACAGTTTAGATTTACCAACATCAGAAAAATACCCCGAAGCAAAATTGTTCGATTTTTATGTGAATGAAAAAGGCAAATGGGATACGTGGACAAGCATGGTGACCAACTACGTTTATCCAGAGTATTCGACGCCTGATTACAGCAATGTATTGGTTCCTATACCTGATAACGTGAGAATACAATACCTAATCGATCTAATTGGTCGTCAAGATAAAGCAGTTTTATTAATAGGTGAACAAGGTTCTGCCAAAACCGTCATGATGAAGTCGTACATGAAAAAGGCGAACAGAGAGACCACTTTAAGTAGATCGTTCAATTTCAGCTCGGCTACGAGTCCATATCAGTTTCAGAAAACCATAGAAAGTTACGTGGAGAAACGTCTAGGTAACACGTTTGGACCACCAGGAGGGAAAAAAATGTTGGTTTTCATCGATGATATAAATTTGCCACAAATAAACGAGTGGGGTGATCAAATCACCAACGAAATTGTTCGCCAAACGATGGATATGAAAGGATTTTATTCTTTAGAGAAACCTGGAGACTTTACTAGCATCGTAGACGTAACATTTTTGGCAGCGATGTGTCAACCAGGTGGTGGAAGAAATGACATTCCTCTAAGATTGAAGAGACAGTTTTGCATTTTCAATTGTACGCTACCTAACGAAGCATCCATTGATCGCATTTTCAGCGTACTCGGAGAAGGTCATTACAACGCTAAAAGAGGATTTTCAACAGAAGTTAGGAATCTCGTCAATAAAATGGTTCCCCTGACAAGAACACTTTGGGAAAGAACTAGAGCTAATTTATTACCTACACCGGCCAAGTTTCACTATACCTTTAATCTTCGAGATTTATCAAGAATTTGGCAAGGTATGCTCGGTACACTATCCACTGTTATCGATAAGGAAAGTGTGCTTATGTTGCTGTGGAAACACGAATGCAGTCGCGTATTCAGTGATAGGTTCACTATAAAAGCGGATAAAGACTGGTTCGATGAAGAAATTCTGAAAGTTGTTAATGAAATGCTAGGGAAGGATTATACGAACATGCTCGATCAAGATCCTGTATTCGTAGATTTCATGAGGTAAGTATTATCAGTACGATCAACCGCGTACTTAATTTAAGTCAGATTATTTAGCTTATCACAACAGTAATATTGTCGATCGAAAAAGAGGCGTGATGAAACTTCTATCTTAAACAAATATCAACATGTTCATTAGCATTAGAAAATCAAAAGAATTGCTCAATTACACGCACTTTTTACCATTTTCGTGACAATTTTTAGAGATGCACCTGAACCAACCGGTGAAGAAGGTGAAGACGCCGACATTGAGTTACCAAAAGTATACGAACCCGTTTATGACGACCAAATCCTCAGGGACAGACTAGAAATGTTCCTTTCGCAATTCAACGAAATGCAAAGAGGTTCTGGCATGGATTTGGTCTTCTTCCCCGATGCCATGCTACATTTGGTTAAAATATCTAGAGTCATTAGACATCCAAAAGGGAATGTAATGTTAGTAGGTGTCGGAGGATCTGGCAAGCAAAGTCTCACGAAATTATCGTCCTTCATTGCCGGCTACAAAACGTTTCAAATCACTTTGACAAGATCTTACAACGTAGCAAATTTTTTAGAAGATCTAAGATATCTCTATCGAACGTGTGGAGCTCAAGGAAAGGGTACGACGTTTATATTTACTGATTTGGACATTAAAGAGGAGGGCTTCTTGGAATACTTGAACAATATCCTGAGCTCCGGGGTTATCAGCAACTTATTCACTCGTGACGAACAGCAAGAGATCATTTCAGAATTGACGCCTATCCTGAGACGAGAAAATCCAAAACGAACGATCAACAACGAACTCGTAATGGATTTCTTTCTTCAGAGGACCTGCCAAAATTTACACGTAGTATTTTGTTTCTCTCCGGTTGGCGAAAAGTTTAGAAATCGTGCTCAACGTTTTCCAGCTCTCATATCAGGCTGCACGATCGATTGGTTCCAACCTTGGCCCAGAGACGCTCTAATCTTAGTTGCTAAACACTTTCTGCACGACTTTAACATAGCTTGTACCAGCGAAGTCAAATCTGAATTGGTGAATGCTTTAGGCTCCATACAGGATATTGTTTCTCTGACGTCCGCGGAATACTTTCAAAGATTTCGTCGCGCTACTCACGTCACGCCAAAATCGTATTTGAACTTCATCGGTGGCTATAAAAATATCTACCAAAGCAAACAACATGAACTCGGCGAGGGAGCTAGGCGCATGGATACTGGCTTAGCGAAGCTGGAAGAAGCTTCGATATCGGTTGAGATCTTGAAAAGAGATCTGGCTGAGATGGAAAAAGAGCTAGTTCAAGCATCTGAAAAAGCAGAAACTGTCCTCTTGGAGGTGACAGAAAGGGCAATGCAGGCAGAGGCATTTAAGAATCAGGTGCAAAAAGTGAAAGAAAAAGCTGAGCAACTGGTAGCTTGCATAGCAGAAGAAAAAGCCTTAGCTGAACAAAAGCTAGAAGCTGCTAAGCCTGCGCTGGAGGAAGCAGAGGCTGCTTTGAACACTATTAAACCGGCTCATATAGCTACCGTCAGAAAATTGGGTAGACCGCCTCATCTCATTATGAGAATTATGGATTGTGTGTTAATTCTGTTTCAACGCAAAATTGGATCGGTTGTTCCGGATACAGCTGCGCCATGTCCAAAGCCTTCTTGGGCAGAATCGTTAAAGTTAATGGCCAGCACCACGTTCTTGCTTCAATTACAAAACTATCCGAAAGACATAATAAACAACGAGATGGTTGAATTACTTCAACCTTACTTTAAGATGGAGGACTATAACATGGAAACTGCTAGACGAGTTTGCGGTGACGTGGCAGGTTTATTGTCCTGGACAAAGGCAATGGCTTTTTTCCATTCGGTGAATAAGGAAGTTCTACCACTGAAGGCTAATTTAGCGTTGCAGGAAGCAAGACTCAAGGTAGCCATGGAGGATCTGGCAAATGCCGAGAGAGAATTATCGGAAAGAGAAATGGCCCTGCAAGCGGTTAAGGAACAATATGACTCTGCTGTTTCGGAGAAGCAAAGATTGACAGAAGCTGCAAACGTGTGTCTTAGGAAAATGACAGCTGCAACCGCATTGATTAACGGGTTAGGCGGTGAGAAGATACGCTGGACCGAGCAAAGCAGCGAATTCAAAATTCAGTTAGGTCGACTAGTTGGGGATGTTTTACTGGCAACTGGCTTTTTATCGTACTGTGGGCCATATAATCAACAGTACAGAGCTAGCTTAGTGTCATCTTGGATGAACATTTTGGCAACTAAATCCGTTCCCTTCACTAAAAATCTGAACATTACAAACATGCTCGTAGACAGTGCGACAATGTCGGAATGGACGCTTCAAGGGTTACCAAATGACGAATTGTCTGTGCAAAATGCGCTTATTGTAACTAAATCCTCCTCCTATCCTTTGTTAATAGATCCTCAGAATCAAGGGAAAATGTGGATAAAGAACAAGGAATGCATGAACGAACTACAGATTACGTCTCTTAATCACAAATATTTTAGGACTCACCTTGAAGACAGCCTCTCTTTAGGCAGACCATTGCTGATAGAAGACATCGCGGAAGAGTTAGATCCAGTTCTCGATAACGTGCTTGAAAAGAATTTTATTAAATCCGGTTCCATCGAGAAAGTAATCGTCGGTGACAAAGAATGCGATGTAATGCCCGGTTTTATGTTGTACATCACCACGAAATTACCAAATCCTGCTTACAGTCCTGAAATTTCAGCAAAGACATCGATAATCGATTTTACTGTCACGATGTTAGGCCTGGAAGATCAGCTACTTGGTAGAGTTATCCTTATGGAAAAGGCAGATTTAGAGGCCGAAAGGGTAGCTCTATTCGAATCTGTGATGACGAACCAACGATCAATGAAAGAACTCGAAAGCACTCTGTTACATCGACTCACCTCTTCCGAAGGCTCTTTAGTAGACGATGAAGCGCTCATAAATGTGCTCAGAGAAACCAAAGTAACTGCAGAATCGGTTAATGAGAAACTAAAGGTGTCTGCGTTAACGGAAAAGAAGATCATGCTAGCCCGAGAAGAATTCCGCGCTGTCGCGTCGAGAGGATCTATTTTGTATTTCCTTATTGTAGAGATGAGCAACGTAAACGTAATGTACCAAAATTCGTTGCGACAATTTCTGACTATATTCGATAATTCCATTACCAAATCTGTGAAAAGTCCTATCGCTAGTGAAAGGATAAACATAATTCTTCGTCACCTTACCTACGAAGTGTGGGCCTTTACTCTGAGAAGTCTATACGAACGTCACAAATCGTTGTTCACCTTGATGCTAGCTATGAAGATAGACTGTCATCGAGGTGTAATTTCCCATACAGAGTTCAACGCTTTTATTAAAGGCGGTGCATCCTTGGACTTAAACGCAGTTACACCTAAACCATTCAGGTGGATTCTTGACATAACTTGGCTGAATCTAGTCGAGATCAGCAAACTAGACACGTTCTCGGATATTCTAACGAAAATCGAATTCAGCGAAAGAGAATGGCGAGTATGGTACGAAAGAGAGAAACCCGAGGAAGAGGAACTTCCTTGCGGATATCAGAAGAAACTCGACGTGTTTAGAAAATTACTTTTGATCAGATCGTGGAGTCCGGATAGAACTTTGTCCCAGGCGAAAAAATACGTGGTTGAATCATTAGGGAAAGAGTATGGAGAAACGAAGATCTTGGATCTAGAAGCTACGTGGTTAGAGTCTGAAGTTAGATCACCGCTTATATGTATATTGTCGATAGGATCAGACCCTAGCCCACAGATTACTGCACTGGCAAAGCAAAAAGTCATCCGTAAGCAAGTTGAAAACGTTTAACTTATATAAATATAAAAATAAAAATAAGCTACGATTACATTTAAAAGTATAATTTATATTTAATGTATATTTAAGAATTGCGATCGGTGTCCATGGGTCAAGGCCAAGAATTTCATGCTCGAAAATTGATCTCGGACGCTATGAACACTGGTACTTGGGTATTGCTACAAAATATTCACTTATCGCTTCCTTTTTGCACGGAAGTTATGGACGCTCTAGTTGAAACAGACATTGTGCACGAGGCATTTAGGCTTTGGATGACTACAGAAGTTCATCCGCAATTTCCTATTGGTTTACTGCAGGTCTTTTCTTACATCTGTCAGAAGTGTTAATTTATAGACAAATAAGTTCTTTCGTATATCCAGCATCATTCCAGATGGCCATCAAATTTACGAACGAACCACCGCAAGGTATTAGAGCCAGTCTGAAAAGAACTTACCAAGGCGTAACGCAGGACACATTGGATTACAGTACGCAATCACAGTGGCCTCCTTTACTGTATGCTGTTGCGTTTCTACATACGGTAGTTCAAGAACGTAGAAAATTCGGACCTCTTGGTTGGAACGTACCATACGAATTTAATCAGGCTGATTTTGCTGCTTCCGTTCAGTTTATACAGAATCATTTGGATGAGATGGATCCAAAACGGGGAGTATCGTGGCCAACTATTTGCTATATGCTTGGAGAGGTTTGAAAATTGTATTAATTATACAAATATTTATTAAAATACTTTTGTGTTACCTTATTTTTCGTGACTTACTGTCAGTATATCATCGAGTTGCACGTGGTTGATCTCAAACAAGTAAATCTTCAAAATGACCACACTTCAAAATAACTACAATCATAAAACTGAAACGAAAATACAAAAGTTCATTACACCTAACCATTTTATATTTATTTCTATATGCAGGTTCAGTACGGTGGTAGAGTCACTGATGACTTCGACAAGCGTTTGTTAACTACATTTACACACGTTTGGTTTTGCGATGTACTATTGCGACCTGGCTTCGAATTTTATCGTGGATACAGAGTACCACAAACCAAGAATCTTCAGGGATACTTGGATTACATCGATAGCTTACCTGCAACCGATACGCCGGAAGTGTTTGGTTTACATCCAAATGCAGACATTACTTACCAAATAAATACAGCAAAAGGAATACTTGACACGATTTTGAGTGTCCAACCAAAAGAAGGGAATGCACAAGGCGGTGAAACTAGAGAAAACGTCGTCTATAAGCTTGCTAACGATATGCTAGCCAAATTACCAAAGCAATATAATTCTTTTGAAGTGAAAGAAGCACTTCAACGAATGGGTGCACTGTTACCGATGAATATATTTCTGAGACAAGAAATCGACAGGTATACTTTCTTACATTCTCTTTTTTATTTCTAAATAAAAATTTGCTCACTAGTCGAATTTCTACAGGATCACCAGAGTCATTAAAGAAGTGTATAACACTTTAACAGATTTGAAGTTAGCTATCGAAGGTACCATTGTGATGAGCCAAGGTTTACGAAAGTCACTTGATGCGATGTACGACGCTCGCGTTCCCGAGAAATGGCTAAAAATTTCCTGGGAATCGGCAACGCTTGGATTTTGGTACACAGAACTTTTAGAACGAGATCATCAATTCAGGCAATGGTGCATTTACGGCAGACCTAAGGTCTTTTGGATGACTGGATTCTTCAATCCTCAAGGATTTCTAACTGCAATGCGACAAGTTAGACAAATGTTCCTCTTTCGAAAACACTAAATTTAAAATTAATTCTTTTTAACAATAATTGAAATTTATTATTATACAATACCTCGAATGAATTAAAAATAATTACTCGTGATATCGTCTCTTGAATTGCATCGATAAGAGAGCTGTCCAATATTTGCAAATTTTAAACAAAATAATTTTGATTTCCAAATCTCTATATTTCGCAGGAAGTAACTCGAGCACATAAAGGTTGGGCTCTTGACTCTGTTGTATTACAAAATTTAATTACAAGATTTAACAAGGAAGATATAAAAAACCCACCTCAGGAGGGAGTATACGTTCATGGCCTATTTTTAGAGGGTGCTTCGCTTGATCGTAAAACCAGCAAATTAGTAGAAAGTAAACCAAAAGTTCTATATGAACAAATGCCTGTGATTTACATTTACGCAATAAACACGACTGCAGGGAAGGATCCAAAACTTTATGAATGCCCTATATATAGAAAACCACAAAGAACAGATTCAAAGTACATCGGATCGATCGATTTTGAAACTGATCATAATCCTCGACATTGGACGCTACGAGGTGTAGCGCTTTTGTGTGATATAAAGTAAAGTAAAATACTCCAAACACGCTATTATTTTTCCTTTCTGCTATAATGTACCCGCTAAATACTAATCACATTACGTAATACTAAAACGTCAAATATAATGCATGTCAAACAGTACCAGTTTGTACCATTGAAGGTTTATCAAATGTCTATGTATACCCTTTTAAAGCATTAAAATTTTCAATATATTCAAATGCCCAACATTACTTTCTTTTTCTTAATTAAAAAGAAAAAAAATTAAAGTTTTAAAACTATGCTTCAAAATATTTTTTATTAAATTTTTATCATTCTTATCACTTATTTTACAGCCTGATTTCATATATAAAAAAAAATAAAAAGATTTGCATTACAAATGATAAAGATTAAAAATTTGCATAACTTAATTATAAAATGAACATATTTGTATTCCAATGCGATATGATATATACATATAACATCCTTCATGCTTTAATGATTTGATCTAAGTCTTCTGTATTAATTATCAGATAAACGATATTAACATGAAAGGTAAATAGTAATATACCAAATTTGGCTAATAATTCTCAAAAAATACATAAATTACTTGCTTACATCCGTCTTGGTCTTTTCGGAACGAAAATTTAAGATTCTGCAAAAAAAGAAGAAGAAAATATAACAATTTAACATGTAATATAATAATTGTTCAGATCATATACCTTATATCTTGATAGAGGATAGATGTTTATATTTTCATATTTTCTGCTCATCATATTTAATAATTTTTAATAGAACAGTTAATGTTATTCGAAAATCCTTTTCATAATATTTAATAATTTCAAATAAGACAAGTATTTGTACATACAAAGTGTATACTCTAAGATTATCCATCATTTTTCAGGCAGTTTCCTATAATTTGTCAAAGAAATATTTTAGATAAAAGTTAGTTTTGGGTCTGCTATATACTTGGATATCAAAAATATCGAAGAAAAAATTTTTTTCGATAAAAAGGTTTTTTTAAACAGCACCTTATCAGACAAATTCAATGGCCCATCGCGCTATGATCTTGAGATAACCTTGAATTTTGAAATTTAGATTAAATCAATGGGAGTATAATAGTAAGGAAAATTATTTTATTTTGATTAAATTATATATTCAAAATAAGACTAAAACTACCAAACTAATAAATTTATCGAGCAAATCCAACGATATCAACGAAATCCAACGCACATAAATTTCCGAATTCGGTCATCTCAAGGTCATTGTATGGTAAGCTGTTGAATTCACGTTAACATCTAAAACTAACTAACAGCTAAAACTCTATAAAATCCAAAATATAAAGTGCTATTTAATAAAATTAACGTAACCTTGATTTTTTTATTGAAAAAAAACTTTCTTGGACGTTTTTGATATCGAGTATGTAACGGACTCGAAACTAGCTAAGCTTTGTTGAAAACATTTCTTTAGCAGATTGCCGCAAACTACCTGAAAAATGGTGGTTAATCTCAGAAGATTGTATATAATATACTAAATTATTAATTTATGTAACAATTATGTGGTATACTACATAAATATTATATATTTACGTATATATAAAGCGATACACTATTATATATTATAGAGTATCTCACCCACATATAACTTATATTATTTTGTAACAGAAGTAAAAATTATATAAATGTTTCTACTTCAAATAGGATCTATAATAAAAAGCACTCACTTTTCTCTCTCTCTCTCTCTCTCTCTCTCTCTGTCTGTCTCTCTCTCTCTCTCTGTCTCTCTCTCTCTCTCTCATAGAAATTGTTTAATTGATATAACAGGTTTAACTGATGTCTAACTTTAGGATATTACAATATAGTAAAAAAAAATTACACACTTCTTCTTCCAATATAAACATATTCTTTGACACAAATATTTTAAAATTTATTTATTTTATGTATAGTTATTCTATCCTTATTTTAAAAGAAGTATGAAAGTTTTAATCAATTTTGTTATTGTATGCATGTGTGCTTCTGTTTTTGTATCTCCTACTGCAAATTCAACAATACTAGGAGATGTATCTATTCTCATAGTTACAACAAACTTCTCTGTAATTGAAGGGAATACTGAAGTTGTTATATCTAACCCTATGATTGCCAAGACCTCTCGTAATTTGTCTAGCAGACCTTCTACAAATTCTTCAGAAATATCATTTTCATCTTGTGGAATAATAGATGCTAATTTTTGAATTAGTTCTTTCTGCATTTCAGTATCAAACAAATGCTTAAACTGTATATGATACTCTGATATCTTAACACCTAAGTTAATTTTTCTAGATGTAGGTAACCTTGAAAGTGCAGGATATCGAGCTTTAGCAATTTGACTATAATCTTTCCTTTCATCTAATTCTTTTTTAGTTCCGATGCTTAAGCCAGTTGTCAAATCGTTTATTTTATCTAACATCTTTTTAGCAGCCTCCTGTTTAGCTTGCTTTTTTGTCCTTGCAATACCAGTTTCTTTAAAAGTTGTTACTGAGCACTGAATACTAAAAATTTTTGCATGTGGAGGTCCAACCTCATTAATTTGCTTATACTTAGGTTCTTGTAAATTGTTTTCAATACATAAATCCTACAATAATATGCATATAAATATTATTGTACTGATACACTACTAAAAGTAAATAAACATAACTTACTTGTAAAGCACCAACTGCATTAATAAATGGTACATCTGGTGGAGTTCTTTTTACCTCAGGAATTGTTGGTGGTAAAGGGGTTCTTACAGAAGATTGTGCTGGCGATGCTGGTAATTGTAGATAACCTCTACGTGCTGCAATAGCTTCTAACATTGCCTTTGCAGCTTCGTGCTTTGCATCCTTTTTAGAACGTCCAACACCAGTAGCAGTAAGACCTTCGCATGTTACCCGATATGTAAAGGTATTTATATGTGTGCCTCCCCCGTCATGTATAAGCTCATAATTAGGCGTTGCTAGATTTTTCGCCATTATTTCATGTAAAATAGATACAGGTGTTTTGTCCATTATAGATTGTTGCAAATTTATCTATCCTATTCTTAACAAATTGTATCTATATTATAATTCTTTCCAATCAATAACATTAATGTATCACCATATTCAGTTACATGCATATATTTTTTTATTCATTATATGCTGTTGTCTGTAAAAGAAAGAAAATGACTAAATCTAAACATGTTGTAAATATTTATATATATCTAGAAAGGGTGAAACATTCTTCAATAAAAATATATTCAAATTTATAATACAACATATTTAATAAAAAATAATTACCTTTTAACGATAAATGGATTACAATAGTAATTCTATGTATTGTACAAATTCTATTAATCACTTTATATTGATACTCAAACTTTTAGACGCGAAACGAACTTCAGTCCTTCCTATTCTTTTAACAATTATTACTATCCCTGAGTACGTACAAGTCAAAGTACAGGAAGTCCCGATTACACGATCATAGACAAACATTCGAGAAAAAGAGGTTCATGTGGAAATCTAATAGATCGGAAAAGTACAACTTTTATCTTCATGATTTGTTCACAATTGAATAGTTGAAAATAAAATTTATTTTATAATTAATAAAACCACAACAAATAAGATACAAAAGAAAACTAACGAATAACGAATGTACTAGAAAGGACGGTTTAGGAGTAAACACAAACATTAGAAATAAGCAAACGGAAGTAAATTAACATAAAAACCGACCATTATGTAAAACGAAATAAGATTTATTTCAATTCACATCAATATATATGAAAAAGTCCATGAAGTTAATATTTGCTAACATCTGATAATATTATTTCAAGGATTTTCAATATTAACATAATTGAAAGAAAACTGGACGTAACTGAAAATTCTATTTAAAATAGTTTATTGCCAACATAAGTATACATACATTCCAAGAGAGTGTTCTCAAACTAATTAAGGCTTATTTTAATGAAATATATAAACGAATAATATCCAAATTCTATAAAAATTAAGTGTAAATTCACGTCTTATTTTATTATATTACGCGTATATTCATCGTATTATTGCTACATATCAATACTATGAACATTTAATATTAATATATTTTGCATAAAATTATATAAAATAATATATGCTAAATAAAACTTTGTACTTTTTATAAAATATACTAATATAATATAATACATATAACATACACTAGAATATTGTTGACGCATTTCAACTATGTATAGTCTTTAATATTTGAATTTAAAGTATCGCAGTTTTATAGAACATTGCCTATTATGTGTATGGTGCAGTGTACTGGTTTCTAACCTTACTAAGTCGTATTAGTGTTTAATAACAGTTTCAGCATTGGCTACAGTGAAATTTTGTTGTCTTGTTAATAATTAATGCAAATTGTTGTTATATGTATATAAGCAGAGAAGAGTGCATAAAAGCATAACGTTGATTAAGTATTCAAACAATAATGAATTTGTGCTTTCTGAGAACTTGCATTATAGAATTGAAAATTATATCAAAACATGCTAGATGTTTACATTACTTGAATAGTTCCAGAAATGTTTTAATATCACTTAGATCAACAAATACACATACTAATTTGTATGATTTTTCACCCAAATCGTATAATATAAATAAGTATTTTACTGGTGATGTATTGTTAAAAAGTAAAGACCGACCTAGCAATAAAAAATCAGTGGTACATGTTAATCTTAATGAAATATCTGACATTGTAAAGGTAGAACGTATGATGTCACAATTTGATGGAGCAATTGAAAAATATAAAGATGAAATGGTAAAAAACTTAGCTGTACGTACGAGAGTAGGTGCTGTTGAAGAGTTGACTATAACATTCGAAGATGAAGAACATCATCTCGAAGAGCTTGTAGATATTAATCGAAAACCTAATATGGTATTGCTCAATGCATCTGCATTTCCACAAATAATCCCAAATATCTTAGAAGCTTTATCAAAATCGAATATGAATTTAAATCCACAACAAGATGGTACAATAATTTATATTCCATTACCTAAGTAAGTTTCGTTAATATTAAATGCAAAATTTGTGTTGTTTTTGTCTAGTATTAATGTTGTTATAAAATTTTATAGAGTCACAAAAGAACATAGGGAAAGTTTGGCAAAAACAGCAAAACAATACTTTGTTAAATGCAAAAATATTATTAGTGATATAAGAAATGAACATATTAGAGACTTGAAAAAGAAAGAAGGTTTACCAAAAGATTTAACATTTAAAGCTGAAAGTTATGTAAGTGCTATACAAAAACAATATGTAGATAAAGCAGAGGAATTGCTGAAAGCAAAACAGAAAGAACTTTTAGGTGAATCATAAAAATTTCAAATGCATGATTATAAACATGTGCATATATACATGTATATATAATAAATAATGCTCCTAATGTAATAAACATTATTGTCATCTATTTTGTTGATGTACTTTATATCATTGCATCATTTTAAATCATGTTTATAACAATTTCTCGAAACTAATATGGAATAACTAAATAAAATTATTGGCGATTATTTTTATAAAGAGTAAGAAGTTGACATCGTTGTTCTATTTTATAATTCGATTTTTTTACTACATGTAAGACAATATATTTTTTGTAATATTGATTAACCATTAACATAACTGAACTTTAAAAATTATCATACTATAGTCCATTTATATAGTATATAGTATAGTTCATTTATAGTCAGTATCTTTTCTAACATAGTTTAGAAGAGCTTCACAAAGTGCTTTTGTAGCAGTTTCTAAAACTTCTTTTCTATGAAAACTTATGCTAAGTCGAAGATAATTATGAGATTTCCCTGAATATGAGAATAGTATCCCTGGTATGGCGGATACTTTGTATTTTTTCTGACACCATTGAATAAAATCAGTGGCATTTATTTCTACAAATAAATTATATTTTCATATATTAGAAATTTTCTTCATGGTAATAATAATAATCATAACAGAAAATTTTAGATGAAAATATATTACCTAAAGGAAGATGAATCCATACAAAGTAACCACCTTCTGGTCTTTTATATGAACAGCATCGTGGTAAGTAGTAATCCAATACATTACATAATATTGATAGCCGTTCCTGTGTAAAATATATTTAGTTATTTTTTAGCTCTGTGTTTTACATACATTTTTAAATATACCTTTTGTAATTATTTATATAAATTTATATCTTAATAAATGTAATCGTGGAAGGATGGATATTTCAATGTTGTGCAGAAAACAATAATTTTAGATATTTGAATTTAGTTTAGAAAATATACCTTATATATTTGAATTAATTTATCGAGATAATTATCTTGAAGATTTAGCTGTAGTAAACTTGTAACAACACCGGAAACATAATGATTAACTGCGCCACCATTGCACAAGATTCCTCTAGATAGAATATAGATTTACATATAAGAGTTAAAACAGCAGTACATGCTAAAAAAAATCTTTAGAAATTTTTTGTGTTTAAATTTCATAATTAATACTTGTTGTGTTTAATACTTGATGAAATGAAAAATGTAGAATAAAGATAAGTGTCATCCTTACGAAAGTCTAAAGATTTTAGCAATTCGTGGACTACATTCAATCCATCCAAAGCGAAGTGCAGGAGAAAATATTTTTGAAAATGATCCATTTGATACAATATTGCCAGCTTTATACTCAGGATCCGTTTGTTTATCATAGCAAAATAATCGATGTGGCGGTAAACCGTTTCCATAATACAGTAAATTATATATATCGTCACAAGCTATTAATATAGAACTTTTTCGTGCTATTTCAACAAGACGCTTACAATTTTCTATTAAAAAGAGGAGGATCAAAGTCACATCTAGAATTTTTAATAGATTTTGATAAGACGTATCAATTGTAACTTACCAGGTGGTAAAGTTGATCCAGTCGGATTATGAAAAGTGGGAATCGTGTAAAACATAGCCCAGAATATTTTTTGCTCATTTGTTACAAAATTACCATTGCGTTTTTCTTCCACAATTATTTTTTCAAATTCATCTAAATCTACCATATCGTTCTTCATCGGTACTGCATTGGAAATATTTTTTTCATTATTTAGCTCTTTTATGTTATTACGTAGTTAACAAAAAAAAAAAAAAAAACAATCGATGACAAATAAAAAAAAATATTAAATATGTCTCAATTGATATAATTTTATTCTAATCAAGACATCAAATTTGATCAAAGATTTATAGGATGGTACCAGCCTGATTAAATATGCTGAGTAGATATGCTAAAATATGATTTTCGCCTTTCAAAGATAATTTTACAAACATGCATTGATTATTATTCGACTGAGAAAAAAATAAACTCGCTATGATAGTACCTGTGACCATTTTCATTAATGGAAATTGTCTGAAAACATCTAATGCTGTCATGTAAGTAACTTCTTCTACAAAAATTATCCCGTTTGGTGAAAGAATGGTATTTAACAAAAGTTGTAAAGCATGCGAAGCTCCGCATGTTAAAATTAAATTTTCCCGTTTCACAGGATCGTTGTAACGTCTGCTCAAAAATTTTGTCAATTCTTCACGACACTCCCATAAGCCTGCCGTGATGCCATATTGAAACAGATAATACTTTCCTTCTTTCTTTTCTTCTTCCTACAACAAAATATATTTTAACATATATTAACAATAAAACATATTAAAACGTGTGATGCAGTACGTAATGTATTAAGTTTTTACCAAGCGATGATCCGTGGCTTTTTTCATAATCTCTACACAGTTTTGGAGCAAGTCAGGACCGGGAACACCGACTGTTAAGTTTGTTGATTCTTCATTGTAGACATTAAATATAGAATCATCGTCGAAAAGATGTCTCTGATAAGAATCATTTATTGTTTCCATGTTGCAAGTTGCGTATTTTCAATAAATAATCCAATGAATTTGATGAAGATATTTTTTCGATAAATAAGCTGCTAACTCGTCTTCCACCCTGATTTACCCACCTTCTTCCCTGATATATTTATTAATTTGTGTGTAAAATCTGATTCATAAGTAAATATAAAAAATATGATTCGATGATTGTTCGTTTGGTCTTATAGCAGACATTAAAATACAATAGACTGCAATGTTAACAGATTAAAATGTGACTGAAGCAAGTAAGGCTTGTATATACATACATCGAACCATTATTCTGCATAATTGATGAAAAGAGTTGCAAATATCGACGATATACACTTCCGTTTATTTATGTCGAATCATAAAAACACTTGTTACATAACAGAGTTCATATTTCCGTGTTGACGGACAAATAAATAATTAATTAAAATAATTAATTTGCTAAACATATAACAATACATATAAAAATACAGTTACACGTGTCTTATTTGAAAACATTTTCATTCTTTTTTTTTTTTTGCGAGTCAGTGTCATTGTCAAACGGGGTGAAGAAAGAAACAAATCGTCAGGTTTCGTAAGAATGATGATGGTTCTTTATTACAATAATTTCTTTACGATATATAATGATATTATAAACTTTTATAAGTTCTATGTCCACAACCGAATGGCAAATGCAATTTCTCGCAGCTATTTTATCCCGGTTATCGAACGGTATTGTACAATTTCAAATTCATACTTGTTTTACACGGAATCGTAGAGACGGGAACAATATGGGCAGAAGCATATGGAGAAACACGTTTTCTCATTCTTCCTTTTTTTTCCGACGGGAGTATCGAAAATGGACGTGTACACGTTTCTCGAGGTACACGTTGATCTGTTCGGCAACGCAATCATTACACATATAATATATTACAGATGAGAAATCAATAACGTAACCATTAATAACGATTAACGCAATGTACACGATACGTATTGGCTTATCATTCTTAAGGGTAAAAGCATGCATTTCGTGTGTAACGAGGTTACAAATTCGTGCAATTGTATCGTTGTGAAAAACATGTCGTATATTTGATTAGATAATTTTTATTTCTGAAACTCAGTCCCATTTCATCACAGAAACTCGTTACAAATGTCATTTTATTACTTGTATCGTCACGAATGAGATCAGGGGCTCGTACACATTCATACACGCTTTTCCTGCTAATCGAACGCATTGCCTCGAATGATTTATTTTCCGATTTTCAAAATTTTCATTTAACACGAATTCCCTGTCAATGAAACGTGTTCATCATTTCTTATTTCTTTTTTTTCTCTCGCGCGTTCCCTGTACACAACATGGCACGTCCTAATCCTATGATTACGCGGCACAGCGTAACCCCGTATAATTCGCATACCGGTGCTGCGCTTTTAGTTATTTCGTCTACGTCCGTTTCTTTTTTCGTCCGTTTTATACTCGAAAAGAAAAACAGATACAGATTACTTAGTTTACTCAAGTACTTTCCGTTTTCTACGTACGTAGAATATCTTACGCGCTAACCACTAATCTATTTACACAGACGCGTTCCTATATAAAAAAATCGAGATACTTCCGTGCGCTCTGGCCGAGGCCAATTTCATTGGTCCCATGTACAAAAGACGATGGCATAAAAAAATATAGAGCATCGTTAAACATTTAAGTAGAGCCGCGAGACAAGAATCCTGGGAAACGGCAAGCATCTAAATCTTCCTTCGTTGTCTTCTCAAGTGTTTCGTTCGATTTTGCCTCGACGAATCCCTGGATTCCGGTTGGTCTTCGCTTGCAACTCGGAAACTTATTACCATTTAAGCAGTAAATTAGGACAATTCGTTGTACTGTCGTAGCTTACTGCGATATATAAGAAGAAGGGAAGCAAAGATAGATCGATAGACGATTGAGATGTTCCTTTTAAGTGTCCTCGAGTAATAGCAGAACGTTTTTTATCACAGTCAAGGGGCGAACCGCACTGATGTTCCGCGCCACGAGGCGGTCTGAATATTCGTTACATGTCCCGAATTTCTGAACGGCCCCGATGTGCATCTCATGATACGTGCTCGATCGCATAAAATAGAGATCCAATTGAATTTACACACACAATTTCAGTTTTAGGGAATAAAAGATAAGAGTAGCGGATAATTTTGAAAGATACGTGTCCACCTTCGCGCTTTCATATAATCCTCTGTGCTTCGACATTTTAATATAAAAATTTCTAACAAACATGCGTAAAACGAGTCAACAAAATAAAAGAACATGATGAGCCATCGAAGTGAGCCATCAAAGATAGTGTTAGGAATCGAAGACAGAGATAGGAAAGTAACAATTGTTTATGCCATTTACTGCACGTCGTTTCCCTAAACTTTTAGTAGCCTTGTAGAAATGGTAGACAGTACTTTTTTTTTCTTTATTTACAAGCCACCGTGAATGGCACATTAAGATTATCTTTGCACTACTTGTTTATCGTACACGCGCTCAACAACGATTTTACAGTTTATAAGGCGCGAGACATATATTTTTATTCGTTCGCGACAGTCAGCTCGTTAAGAAGGAAAATTAGCACAGTTTCACACGTTTTACGTCTAATCACAATCAAACACGGCACTTTCCAGCGAAGTGTCTTTTCTAAGTACACTGTGTAGAATTTCCTCGAATACGAGGAGCCGGGCTCGTCCGCCATTCTATGTTCATGCTATCACCCGTTGCGTTTGAGATCAACGGACGATCGAATGACACCGGCTTTCCGATTCTAACTTGGAACCTCAACGGAACAGTCCTTATTCGATGTAAGTTTTAGGAATCTCGAAATCAAACGGTCGTCTCGTTCTTCCTAAGGGGTTTTAGCGGCTGCAATTCCCGTTCCAGGCGATCGAAATCGTTGTAGTATTCATGGTCAGATTCTTCTTCCGAACTCCTTTGTCTCACTTGAGAACCAAATGTTCCGTTCGTTAGAACCTTTTCCAGATCAGGCGTCGGTATACCTAAAGTTTGCGGGGTTAATGGTCCTTCGTCTTGGGACATTATATACTCGGGATTATCTAACGACGTTTTCCCTTGAATAGTTAGGAATTCAGGATACTTTCGGTAACCGTTGTTGACTCGCTTTGGTTCCATTTCTAGAAACGGTAATGTAACTTGAGAATTGTTTCGCGGATATATATGAACGTATTATAATTGTTTGGGGAAGGATAAGTGTTTTTATTTAAATGATTTAGAGAAAGTGTTTCGTTCTTACCCGTAGGTTTGGAGTCACCTATGAGATCCATGTATTGCGTTGTATTCGTTGGCAATTGCGGCGATGGCATCAAATAATCATCTTCGTCTAATGGCAAGTCGAGCTTCAGATTACCTACTTGAGCCTGCTGATGCGCAGAATTTATTTCGCCGTCGAAACAGTCGTCTGTCACATCGCAATCTAAGTAAGCAAAAATGAAATTAATCTCTGACATGGATGCATTTAAATTTCTCTTTATTTTACAAAATAATACTAGTTCTACCATATTGTAAAATTCCATTTATTTGAACTCGTCGAGTAATCGACTCACCTCTCACAACGATCATCTTTAACGGATCCGAGCAATATCTCGAACTAGTAGTGTCCGTGCCCACGATGTGTCCGCAATGACCATTGGCAGGCGCGTAATGCCCGTGTTGACCGGAGTTTCCTGGTTCGTGCGATATATTTCCGTTTCTGTGATTAGCGCCATACCTCAACAACTCTCTGTCTAAGTTTTGTTGGTTCTGAGGCGTGGGTGAATCGGTGGCTAAGGGTTTTCCATTGGGCCAGCAAGCTTTCACGGGTGTATTCGGCGGAGAGCCGGAAGTACTGGATGCTGAAAGTCCTGGTGGGATGGGAGCCCTTGATTTCGGTTGTAGATACTCATCAGCGTCTACCAAGGCTTCAGGACCGTCCATGGCTGATGCAAGATTTCGTATCATCTCCTTTTCGTCCTAACAACAAAATCGCAATTATTTACCGCCCTTGTTACAACGAACAATAATTAGTTAGAAATAAGCGTCCATTTGGAAATTTCTATAGTGAAGAGAAATGTTCTGAAATGACATCGACTCTTTCTGTATTATATGCAAAGAATGGAGTAATAAAACATTAAATGGACTTTACCAACCTGCAGTGTATACGAAGGTAGCCTCATGTATTTGTCGCCCTTGATAGCAAGATATCGGCCAGGATCTCTAGACATCTTTGCAAAGTCTTCCGCCAGTTCTTTGAAGCTAGGCCTCGACTCAGCGTCCAACATCCAACATTTGATCATAATCATATACACGTCGATCGTACATATGGCCGGTTGAGGTAACCTTTCGCCTTTTTCCAATAATTCTGGCACGTTTCGAGCAGGCACATTCTCATACGGCCTACCGCCATAGGTAAGAACCTCCCAGATGGTCACGCCGAAAGCCCAAACATCCGATTTATGAGTGAACACCCGATGTTGAATGCATTCCAAGGCCAGCCACTTGATCGGCATCTTTCCACCGGCAGCTTTATATTGTTCTTCGTTGATATCCAATAGCTTGGCTAATCCAAAATCGGTAATCTTGACACAGTTAGGTGTTTGCACAAGAACGTTTCGAGCCGCAAGGTCTCGATGAACCAATCTTCTTTCTTCTAAGTAAGCCATCCCTCTGGCAATCTGTGTGCACCAATTCAGCAACGCTTTCGAGCCAATTTTGTCCTTAAACCTCCGCACGAAATCGAGCAAACAGCCTAAAGGCATCAGTTGGGTCACCAGCATCATCTGCGACGTCATGCAAACAGCTAGCAACTGAAGTAGATTCGGATGCTCCACGCTAGCCATGATGTAAGCCTCGTCGAGGAATTCCTTCGAGGTGTTCGCTCCTGTACCATTACCTTGCAAAACCTTTATAGCCACTGGAATCTTCACGTTCTCCCCTTCTGGCACCCAAACTCCTTTATAAACGTTCCCGAAAGCACCGTAACCTAGAATTCCACCTTTTCTCATCTCTTCTTCCTTGATGATACGTAATTTCGCTAGATTTGGTTTCACGCCAGTTGGACGAAGAGGTTCGTTGTCGTCCAAGCCGGTCAGAGCCATTGTCATTTTCACAGTGTTTTCTTTGGCTTTTGCTCGTACACGCCAGAAGTACATGATTATGGCCGCTATTATGAGGAACACTAGAGCGAATACCGCAACGCCTGCTAAGATAGCTGGTTGAAGTTCGTTTTCTACTAAACCCACAGTTTCCAGTGAACAGTACGGTTCACTGTCTGGATTGAAGATCTTGTGCGGATATTCGGGAGTACACGTTTCCGTGCAGTTGAAGGACGTGGTGTTTCCGTCCGTATCTCCATCCTGGAACGAGAAAGTAGACTTCTATGATACATCCGATAACCAGTTTACATTTGATAGAATTTTCATAAATCCAAATCTTCTGTTTCATTGAATTAAAAATTTATACTCTGTGAAATTCGCACTTACTGAAAATCAGTATATCACTTACAATGTAGATCTTGTAGTTTCGACATTTGTAACACTGATTTGGGCCCGGCCCGAAACATCCTCGACACTCGCTGTAGCATGGTATACAAAGTTGAGTATCGGCATCCGTGAAATGATCCGCGGGACACTCGTCTTCGCACTGTTCACCCCTCTTGTACTTTGTACATTCTTGGCACACGTGCTCGTGAAAACCGTATCCCGTGCACTTCTTGCAGCGAGAGTGACATTTGCGACAAACAGCCTTGCCTGCAAGCGGTTTCAGTGCTCCTTGCTCTTGAGGACTTACCCACTCGTAGTAATACCCTTTAACAGAAAAATTTCTGTTATGTTACTGAATCTTATAACATTTTTGCGCGTAAAAATGTTCTCTAGTCGCATGTATTCAAAATTAAATAATTATATAGCAAAGGGGGTCTCAATTTCAATTTTGTCGAATTCCGATGTTGGTAAGTCGTAGAGGACAAGTAGACGATCGTCCTACGGTTCGGGCAAAGCGCATATTACCCACCTCTACATATAACATACGAAATCCAACAAAATTGGTATCGAGAGAAGATATTTTTACAGGTTTACCCACTTTTATTATTTAACATTTCAAATCGAAAGTCATAAGTACATTTATAAGATTTTTCATCGTATTCAGTTATAAGACGCATTCTAAAAATTTGAACAAAATTTTTGTTGCGTCAATGAAATGTCGACTACTCGAATATTTTTATATAAATCGCTTAAAGGTGAAATTACAATTTTAGGTACAAGGAATTTGGCGAACTGAGATTCCAGTTCGTTCTTATGGAAACAAAATAAATGGCAGATCTCCTACCGTCAGGACAGGGTTCCTTTTTCTGCAGACAATTGCCGTTTATGATCGCCTTATCGCAGCTGTGGCATCCATTAGGGCCTATGTTGTTTTCAGGACCGTCGCAACCACCCACACAGTTTTCGTGACAACTTTTGCACAGACCGTTGTCATAATACTTCGAGGACGGGCACTCTGGCACGCAGTACGGTCCATCTCGGGCGTGTTTGCATTTCTTACAGTGCTCGGCATTCGGTCCTGTACAAGAGCCATCGCACTCCTCGTGACACACCTTGCAGGTCTTCTCATCCGCTCGATAAATTCTAGATAATGGTATGAATTCCTTTGAATTATTCGTCCCTTGGGCGGCCAAATAAGGGAAAACAAAGTAATATACATGGAAGGAGAGCGAAAGCGTGCGCACGTGAAGCAGAAAGTTAAAGCCTTCTCAGGTATTTGCAGTTTACCTTCGATCCACAATCTGAGGTAGGCAAATTTAATATATAGAAATGTGTTATTTACGATACGAATTTATAAAGTATTTTTGAATATGTTCGAGATTAATCTTACCCTGGCGCGGTGCAGTCTTGAATGCAATCGTTTCCTAGAATGAAGTTCTTACAGGATAAACACTGTGCCGGACCGGGCCCCCAACAACCTTCGTCGGAACATTGCTCGTCGCATATTAGTCCATCTTTTACTGTAATTGTACAACGTATTTGTATATAATATATATTTATATTATAAATTCGTATAATATTGGTATTGTTTCATCTTGGGAATTATTAGAAGCTGAGTTGGCATTGTTGGAATAAGTCGTGCGAAGGTGTACGTAATGGAAAGTATATGAATGCATAAATAAAATAATATTTCCAATATTACACAAATTTAAACGTCCTAAGTATAAACTATATTCTACTTCTCATTTGATGGATTAGAAAGTAATAAATGGTAAGTAACACTCACTGCATTCGCTTTCGTTTCGATTGTTCGATAACAAGCTCTCATGCTCCGATGACTTTTTGATTCTAGTCCAATTGATACTTTGCGCGTAACACAGATTCTTGTTTTCCAATATCGCTATCGATCCGGAGTAGATTTTCTTGAGAGAGCTGAGTCCGAACGAGACCAATGACGTTTTCACCACGTACAATGACGCAAAGTATTCCGTCAAGGTTCTTCCACCTATCACCTCCAGATTCCGGAAGTACGATAAATTCTCGAAATCCTTGTGGTCCCCTTGGATATTTAAAAACCCTGTGATCTCCTTCAACGTGCTGAATACCTCCAACTTGTCTGGATGCATTTTTTCGTAACGTTTGCCGAAACTGAAATTCGAATACACGTGTTGGAATCCTTGAAAGCTTTGGTCCAGAATCGTGATCGATCCCTCGATGATGGTGCAATCCTTGAAACTGTCGATATTCCCGGAATGTACTTTCTCCACGCCTTTGCAGGTTTTCGGGCAAGGTCCGTCGCAGGGAACGCATTCTCCGTTCAACGCCTTCTTCTTCGGCGGACAAGATCTTACGCAAGCTCCGTTGTCTTTCAGAAGGTGTTCTGGACACCTTCTCACGCAGGTTGCACCATACGCGTACTTCCCGTCAGGATTAGCCTCCCACGAGTACGTCGTAGGATTGTACCTGAAACGATCGTTGTAATCCTTACTCGGTGCGGCCAAAGTCATAAAACTTGGGAGTTTCCAACTTTTTTAGCGAGTGTTCCTTATACGATACCGTACCGGGAAATCGATATTGGCAAGCGGGAAAGATTTATCGATGATAAGGATACTGTTGTAAAACGCGTTGCCGGGTTCGAAACGCCTGGTAAATCCAAGAAACGCGTGGACATCAACGCGGGTTGATAGACCATTCTTGCGTTTATAGTTTCCGACTATTCGCTTGGATGTAGAGGCCACGAAATATCATATCATTGTTACAGGACATTATGGGGGGATTGTTGGGAAGATTCTTTACGCGAAGATATTGTTTTTTGTGATATGCAATAGATTTGAACAGTGGATTCTATCATTTTAATCATATATGTCGGAATTAGAACTTTTCTATTGTGCCTGATGTTATCATTTCAATTTGATCATTTAGGATTCAGGACATACGAATCCGTGCGAAAAACCGCAGCAAGATTAACAAAAACGTGCAATGTTCTAAGAAATGCTAAACATTCCATTAGTACAATAAACTCCATATTTAGATATTTATCGATTTTACTTGTCAATCAAAATGTAAATCCGAACACAATCCAAATTTGTCCTGGCTCGCGAGGAGAATACAACGAGATAGTTCACGATGGATCAAAGAGATAGGGATCAATCTACTTACTTTTGCATGGGCGGACATTCCTGGGTGCATACACCGTCGTCGAAGAAGTTCTTGCAGGCGATGCAGTCGCTCTGTTTCGGGCCTGTGCAGCCACCAGCGCAAAAAAGATGGCAACACTCCCGCGGATTGGGCCCGAAGCACCTGCCCTGCCAACACTGAGGCGAACAGTTTGTCTTGGAATACTTCTGACAGTTCTCAGGCCCCTCGCCCCAACAGCCTTGCTCGCAGCTCTTATCGCATGGCGGACAGGCGCGTTCTGGCGACGTGAAATTGTACACGTAGGAGTACGTTGCACTCGGACCGGTGATTATTTCTTCCCAGTTGATCTTTTGGACGTGGCACAGGTTGTAGTTGTTGTATATGCCCACGCTGCCATTGAGGATATCTGGCAACGACACGTGTGATTTAGTTATGGTGTATCATATCGGTGAGATTTCAGGTTTGTTAACCCTTTACACTGGAAGTGCTCCTCCCAGAGACAGACGATATTTCGGTAAAAAGCTCGAGTGCAAATGATTAATTAAGAGTGTAATGGCTAAAGAAGTCAGAGGGTCAGATGGAAGAGAAGGGGGTGAAGGGAAGCAGAGGATGGAAGGACATAAGGAAACTTGAATATTACGTTTTCGCTTATTAAAAGAGAAAATCGAATGATTCGTTTACCTCTGAGAGCCGGCATCTCCAAGTTCTGCATCTGACACATCGTGACGAATAGGGCGAACTCGGTGTCATGAATGGTAAGTTTGAAGAGAGTTCTGCCCCGTATGATCTGCAATCGCGGCAGAACGACCTTTTTGACGTCCACGTGGCTGATGAGCACGTAACCGGTGACCTCCCGTATATACTGGAGAAAGCTGAGGTCGAAAGTCTCGTTCTGGAGCCATGTGATCTCCAGGTTGCCGTCGACGTAAGTACAGTTGGTGTACCGGTCTCGAAGATTCCGATAGTGATGTTGCTTGTTGGACGGAACGGAGAGGCGGCCATTGGTTCCAATGCAAACTGTAACGATGAAAGGAAAAGCTTTTAACATAAATACATACGTAATAAATTATTTTAGGTCATCGAATGAGAAATTTCATCAAAGAAAAAGAAAAAAGATAAGTACAACAGAAATACAAGTAAGTAATTTAATTAATCGTCTCCAAAACGATTCACTTGTTTTCCAGTAGAGATCTTCTAGGTACCATTTCAATGTTTATGTTATAAGAAGAATATCGAATTAAATTAAACGCCGTATAAAAATATTTTTATATTAAGATACAGCAGTGGTCGATACACGTATACTCGCGCAGTTCAAAAATCACAATTGCGAAACGTTCTTAGCTATATAATTAAAAGGTTAACGGTCTTCGTGTTCCACAATTTATATGCGGTTGAACAAGATACTCAAATGTCAGTGTTTGAGCAACACGTGTAGTAAAGTGCAATAAAGCTTACATCGTACGGTAGGACTATTGATCCAGCTACGGTGACATTTCGTAAATGACTAAGATATAGACTGGTCGCACGACTTCCGTACGTTGACGGTTCTCTGCGTTCATAAGATCATCGAGTGGAACGGTCTGAGGTTGCCACCCACATCGTCGAAAGCGCTTCTCCGATCTATAGATAGCTTTCTAAGCTTTGAAAGCAAGCCGTCGCAGTGGGCGAACCACTTCCATAACACGCGTGCACACGCGCCTGATTTTGTTGTACAACTGACAACTACCGTACGTATCAAAGTTCTGCATCGAAGATCTTATGATCACGCTTTGTCTATCGATACGGTACGTACACATACGATAATAATTATTCGGACGATACGTGTCTTATACTTCGTTTCATTTCAGTTAAAAAAGTTCAGTAAAAAGTTTTGCAGTCGTCACTGCAAATCGAGAGATAACTTAATGATTATTAATCCGTTCTCATTATGAAACATATGATACACCATCTTTAAAGACAAGTAGTTTAATGAGAACACGATTAAAGAACAAAATTTGTTTGGATCCTTAAAAGTAATGACTTGTTATAGTTATGGGAAATAGTCCGAGTCGCTAAGTATCCTCAAGACGACGGACTCAATAACCAAAATTCTTCCTTCAGCAACCTCCATATAATTGTGTTTAATTCGAGCCGAGTAGTTCTGAAACTCGTTCGCCAAAAACCTTAATAACCCCAATTATCATCCGTGCGACCGATCGCGCCGCCAATTTCTGTTCAATATCATTCATAACTTCGTTAATAACCGGAACATGGAGCGGCATCGAGGTAAGAGTGGACGCGCCCTGAACAAAAACGATCGCCAATGATCGACAGACGTCCGAACACGATCCGCCGTCTTCCCTTTCGGATTTCTTCATCTGTTTACGTCTTTGTCCCGGTGTGGCGACGAGATTCGGCCCCGGAATCGTACCGTCGCCCGCGTCGCGGCGCATAGTCGCACGTATCGGCCCCGACTCGGGGAATTCGGTTTTGCTGCGTAACGCGGATCGCAAACGGACGCGACGCTGCGTTCCATCAGCGGTCTTAATCTGGTCGACCGATCGGAATCATGCGAAAATAATTGCGCAACGACATCCTTCTTGCGCATCTCGGTGGCCACTGCGCGTAAAAGAAGACCAGACGCGACGAACACGTCATCGGGAGAGTAGGACGTATAGGGGGGCGAAGGTGGAGAAAAGAAGGGAAGAAGCGTCGGAACAACCGGACCCTGGTATTTCGTACTGACCAGATGCTGCGACGTAGCTTGTGCAAGACGAATGCAGAACGCGCGTACCAGCCCACGGCGCCACAAACTTTGAGAATGCGGATCGACCGTGGATCTGCATCGCTGCGGGATTCTTGCCGGCCAATAAGCCTCGCGGCCCCCTCGGACGCGTTTTCTGCGCTTCGACCGCTTGGAAGATTAATGTCCTAATCGTTGTGGAAGATAAGAAACAGCGAGGATTTCTTGCGAAGGAGACACAAGGACTAGCTCCTGATTGCGATGTTGGGAAGAACGTTAGCTCGCGCAAGAAGTTCATTAGGGTTATTTAATTTGTCGACGTTTGTCGATGGGACCTTTTCGCGTCCACGTTTACAACTCGCTAGGCAAGTTTGTCGAATGTGACTGATAGAAGTTAGTTAACGACAGTGCTTAAACAGTAGTCAACCAAGGTTATCATTTTATCCTGCGTCGCAATATGTTTTTCTTAACCTTGAACAGTACGTTGAGTTCTTTCGTGGTATTGAAAGTAACACAACGTTTTATGAAGAATAGAAGCGTGTCGACTTACACCACTGGGTGATCGTGTACGTATTTGATGCATTCTCAAATATTCTTGTTCGGCATACCGGTGTAATTATCGACGTTTGTTCGCATATAATTCTACTGGCTCGATTGTTAGTCGCGATATTGGTTACGTCCGCGTAGAACAAGACTCGCGATCAGTTGTGTGTAAAACTAGTTGGAAGACGACTTCCGCTAACCGGAGGCGCCGTCGGCTTCCTTTTCAGGCAACGCCATGTTCAGGACTCTCGTACATCACCCTGGCTCGTCTGTTCGCCTGTTCGTTTGTTATTTTACAACAGAATCGTTCCTTTCCACCTGTGTGTTTCCCTTTTATATTCTACACGACATGTGCGCCTTCTCTGTTCCACTTTGCTCCGTGACGAGCAAGACGGCCGTACGATGGAAATTCTTACGGGAGGAAGAATATAAGGAGCACTGGTTCCGAACCCTCCGGGGACGTGTCCATCTCGTTCCTCTTCTTCTCCCCGCGTTTCTTCGGAACTTTTCATCGGCGCCGTGCGCTCACGCTCTCCGCTTCTGGTCGTGGAATCAACTCCAATTCCAAGAACTTTGTAAATTGTTCGATCTTTAAGCGTTCCAATCTTCTTCGATATAGGAATATTTTGTGTCAGATTTGAGAGAAGATAATCGATATATAAAATGAAAATTGACGCATTCATTGTATTTTTGTGCGAGTTTCTGCTTCTGAAAGAGCACGTTCGCTCGTTTAATTCATATTTTTACGAACATTTTCATATCGTAATATATCATGAAATGTTAACAGTTTACTTCCTCGATAAAATTCGGACAAATGGATAGAAGGAAGCAAAGAAACCATATTGTAGAATATTACCAACATACACGTTACACACTTAGAAACGCTTCAACAGTAAGTCTTTCAAATGGTTTACTCCGAGGGATCAAAGTAACTCCGAAAAGCCACAAGCCGTCGTAAAAATCTTACGATGCAACGCACTTCTTCGCACTTTGGCCCACGCATCAGAAGCGAAGTCGGAGGTTTCAGGAGGAGCGCGAGAGCTTTCACGAGGTTTCGAGGTAACAAAATTACGAGACAGCCGATGGAACCGCGTCGCGTCAACGGTTCCCGTGACGCGTCAAACAGAAAGTTATGTCGCAATGAAAAAAAAAAAAGAAGAGAAAAGGTAAGAAAGAAAAGAGGAAGAAAAGAATAAAATAAAAAAGAAGAAAACAGAAGGGGTACGCATAAGATAACCGAGCGAATGGCTGGACCCGTTTAGTCGGGGGAGAAAAGTAGTAGTTGGGAGCGGTGAAGAAGTGTCGGTCGAGGTCGGCCGGCCAACACGTTCTCTCTCGTTCTCGGGCCCAGGGTCCAGCCACGAAGTCCATCGGCGAATTTCGAGCCCCGTAGGGCTACGGAAACGTGGCAATTATCTTCGACAACGGGGTTACGAAAATTACCGGGCCAACTCCTCGGTCAGGATTAAAATTCTCCTAAATTTACGATGCCTGCACGCTTCTGAAAGACAATGGCAACGTATCGATTACGGGGTAGGGGGCGCGAATTCTCCCGTAGTTCGCCAATTACCTTCGCCCAGTTCTAGGAACACTTGTCAAGGTGTCGGTTTTCACACGCCGCGCGTGTCTTTAAGTTGATGTTTATAGGAATAAAATTGGTGAATTTAATGACGGTAGCTTTTAACTTTGCTACGTGCAGGCTTAAATTTGAAATGCTAATTTTCCATAAATGCATAAAATCTCAATCTAGTAATCGTATATCCGCTATACCGCACGCAATAATCCATAACATGTTTCGTCTTCGTTCGATTGCTTATTTACAAATTTCACCACTTCCCCCGGTTGGCTATTTGATGCTCGGATCACGCAAACGAGCCACCGTGTCTCGTGGCGATGCATAATGTATCATCGATGGATCACCATGGAGGATGTCGGAGCCGCGAGGATCACCGGCGAAGAAAGCCATCGCCACGTGGACTCGCCAATGAGTGAAGCTGTGGACAAAAAGTTCGAGTCACCGGCTCGTATCTGAGAGGAAGAACAGCCAGAAGGAAACAACACGAAGGAAACGAGCGAACAAGCCGACGACGGCCGCGAAACCGAAATCCCGCGGCGAGGGCTTCTTCTGTGGGCGCCAGAGTTGTGCGCTCGCCGTGTGCCCGGCGACCACCTTCTAGGAGAAGGCAAGCACCGATTTTTATGCGCCACTTTAGGACGCCATTAAAGGCCAAAGTAATACGAAATAACCGCACGCCGATGGCGGCGCCGTCGCCGCCGTTTATTTCGCCTCGTAAACATCGATACGCACCGTGCAGCCTCTTCTTCTCGATTCTTCCCCGCCGATTCGGGGTCTTCTCGTGCGGAGCCGACCCTACGGCAAACCCTACTCCTTCGAAGGAATAAAGACCAGGTATCGTAAATGCGCGAAATAACCATCGAAGAGCTCTGGTTTCTTCCGACGCGGACCAAGGGAGAAAAAGATCGGTGGTGAGAAGGGACGTCAGAAAAAAGGATGAGTGGAATGGTGGGGGATGGGAGGGGTAGGTGGGAGACAGCCGACCGGACTGGAAGCTCGAAGGGGAAACAATAATTTAGGAACACCCGTCCGGGCGAGAGACCGAACGCCGAGGAACAATGGGCTCCTCCACCTCGAAGGTGAAACTCGTCGTACCGCACCGAACACCGAGACACTGATTCTCTAATAAAAGTCACCATGTAAACACGAGTTTGCCATCCTCCGCTCTGCAAGAGCAAGCGTTACGAGCGCTGACTCCTGACATCGAACCGACGGGGTTTGGATAAACAGTATCCTGCTTCGTTGTCGCTCTATTCCACTCTCTGTTTTGCGAGAATTAATGCGTATGTTGGCAGCGTTTCTTTGTTCCGACGCTGGATTGATTTGCATGAAGGAACCTGAAGTGATCTTTTTGTGGATTGTCTTTGTATCGAGAGTGGGTGATGGGAATTATGGATGAGACGTATGGTGGATACACCTTCGGACGCGATACAGCGCGATTTTTGTAATATATCTCGAACGCGAGAATGGTAAAAGTTTGTATCGCGTTTTCGAACGATTTATTATTTCAAAATGAAAATTAAGAGCGTACCTACTTTCGTATAAGGTTTGCGATCGATAAGGTGTTCTAAGAAACCATCGATCTCGTTGTAGATTTTGATGATAATTTAAAACTCGATTTAACGTTAAATAAATTACATCCAACGGCGTTTAAGGGAGGTTATATTCGTGTAAATTGCGAATCCGACCTGTAATCGAAACATATGTACACGAAAGATTTATTGCGTACAGCGTGCTAAAACGAAGCATCGAGGCGAGAGATTCAATAAAACCGAGTAACCGGACCAGAAAATGAATACGTCAACGCTACGCTCGAACCCGATGTGTGGTTCGCAACGTTAATTATCGCACTGTTAACCAAGGAAGGTTAAAATTTGCAACAACGTCGCCTTTCAGATTAAAAGCAAAACGAGATTAAAAGAATCGTTTGGCTCCCAGGGTATCTTTGCCAATGACAAAAACGGGTTTGCTTAAGCGAAAAGCAATTAATCATCCATACGAGTTCCCGGTTTGCGTGTAATCTCCCGTTCACCGTGAACACGCTCGAATCCACTGGCAAAAAGCCGATGGTTTCGTCGCGAAAAAAGAAGGGAATGAAACGAGAACGAAATGCTCGGACTTCGCGGTCTGACACATATTTATGCAGCCTGGAGCTCCATTACCGTGCCACACTTCTGAATATTACTTCTCGAACAAACACGCCACACTCCGCGAATAATATACCACCTTGGGATACCGAGACCGATCTTCGCCTGCCGGTGCTAACCGCATTTTCTACTGCGCTCCATTTTCTCCCCTCGCGCGCCAAATCGACCGCGATTCAAATAACTTTCGTCTCGCTCAGTGTACGAAAGGCAAACACGTCGATTGTTCGTTTCGCGATAAGGGAACTCGAGCGATCCCGTAAGAACCGGTTCGCGACATTCCGCGATCTTTCTGCAAATTCGAATATATCGAATATCTTTCCTTTTTTTATTCTTCGTGATCTCCGCGCTATCTTCACGCGGTATTCGCGCAAACTTCTCCAGAAATCTCATCGATGGTCCTATTCGTTCTGGTTTCTTTTATTTCTCCTCTTCTTGGGTATGCTACGAGACCAGATTGTGAACGTAACACGGAAGATTACGACGAACACGAAGCAGAAAAGCATGGTACTGCTCCGTGACTGCACCTCTGCTGTAAATTTGACCACGTCACTTCTCGCCGTGTTAACGGCGAATATTTGTCTGTTTTCGCAGAATCTTCACCAGAGTTCGCATCGATAGACTCTTTCTTTTCCGATCTCTGCCCTTTTTCATTTTAGACACGTTAGGAAAAAAAGTCTCGAATGTAACACGGAAAATTACGATGAACACGAGCCAGAAGAACGACGAATCGCTTCGTCACTCTCGATCAAGGTGGAGTCACGGCCGCCATGACCTTGCACGAGGATCGATCTTCGCGCGGCGCGGAATTGAAGAGCGAAAAGAAGGCCGACGCCGAGCGGCAAATAGAGTACCAGTTCGAGGATATATAAGTGGTTCGTATACGTTATAAGCCATAGCATAACCATCCCAGGGCGTAACATTAATAGCTTTATGGTTTATTGCTTTCGAGTCTGCGGTTAAGCTTCTCTCCGCTCCCTGCGGGCGAGCTATGCGTTCGAGTCTCTTAGCGGGATAAGTCCATACAAAAAATAATAAATAAATGTATGAACATTTCATTGACATTTTATTTCAGAATGTAATTTCAATTCGTGTTCTTTCGAAATTCGATTGTATCCAATGCAATCGATTCTAGTCGGGGATCATTATAGATTTTTGATCGTCACGGTCTTGCGAGCCTGGATCTCGTTTGCAGTAATTCTAATACTCCATGACAACCAATCCTGCTCTGCGCTTTACATTATTCCAGTTTCAATACACGCCAATTAGCTGCGACTAACATTTTAATTGCAAATCCCATTTTTTCATAGTTCTTGCTCTCTATGTTTTCGGTGCTTTGTAATTTCCAACTTCACCGAATCGACTGTACATAAATTGTTAAAAGAATAATCTCGTATTTATCTTTAACGACGCACTTGATCACGCTATTTTTGCCGAGATTCACGTGGAACGGGACAGATTCAACAGGTGCTCACGTAGTTATTACGTAATTTGCACAGATTGCGAGGTACTAGCGTTTCCAGTCGATACACTCGAAAAATCTTTGTTTTGCAAATTCGCTGTGAACGTGATAGATATAAATTGAAAATAATACGAAGTGAAGCGGTAAATCATCCAAAATGATACGCTTCGAGTGAAACATTGACGAAGGCGATACTTAACACACAATGCTCGATCTATAATGAATTACGTGAATAATTTTCTCATTATTACTTAAAATCGACTTCGAATTAGCTAAGTCGATGTCTCGCCACTTACACGACGTTAACGAAGTTAAACGGAAGTAACATCATAGAGGAAGAAAAATTTCCATGACGTAGATCGGTAATCTACTTTCGACTTTGTTTACTTCAGACGTAGTTCTTCGACGAGCAATTGAATTTAAAAAAAGACGAATTATAATTTATAATAGATGTTAATCCATGAATATAAAAAAACATGTTATTTCACTGGTTTTCATTTCATCTTTACACAAGACTTCGTTCGTTAGTCTTTGTTGTTTCAGACTGTATTGACGATGTAGGAATGTCATATTGCTTTTGCAACCTTTTATTTGTAACATTTACAGTTTTGAAAATTCAAGTTGTATGCAACGAATCTCGCCTTGAATATACGAAACATGATTATGATAGTTTTATCAGTTCAATTTTGTTCAATCGTAACCCGACGTAATTATACATATATTCCACAGCGATTTACATTTTAAATATTACTCATTGTATTCACTACGCTCATGCAGATAATATTGAACACAAAATTACGTCCAAATGAATATAACCATTGTTGACAAAACTATTACATTATTATTAAAATTTACGAAGCTATTACATAGGTATTTTCATGAGCACAGAAACTAAGAAGAAAACGAATCTAATAAATAGAGCTTTAACTGCTATAAAACTTTCTTCATCTTAAAATGACTATTTTCTCTAGTTTCTCATACTTACTCATAAACTTTATTTTTATTGAAAAAAGAACAATATCGATCAATCCTTTTAGGATAAAATATTTTAAGAGGCTATGAGAAAAATTATTATTTATTAATTATGTACAGTGGAAACGCATCTTTTTGGATGGTTTTGTAAAGAAGACACGATGCACTAAAATATAATATCCATTTTCCCGAAGATAAATATAATTAATAACGCGCTGCATCAGAAAGCAATACCTTCTCCTTATTCTCGCTTCTTATTTTCACAGATAAATCAATATGCGTGTCAACTGAAACGTAGTAAAGCGCGCGAGATTTAAATTCTCTGGAAACAACGCGGCAATCAGCATCGCTCGACGAGAGCCACATTTTCTCTTTCCATCCGTGTAGGATAATACGCTCAGGGCAGAGGCGAGAGAGTAACGACGAATCGAAATGAAGTACGGAGGGTAACAGAGTGGACGAGGAACGAACGACTGCATGTGGAATGCGCTTTGTTCGATCTTCTCTCTCGGATTCGCGACTTGAATGTTGTTCGTGTCTCGTTCCATCGTTCCTCTCCCTTACCTCAGGCGGTAAGATTGTTTCTCGATCCTTCTCGTTCTCATCTCACCTCGGCAACCTCAGCAGCCGCCAGGCTGAACCTCGCGCGTTTGTCGAGGGCACGCGAACTCGCGTTTGCCCTCCGAGAGGGTATTAACTCCCAGCCGCTGCTCGTACACATCATTTCTCCTGTCGCTGTCTTTCGTTCTCCGCGAATCTACTGCTAGTTTCTACCCGCTGATTGCGAGAATCGTCCACGAATTATCCTGACCCCTTAAGCATAGAGTTTCATCTTTTTCAGTACATCACTAACAAAGTGACTGAATCTAGCATTAGTATCATAGTGTAAGAAGCTTCAAATTGAAAATCGTCGGAAGACTAACGGTAAGAAGAAGATCAAGAAGATGATGTAAAATTTGGGAAGAAATAATGTTGTGTAGATCTTGTTAGAAAATATTTAAAATATATCGTACTTTATAAAATGCTACTCAGTTAAGCTCAATTCGTCCATTGATGAACAAAGGTAATTTCCTTCTCTCCTACGTGCAGAAACAAAGTTAATTGTACGTCTATTTTCGGTTTCAAGCGAAGAACTATACTATTTCTTCCCGTTTCCACGCATTAAAATAAGTCGCTGTATTTAATCAATGGGGTTCTCAGGCAGACAAAAGGTTTTTATTATTCGTTGCTTGTTTTCCACGTGGTACGCTGACTTTCTACGAACGCTCGTAGAAAGAAAAATTCACGATTCGATTCTCCGATTCCTTGGTTCAAGAATAAGAGTTTAAACGAAGATAAAACTTGAATAACATAATCGGCTTTTTCTAATGTGTATTCTCATGACTCTGAAAGACAAAGAACAGATAAGAGAAACTAGTTTGTGGTCAACATGCTGAAACGGTGATCCGTGTTAACAATGGATGTAGATGCATATCTATTTCGATTTCATGGTCGAAGGTCATGCATGAGTATATCGAGTGAAATACTATGGTCAAGGTCGTTACGTTCGACCTTCCTCGAATTGTCGAAAACGTAAAGCGATAAGTTCCACAATTTTTACGATCCACGAATATAAATGACACAAAAATAGATTTACGTCATATTTTGCATTTTACGTTGAAACAAGTACGTACTTTGTACTTTGTTTGTTTAAATACGATCGCAAGACCTTCTATGTAATCTTGTACAATAACAAATCGTTATATAAATCACATTTCTTTAATATATCGCGAGAATTAGCATTATACGCACATTAACACAGAAGGCTGGTTATTTATGACATAAATAAATAATTTATGATATGAGCGAGAGAAGAAAATCGTAGTAATAGTAGATTATAAATAGAAAGAAACTAATGAGACTATATTATACAGTGTTGTACATATTATAATTATGAAATGGAAAATAGATTCTTAGAAATTTGCAGAATGTATAGTATACTGATAATAAGAGGATCGGTGTAATTATATTCGATGTTCAACGACTAATTTGTCAGTGAAATTATTCCAGTTGCCCACAGCTACTTATTAGCAGCGTAATAAGAGGATTAATGAATTCGATAATGAGATTGTGTCCTTTCACTATGGAATATTTCACAGTACACGAATGCAAGAAACGTTGTTACAGCACTTAACACGTCATTCCTGGTAAAAAATGTCACGTATACATAAATCTTATTTCCAGTCATATTCTACGTTTTTTTTGGAATTTCCACGTTGCACGGTTACTTGTGTACTGTGTACTCTCTCTGCTTGTTTTTATTATCGCTAAAGGCCAACACTAATGGAACACGATTAGGTTAAACGTCGATCGAAGCATCAACCAGTGAAAGTGACTTTCACCCCTCCGAGGATTCTGGAATCTTAAATTATCGATACCACAGCTCGTAAATCATTTCGTTGGCGGTTTGAATCGCGGATTCGTAATGGCCGACGTATAACTCGCGCCTCGGATAACAATCTCTTTTCTCCCTTTCGAGCGGTTTCGCCAACTGCGACGCAAGGGGAGAGATTTTAATATACGAGCGGGCCGAGATCGGTGTAAACCGACCAACCCGTACCTATGGAATCCCTGAGCTGCAGATAAACACGCAGATACGAAAACTCGACACGTTTGCTCGGCAGTCCCTCTTAAAAAACGCCTTGCATAAGGATTTTCGTCGGGATATTTTAATTGCCGTGACGAATGGTGCTCGCGAATCCTTGGGTTTACTCGTTCCGAAATATCAATGGGCTTCGTTGCTTGGAATTATATTTCGGTATAGTGTGGTTAGATAAATATTAGAGAACGGAGCTGCAATAGACTTTTCTCTCTCTCTCTTTCTCTCTTCAAATAAATTCCAGAAGGATCTAAATTGCTCAATGTTCTTGAAATATTTTTCTATTAAACGAATAACTTTTTGAACATCATTTATCAAACACAATGCAAAACATTTTTCACGAGTCTGTCGAATTGGAGATGCATCTCGGTCTCGTTATATTATAGCATCGCTTTTTCTTCTTGGTCGATCGCGGGGTATCCGGTTCGCCGCGTTCTCCGATCGAGGCGAACGTCTGACATTTAACACGCGGCGCATCGAGTCGAGGCGCCTACAAAGGGAATCGGTCTGTGGTGGATCCAGAACACGAGACCTCGCGATCGATCCATCCAGTGTGAATCGCGTATCGGGCGTCGACCACCCTTGAAGAGACGTACATCTTCCTCCAGCTTTTCTCCTTTCTTATTCCACCTCGAGAACTAAGAGACACAAGGATCGCGATGTGGATGCATTTCAGGCGCCATGGATCGCGACGCGAAGAGTATACCTACTACCGTTCATTAAGTACTTATTTGCGCACTTTCAAATTATATAAAATATATTCGGAATGAAACTCTTGAATTTGATTTTATCTTCTACCATGATTAATCTACCATTTAATAAAAAAGCAATAATCGAGAGAGCAAGTGAAAATTGGTTCCGCTGCTGGAAATTGTATCTATACATTTGTATAGATACATGACAATACATGACAATGCATGATTTGTCATTTGACAAGTTAAACGGCTTTAAGCTTGTCTGTTTAACGTTAAGATCTCGGAGTAATTGAAACATCTGCTTCTAGCATTTTTTAAGGTTTAAATAGATTTCACGAAGCATTTTGGTTATAGATAAATAAATGAATAAATAAAATAAATAAATAAATTTAGCAGAGTATTTGACACCAGTTTTAAGGAGGTTTTAAGAGATAAGGAATTAACAATAGAGAAACGTCCTTCGATCGAAGCTTCGAAAATATAAGAAAGATATCGATCTTCCCATCCAACTGCATCAGGGATCGAAATATTTATGGTTACGAGTGTCCATATTGTTTTCTTCTTTCGTATTTTGCTCGGTATTATTCAAGGTTATCGATGAGTTTTTCCGCGACCATCCTCGTAAGTACGATCGATCGATGATCCTCGCAGCCGTGGTATGTGGGCGTACTCTGCACTCGACTTCCCTCGAGTTCATTGCAATAAGCGAGCCGATCTGAGCTCCCTTCTATTTCAAATCGATAACCCGCATTTCTGCTTCTTGCCTGGTTCGCGGAGCATAACGGGTTCGACTTATTTTATCAAGACGGAGAAGCTACAGAAATCTATCAGGGTTGGTTCATTTGTTATGGGGCTATCTTACGCAATCTCGGCGAAGCTTTCTCTAAAGAATCAAGCTAAATGGAAAACGTTTCTGCGAGCATTCATACAAAACGCCCACGCTTGACACATTTGTTTCGCGGTCCGATCCGATGATAATTGCAACGTTGCAAGGAGTCTGTGATTTACCAGTTCAATCACTCGCATTGAAACAGTATTTTTGACACATGATAAATCGTGCAAGATTTAAATGTGCTTAGGGCAGTTATCGATGATTGATGATACCTACTCGTTATAAAGAAACTAGCGTCTGTTTCCTTGGTTTCTTATTTCATTCTAAATTACATCGGGTTTAATCACTTTTGCAAGATCTTTCGAGTTTTAGGTTCGTAATGCTATAGAGATCGAGTAACATTTTGCAATTTTTCCATCAACAGCTTATATTATTCACGAAATATCATGTGACATAATGCATAAAATTAGCAATAAGAGAAACAAAAGAATCAATCTGTTTCAAAAATAAACTTCTATTCTCTGGAATAATATAATAAAATTGATTGGCACTGTGAAACGGTTAAAACGAGAAGCGAATTAAAAATCGGCATAAGCCGATGAAGCAAAAACTCGATAAACTTCTTTTCAATTCGGAAAACCCATTTTACGGAGACCTGTAACAGTTAGCGGTCGTTAAAACACGACGAGTTATTGCTTAATTGAATCGCGGAATAACGACTCACTCACGTAACGTCATAGCTCGATTACCGCAACGAGGTTCTCTTTATCACCGCGCATACACCTCGTTATCCTCGCGTCATCTGTGATGATTTTGATCTAAAATGATTTTGCCAATAGTTGTGTGAATATACGGTATATGTATGAAAACGAATATACCGTGATTATGTACCTGCCACGTCCAAAAACCCGGACGATGGACACCAGTTTTATCGACACGCTTTATCTCGACATGGTCCGATACTCGGTTTAAGTTGGAGCTCACCTCGAAATCGTACGTCACCAACAAATTCCGAAACTTTGGTCGCACCAAAGCAACACGTGAATCGTGAGTCGATAGAGAAAATGTACAATGTAAAATCCTATTATAAGCAAAGCCAGGAAGATTCTACGAAGATTGAACGTAATAAAAATGCATTACAGGTTTCGTGTTTGAAAGAATCAAGTTCGAAAATTTGTCTGGTACCAATACGCGAAGTTTAATTTCTAACTAGACAGATTCGATAGACTAAATAGGAAGAGGAGTTCGAAAATGTAGCGAAAAATAAAATTTCTTTCTTAAAGGACTCATTTTGGAGGAGACAAAATTTGGACATGTTTAGTTACATTTTTATTCATGTATTTACGTATATAAATCACTTCACCTTAACTTCGATTGTACCACATTGAATTAGTTCTATAGTCGTTCTATCGTAAGAAAATAGATCGCATCAAGAATTTTCTAGTTACGAAAGTATCAGACTCGTTAAGAATATCGGCTACGATAGAATAGAAGAAGATTCGACAAAGCGTTGCAAATAGATTCACCGATTGTGAAACGAGGGATCAGCCCTTGAATGCGCAAAGGCCCGCAATGCTGTACACCGGCCATTGTTCGATCCATCGAACTCGACGCCCCACGAATCGTTCTCGATTTCTTCCCGCTGTTCTGGATTTATGTTCGTTTCGATTACCTTTGGCTACAGTATTCTTTTTGCGCTTGAAACGAAGAGATTGCACGCGAGAGATTGCGATCGGCTATTTTCTCGTCCGTGCTTTATTCCTGCTTGCGGTTCGCTTCTTCAATAACGCTTCGGAATAGATCGTATCGATATAGCGTTTGAAGTTTGAACGATGATTTCTGTGTACATCATGTTTTTTAAAATACTATATTTAATTGTTAATCGAAATTACTATATAATATTACGATGTTTGATATTTTGTGTAAATGATAAACCACGTAGCGGTGTTAATGCTTCTCTAAAACACGTCAATGATGCCAATTATTAGTTTCTCTAGATTATAACCTTCGTCTGGCATCGAAAGCGAGTAACATTCTCTTTTCTATGAATAAATTTTAATTTATTTTCGAATCACGAGTTTCCTGTTCTCGCATAGCAAAGAACGGTAAAAGGATAATTTGTCAAAGGTTTCGCTGTTCGCAGGTAAGAAGAAAACGGACCACCGCACAGTTCAGAACAGGTATCCCATTGCAAGAAACAACGTCCTGCATCTTGTGAATTCCTGAATGCTAGCTCTGAATGCAAACCCAAATGGTGGAATTCCGTTTCCGCCGTGAAGGACATTTGTCGACCATGTTGAGCTTACGCGCAACAGCATCTCGCGATCCGTTATCCACGGAATGCAAGCGGCGGATTTCAAACCGCGACAGAGGCGATTACAGAGCAATTAAAGTCCTCGAGACACGCGAGGATATCGGTGGCAAGAACACGAGATTGATATAAACGGTGCGGCGTTCGTGCCGAGACAAGAAAGCTGATTTCCCACGTGCGCCACGCCATCTCCTTCCACTTTCCCGATCACGATTTCGCGTTTACTGGTTGCAACGGACGAAGCAACAGGTATTCCTTTGCTGTATCGTGCAATTTTCTTCTTTTTTACGATAATAATATTGGATCTTTTTAATCGATATCGGTAAAATAAAGTAGCAATAAATTTTTCCTTCTCTCCTATGCAAAAATTTGCGAAATTATTAAGACAAGAAGTATTTTGATATTACGATGAGTAATATTCCTCAAAATTTTGAATAGCGTCAAAAAACATGCTTAGTTTCAAATAAAAAGACAATTTTGGTAAAACTGATTTTTTGTAAAAAAAAAAAAAAAAAAAAATACGAAACGTGGCTTATCGTGTTCTTCCACCGTAAACTCTGTACGCGTATATTCATTACACTTTCACCAAATATTCGATACACCATAAAAAATCGCGTAATCTCGCCGGCGTGTTAGGCGTGTTTGGCGTGTTTACAAGGCTCGAGGAATGTTTCACGACGCACCAAGCCGACTTACTCGTATCCATTTCCCCTTCGTTCGCTCAATCTCTTTATGGCTCTTCTCGATTCGCCCTCGATGAAAAATCCACCTACTCTTCGCCTCTCACCCTCGCCGCCGTCCACCCACCCATTTTCATAGCTAGACCTGCAGGAACCCTAATGGAGAACGGCTGCTGTTCGCCATCCATCAAATGGTCAGGCAACCGCGAAGCAGCCGAGGTGTCGGCTCGACTTTCCGACCGCCCCACCTTTCGACCCGATCAGAACGATCTATTCTTCGCGAATGCTCTTCACGGGAGATCGCCAGACGTTCTATTACCATGGGAAAGATAGATCATTTCGCAGTGGGTCGTTTCGTTTATCTAGTCGAGATCTAAACGAGAGACGTTCTATGCTGAATCCGTATCTCGAAGGACGATTGTTCTGTTGTGACGCTATGGAAGATACGTTAGACTGAAATGGAACCAACTCATGGTATACGTATATCGTAATTAAATTTATTATTTTCAGTAGCATCAGATTAGCATCGATAAGAGAAGTATAATATTAAGAGGTTTTAGTGGCAGTACTTGATAATTAACTGAATGTAAATGTGCGAATTGTTGTGGTAACGATGTTTATTATTTGCTCTTCCTAGTTTCAGCGAATTAAACCATAATATGCGTGAGTAAGAGTTAAAGATCGTATCTAGCAAAAAAATTCCCAACTGCTTGAATTCCCTACAAATCATAAGAAACTAATCATTTTACCGTATACCAAGAGGCTGGAGTAAATGCCTCAGAAAAACAACTTCATTAACTCATTTCCACTATCTTCTAAAAGGAAACTCCTTTTAAGAAGCCGATCCCTAACAATCATACTTCTTCGCAATTCTGCCAGCAGGGCAAAAACAATATCGTTACTTGAACGAATCGAGTCGCTGACACGCGGCCTATTTAAGAAGGAAAAGGAAACGAGCCATGAATCGTGACGCGTAACGAATGGGCCATTTTACCCATTATTAGTACGCACCTGTGGAAGCACCTGTTACCATCGTCCCTAAGGCCTGTCCATTGGCGCGCCTTGTTTACCCCCTCAGGAGGATTGCGAAAGGGATCGAGCGAAAATGATTAATAGGACTCGCCTCTCATCTGGGGCACGTGGAATTCACTTTTAATTGAATCGATTTTATAGAATAGTTTGCGCAACGAACGCGCGCTTTCAACGCGTGGCGATTCAATTAGTGAATTCTTCGTCGATCTGCACGTGTCACCGCACCGGTCAAATGACTCGGAGACGACGATCGGTCTCGGACGGTTAAATAATAGAGAAGTAACCTCGTGGCCGCGACGTTTATTACCGTGAACAGAAATATCTCGATCCTGTAATCGACGCGATTAAACTTTGAATGGCATTTATGTGATGGTTGGCTGAGACGTTCGATGCTGGACGAAGTTTAACAGCGATTACCGCCGGCATTTATTACGTTCGTGAGGCGTTTGGTATTTCTGTCGGGTAGTCGGAACCCCGATACGCGGGTTACTTACGGGCAACCAACTTGACCGGTTGTTCGTTGACGATACGATAGTCGAGATGGTCGAATTACTGCTTTGGTTAGACGAGAAAAACTGGCCGTAGAGCCTATGAGAAAATTTATCCAGCTTTAATGTAAAAGGATCTTTCTTGTTACCAAGTATTAATAGGATTTTCTTCCTTATTAAGGAAATATTAATAGGAATTTCTTTCATCGTTTCTTTCGTATTTTGTTATGAAAGAATTCGATGATCCTGGTTCCTGAATAGCGTAGATTAGAACTTATAATTTTATTACGTTCTTTCGCTATACTTTCTAGTCTTTACATCGAGGTTTACGTAATCGTTATAAAATGCAAATTACGATTATATTAGAAATTTCCTTATGTTCATACGTTAACATTCGATCCGTTCTTGACGTTTGCTTGAAGTTTACGATTGGAATGTCTGTAATTTCTGGTTACTTTGAAACTTTTGAAAAAATTAACGAGAAAGCAGTGTTTGTTATGATCATTTTTCTCTGCCTTTCAATTTACAGAGTTGATTAGTATGACAATTCGTACACACGCTGCCGGTCACATGTAATAGGATACGTCTTGACAGTTTTTACAAACACTATAATTAACCATAGACTTTCTCGGATCGGATGAAAGAGCGTGGTGTTTCTGCAAGTTTGTTGCAAACACGAGCAAACCAACAAACAATGAGACATCCTCTGAAATCCCCGCACGAAGATGGTAGAAAAACGAAGGGAAAAAATAAAAGGAACGCTTTCTACTGTCTCCGAACCTGTCCCGATCTCTTTCGAACCCCTACGTCAGGCGCAATCCCACGAGTACATAAATATCTGCCTAGCATATTGAACGGTCATATTTCATGGGGAGGCAAAAAAAGCGAACGTCCCTCGGAAATTCAACGTCTCAATCCGTCTCTGGGATCTCGTCAATATTCCGAGCGGTCAATTAAGGCATGCCTCCCAGATGTCCCTTTCCGATCCTGCACATACACGTCGATGGAGTTGTTGTCCACCGTAGCGAACATTGCACACGAGGTGATCTTGCATCGCGTTTATCCTACCACCATGTCCTCCTTCTCGGTTATTGCAACATTAGTTCGCTAAACTAAGATGGTTGAAAAGGCGAGTGGCTAAAATGACACGCCACGATGATGTTGATAATAATTGATATAAATGAAGAGGACGATTTGAAAGCGTAGGAAGAAGAAAGTGTCGAGAGGGGTATTTTAGACGTTTAGACGTCGTACCGTAATAATGATAAATTTAATATAAGGAATATTAAAAACTTAAGTTCAGTGGTAATACATGTAGGATATTGAAAATATGTGGAGAATATCGTAGATGAAAAATTTAACCGATTAAATGTACGAAGAGAACAATCCTTGGCAATAATTGAGTCTTTGAAATCCGTTACCTTTTCGCTATACTAAAGTACTTCTGAAAATTCAGTCACGCTAACGTTCTTATTAAGATATTTTTCTTCTTTCTTCTTTCGGCCTCCATAAATGTTATCAATGGTGGAATCTTAAATTAGATACTTTATCCCATATTAAAGTTCTTCCAGTAACTTCCTTATTAGAAGCAATATTTGTTTTTCGTCTGTAATCTTCGCGAGCCTTGTCAATAATCGAGTCGAAATTCATTCGTTTCCCGTACCAAACTTTTAAAGATCCAGTGCCAATAACTTCCTCGTTAGACAGAAAGCTGTCGAAAAACAAATCAAACATGCGGAATTCGTAAGGCTTATCTGTTCCATTCTACACATCAGCCATCACAACTTTATAAAGGTACGAAATCAAACGAGTTATTCCACAACGTGCGCAATAAAAGATGCGACAAAGTTTATCTCGTTCTACAAAATTCTAATGGTTAGTTCACAGCAGTTTGTAGCCGACGAGTAGAAGCCATAAATCGGGAGATATAAAGGATGTAAATCCGAGTACATACCAAGCCTGAGCTCGGCTCTCGATAGCTGTACGATTATAATACACGGTGTGGTAGCGGTATCGTTAGCGAACACATGTTTCTTCTTTCGAGAAACGATACGCGTCTTTAACATGGGTAATCCGGAAGATCGACGGCGTATCAGGCGCCTACTTAAAGGGAAAGCCATGGCTCGAGCTGATAGAATTAATGCGTTCTGATCAAAGACCGACCGCCTCTGTAAAAAAAAAAACCCAGCCACGAATTTCGTTAATGCAAAAGCGAACGTGACTGAAAGCGCACGAGATCGGTCCCGCTTCGCAAAAACTTATTTCCGATCGGCGTGACCGCGACTGCTTTTTACCGAATGTCCAAAACGATGTCTTCGTTAACTCCAAAATTGCATTCACGGAGACTGAGAAAGGAAACAAGGGAGGAAAGGACCGTATGACGTCCGTCGTTTGTACTCGTTATAGCCACGTCATTAGTGCTGAATATGGGATGCGAGTTAAGAAGGTATTCGATATGTGGGTTTTGACGATATATCGTTATATTGTTAATTTTAACGTAAATTGTTAATTGGAATGAGACTAAAATATCCCTGTGTTTAGTAAATTTCTGGAATAGCACGTTATTATTTGAGCGGCACGGATGGAACACATAATATGCCAACTTTGCTGCCTTTCGTAGAAGAGCAATTTTAAAATTTAATTATGCTCTCCGATGATGGAATTATACTATATCAGTACTGATATTCTATTTGTTACAAGTCAGAAAATTAACGAAACAGAAAAGTAAGATGCAGGAAATAAAAGAAATAGAAACAGGACGAAAGTTAGTAATAGAAAGAAATGTACTCTAATAAACTAAAATAAAATGCGTTGAAAAAAATAGATTTCATGCAAATTTATTTTCAACGGAGCACTTACATGCGATAAGAAATGCTAAAAATCTCAAATGTCAAAATAATAAAATAAATTGGAGAAGAAATTAAGGTTTGACAATCCTTCGACGTATTGAGATAAATATTCACGACTGAATAATTTTCCACACGGTATAAAAGTGGCTGCGCATTCCAAAAAAGAACCCTCCGAATTCCACGTGATAAACAACACGAAACTTCGATTAAATAACTCTTTTCGGTTCATAAGACGAGGCAAATTTGACAAGTTATGCGATAACTCATCGCTACAGTCGCTGCAAACATTTCAATTTGCCTGGCAAAATCTATGTATTTCCACAGTGTTCAGCGAGGACGGGCGTGCCGAATGCGCCATGTTAATTGGCGCTTCATTTCCAGCTGCGATTCACGCTAAAAGCTCACGGCGATAAAGTGCAACGATTAACTCGGCACGGAGTATAATTTGGCGAAGAAAAATGTCGCCTGTCGCTCGAATATCGTACGGCAATAACGTGTCGAATGTATTTTCTCGGACGAAATAAAAAATGATAGAAGAAAATCATGAAGAGTCTCTGCACACCGGCGACACCACGTAGGTTACAGTCCCCTAATGGCCACGAACGTATCAACCTCCCCTTATCACGTTAATGGAAACCTTTATGGAGACCACTTTAGGTGATATCTCTCGAAATTGCGGCACACCGTGGAATCTTGGGTGGTTATCTGCCTGACGAGTCGCGTCTTTAGGTTCCGAGCATGGACCCCTTTTTAACTCGAGCCTTCGATACGTTCGAAGGAAATCCCTATTTATTGCTTTTCACCCGCTAATTCGCTGACACTTATCTAATTACGGCGTTAAGTAGAGAAAGCGTTTTGGCTCCGTTAGCCTGTATCGTTATAGATGATTAAAAAGAGATAGATAAACTAAATAAGTATATTGTTAATCTTTAATGCATTTTGAAAGAGGAATTCTATTCAAGTTTGTTACGATAATAGAGAAATTCATATGTTTAAGCATACTGTCATAAGGACGATAGAATAAAGGCTAAATGTACGCTCGCACTTCTTCGCTTTTTAATTTCTACAAAATCTTGCTCGTTCCCTCATCTTCGCAAGAGACAACTTGAACTTTACCAAACCACAACTTGATAGCAACCCACTGACGAGCAAGATCTTTCATTCGTACGTTAGCCAACGATCTTTCTACGAGCCGTTCTCCAATATACAAAGCATTTTGAAAGCCGAAGGCCCGTCAACGTGTACAAAGTTGAAGTTCAGTCGTATATCACGAGAAGAGGATCACGCGTGTGGTCGAGAAAAGTGTGCACCGGTAATAACTAGGAACGTAATAAAAGTAAACGGGAAAGAGGTGTTCTTGCCAAGACGAAGCAGGCACACGGCGATGTGGGTCAAGCATCGACACCGTCAGGAATCAAGAGGAATCTCGTTGTTACACGCGCCGGTGCACCTACACGCGCGTTCCCGAAAGCAACGTAAATATTTCCTAGCGGAGCTCGTGCTAGAAGAGGCGGGATTTAAAGAGTTTCCTCCAGCTCGAGTGGGAAGAACGGTACTTTCCAGGTACTTCGAGTAAAAGGAACCCTTCGACCGATCGAGCAGCCACCCACGCGGTCGTAAAACCTGGCGCAACTTTACTTTCTACTTTTCTAGGCGGCCTCAATGATGTACACGCGACCAGGAAGAGTTCTCCATTAGGATTCAATCTGAAAGGTATCGTAACGCGGTGTACGCGTGTCTTCATACTGGTTCATGCTGGTCGAACGGTACGATCGATGTTCCCAGGCTAATATTTGATGTTCGTAGTGGTTCTAATGCGTCTTGTACGAATATACCCGAAAGATTGAAAATGTTTAAGAGCGAGACATTTTCTGAGAATATTGCTCGTTCGACGATTTTCTAATCTTTCGGTTATGAATACTTTAAAAAGGTCAAGTAATGTAACTTTGGGAGAGTTAGAGGATATTTCATTTTCAGTTTCTAGCGATACAAAGGAATACACGGAACGATGAAAGCACTTTGTATAAATTATTTCCAAACTGCACTGTGTTTCGTATCGTCTATTACAATTCTACTGTTGCAATTCTGTAAACGTATTTTCTTTTTGCACGTATTTGCAACTTTTAGATCGCTAAATTTTGTTCGAACATTATCGGGTTTGTGTTTATAATTTATTTAAACGAATTTACTTTTTGTTACAAATGTAAAAAATTTAAAACATGAGAAAACATAGCTATATCAGCTAGTAACTAATATCAAATTAGTCGCATATTTATACAAACTGCTTTCGTACCATCGCAGTCAGTATTACGTTACTTGACATTTAAATCTCGTTATAATTAGTATATGTATATATAATAATTTTTTTATACCAATAATATGAAAATCGCAAATGGTTTAAGCGATGTTTCGGAAAAGGACAACTCACTTTTTCCTTTGACAAATTCGGAGCTGAGATCCGCTGACACATTGTAGCTACCGGCGACGATCAGTAGAAGAAAAGTCACGCCGAGGAGGTTGCAGGTCGACAGCGTTCGTGGCCCGTGTCGGTATTCAAACATGATGAGCTTTCATGCCCTTTACGAACCCATGGACCTTGCCAAGGTGATCTCGACAATGATTCCCACTTCTTCGTGCTCTCTTCGACTGTCACGAACAAGGAGAATATCGGAAGAGTCTCGAAGAAGCGTTTCCGCTGCTGCCATCGCTGTCTCTTCACCGTGTTACTTGCATGGTTTGTGTCACGGGACCGTTTCACGTCTGTAATACGAATAATTCACCATTAGACTTCTCGAAATTCTATATCCTATTCAGAAAAATTCACGGGATTATCATAAAGAATTTATGGTTTCTTTATTTAAGAATATAATAATTTTTTAATGTTTGGTATCGTATCAAGTTTAGTGTTTTTCGTTGATGTTTAGCCAGATATCGTACTTTTGCTATTTTTAGTACGTTTATTCAAAGCTACAATCACGCGTCGTCACACGACAGCGAAAAGTCTTTTCATTTGGCTCTTTGTTAAAATGTTTAACGCTTCAGTAACCCACCCTTAGTTGGAGAAATGATAGAGAAATGATAATAATAGAATATTTATAGTATCAACTGTAGCGGCACGTGAGTCATAGGACAATTCGAATCATGTTGTTGTTTTGCCTCGGAGTATTAACACCGTTATGATATACGAAATGTAATAATAAGTAAACTGCGGACAAAACAATGTAGCCGCTACGCGCAATCGTCAACCGAAGTCGAATTGAAACTTTCCGGTACTCCTCCGACCAGTATAAATAAACAAACACGATCGTTAAGACAATGAGTTAGCGAGTCTTATAGCGAGTTGGTATCGAGCAATCTTATATGGAGCGAACGTACAAACTACCTTGTATACGCATATCAAGCAACACTAAGCGAATGACGAGTAACTCTGTACTGCGAACAGTTTTAACCCCCTAACTTATAACTACGGGCATAGCCCGTAGTAGATGATGGGACCAATCGTAAATATTACGGGGATCGCTCGTGGGGGCGTACTACACAAGTCATGCGAATGGCTCGAAGGCTGCGTGAGCTTGTTTACGTTTTTGGCCAAAATTCTCGAAAGTAAATCGTAGGTTAAGGGGTTAAATATATTAACTACACTAAGAATCAACTCCTCTCATCGCCATATAACCAACACGTTCAATCGTCCTCCATACAACGATTTTTATCTTGAAGCTAAATACATCTTTACATATTCGACTAAAACTTAGAGTCGTTAGATAATAATTAAATGAATTAAGCCCAAGACACTCGAACGAATCGGCACATTTGTTCTCACGAACAAATTTAACGCATAAAGTGATATTGTCTGGCGCGACATATTCGCGTGATTTTTCCCGAGAGTATTCAGCTTTCCAGGGCACAGTATGATCAGCATCGATTCCCATACTCGGGCAGCGTACCTCGATTTGGAAATAGAGCACACCGATCGCGAAAAAACGTCTATTCGCCTTTTACGCCGGCAATTGTTTTGTCGTCGCCTCGGCCAAAGGGCTCGCCTTCTTTCCCTTCCCCGCCAAAGGTCTCGTGGATTGTTTCGAACAGATCCAAAGAAGAAGAAGAAGAAGAAGAAGAAGAAACGAGAACGTGACGAAGAGGAACAAGGATGAAGAACAGAGGACAAGGAGAGCAGAAGACGAGAGAAAAGAGAGACAATGCAGCGAACAGCAGGTGTCTGCTCTTCCCTCGCCCTTTTCTCTCCCTTTATTTCTCTCTTTCTTCATCTTCCTTCTGGCCGTGACACGATCTTATCCCGGAGGCCCTCTCACGGCTCCTTCTTTGTTCTTTCGCACTCCCCGCAGAGTGGCGAACACGGGTTGCCTTATTCGGCCGTGACGGCCAACGATCAACTTAAACAAATGACGTCGACTAGGGTTTCGTCGAGTCCTCCCTTCCAAGTAGCAGCCTGATTACCACCAGTCTCGTCTTGGTCACTCTCACCCCTTTCTGTCGCTCTTCTATTAATTACGATCCTCCGCTGCCCGATTACGGTTCAGTCGTTCAATCTCGAAGTCGATGAGCGGCCGTTCGATCGTGTCGATCGTGATTGTCGAGCATTCCTCGCGCTTCGTCTTCGCTTATTCCCTTGCTCTTCGTTTCTTGCCACGAGCTTCTTTCTCTCGGCTCTCCCCTTTCTAACTAGTTTCCCATCTTTGTCCCTCTCGCTCATAGAAGCGACTATCGTCGTGGTACCAGGCTGTCTGCCGGTGAGAAAGACGTGGGACGTCTTCGAAGCTGAGGGTTCGAGACACGTTTGGTTAAACTAACGCGAATATTTAAGTTCATCAGGGTCATCCGGGAGCCAACTAAAAATCCTGGTTCAGGATCTAGATAATTGTGCTACCTATCCGTATTGGCATTCTTGATAAGTACGCGACAGTTGGACAATCCTCTGACAGCGTAGTAAGCAGATTACAGATGGAAACTAGTGGTATGAATATGACTGAAAAAGCAGGAGCTAACTAAGCACAAACTTGTTTCATCTACTGAGTATCATAAAGAATACCGAATTTTGGATACTTTATGTATTCCTCCATATTTTGTATATTCTATGCACTCTTGCATCATTAAATCTTCCATAGGTGTAGAAAAATCTAAATACAACGTTGGGGAGGTGAAATTTGTTGTACTATACTTGTACTATATAACTGTGTTATACTGTGAAGGAGTTCGATCAATTTCGTAGACCAAGGACGTTTACTTCCCGAATATTTGTCGTATTCAATTTAATTCTCCTATTTCAATATACACAACAATAGCGGTAGAAGGTTATAAATTGCTTGCAATTACAAAGTAGAATAGCCGCTTATCGAGCAATACTCTCCTAGAAACCTTACTCAGAGGCTCGTGAAAGCGGATCGTATCAATCAGACATCTGCGATCGCCTAGCTTTCAAGATCTATTAAGTCCTGTGCCAGTTTCGTCCTTACGAAACCATGTTTCTCATTAGCAATGTTATTCCCTCTTGTTCTAAGATATTTCTCCGAAACTGTTTTTTTTTTTTTTTTTATATCAAACAAGCTTATCAACCTTCGCATAGTACGTTACTGTGACCTCGTAGAATCATTTCGAAATAACCGCCACAGTACGTCACATCGAGAAAGGATTAAGAACTCTTGTACACGTCCATTGGATTAATAACGTAACAAGATCTGCGTGATCTTTTTTTAAAATGTTTTCTCACCACGTTCACGGCGATACTGTTCGATTTGCCAATGCGTGCTCATTTTGTCAAAAATCGTGCGAACAAATCACGAGGAACGAACCGGTTTTGTCTGTGCGTTCCGGTTGACAGGGTAACTCTGGTTAATAGTCGGACACGTTATTAGCGGCTAATTGCACGTTTTGTCCCGATTGTTAATGAGTTCGAGCGCATTTTGATTGATCGTTCGTTGAACCTCGACTGTTTCGGTGCCATTATACAGCGCCACATACCATTGTTTGCACCTCTTTCAGAAACTTTCCAACTGAATGCAGGGCTTATTGGATAGACTCGTTGGTCCCTTTTTAGGGCACCTCCTTCGTTTAGGGCTATTCAGAAACTGAAGTAGAAATCCGAGGTGTTCTTGTTCTTATTGGCCACGTCGAAAGGGTTACACTTCACGTACTATATACAAGTTGGATCGTTTCATTAGCAACGAGAGTTAGAAACTTGCTGGTGAACAAGATGCAGGATAATGCGTATTTGTAACGACGAGTTTTTTTCGACTAAGTCGAGAGAAGGAAGAGAAAGTTTCGCAATTACGCTCGTAGACGATCCGTATTCTGGTGATTCATACTTGCAATTTCGGCCGTGCTTCCAGTTTGCGCGTATTTTAATCTTTTAATAGCGTATAAGACATTTTGCAGCTACATTTTATTTATTAATTATAAAACTGTTTATCAGTAAATTATCACTTTGTTGTTTACGAAGAATACGATTAGATATTTTCTATTTAGATTAATTTGAAAAAGATTCTTTAAAGATTGTTGTGTATCGAAAGATTGTTAAAGTCATTTCATACTTGTGCGACAGTTCAATTTATCATTTACATTTCTGGTTTGTTTATCTGCTCCGCTCTATTTGATTACAATTTCTGTATTTATATCTTCAAGTTGACTGTTTACTTTTTCCGCTTGTTTATTCGTATCACCCACTTTATACATCCATTTGTTTGCTTATCGGACTATTTGTTTATATTTTCGGATCGTTTGTTTAATGTTTCAAGTTACGTTCTTCGATTGTTTGTACACAATGGCGAACACGTACAACATATGTACATAACCCAGTAACTATGCAGAAACACACCTTCGTGTATCGTTTACAAGAAAGAAGTCGTAAAGTTTCCACTCGAACATAATTAACGTTGGTTATTTGTTATCTCCCGTTAGAATAAAACTCAGCGTTGCTCCATTCGACACGTCTGATCACCATTATCATCCGTTGACATCGACAGTATCGACTGAGCAAAATTTTTTCCCGATGAAATCGAGCAAAATGCATTTGTCATTGTTGTATCGACCGAATTGACACGTCGATCCTTGCCACGGTGACTAATCAACGGGGTGTGTCGCCCATGGTCTCGTTCGTTTGTCCTCAGAGTCTCGATTTCGCTGGTATATACGTTGAGCCAGGCAAATGGAAATGCACGTGGTCGTCATGGTCGTGTATCACGATATCGCGGGCCTTTCTCTTGTAATTACTCGAAAGAGAAAAAGCTTTGATATACACGTCCCGAATTTTGATATTTCTGTTCTGTGCGCGAGAAATTGCTTGGTTAACGAGGCGGTTTAACTGGTTACTGGTAGAAGGTTGCGCGAAACACGCTCCTGATATCTTTCCAGATAGAAAAGAACATTAAACCTTGTTGGCTATCAAAAGCAAATATACCGTATCACGCAACGTAAATTAATGAGTTTTATAGATCAATAGCTGACAATGATTAACAAGGAGCTAAAATTAGTGACAGCCTATACAAATTGACAAAACATATTTTCATAATTTATTTCAGGATAAAATAATAGCTTATTGTCTTAAAATGTAATAGCACTTTTGGAATAATGATCGGTGTACAGTGTATTACATTACAAATATTTCAAGGTGTTTTAATTCGTCGTGTCACGAGGGCGAAATAAATGAAACGTTGACGGACATCGCAGTCTGTCAGATTCGCGATACATCGTGGTGTCGACTGTTTGCAAACTAGTGTCATCCAGTACAGTCGTTTTGTTAATATCAACGAGGAGAGAGATTAAGAGGTGTGGTGTGGTTCGCAGACTTGCCAAAATAAAGATATCGTAAGATAAATAAACCTCGAGTTCCTGCAATATTGCATTTATATCATATCAGCGTGGAATTTCTCATCGAAGCAATTTACTCCTTGTCGTTCTTAGATAAACTTCAATTTCGTTTCTCATTTTCAATTCCAAGCTTGTTTTTTTTTTTTTAAAATACTAGGTTATTGTGCAAATCCTGATTGCAGTTCTGTGATAACAACGCTGTATACGTTGATATAAATCACGTTAACACGGCTTTAAAAGAGACAAGAATCAAATGCTTTCGATTCGAAGAAAAGATTAAATGGTACCGAGATCGTAAAAGATTCAACAACTTCTTGTTTCGACGATAAATCCGAAGATTTTTATAAAGAAAGCACGATGCAACGCATAGATGGACGTTATAAGATGGACACAATATATGTAGCCACCTAATATCAGCGAGGAAATTGCAGAATCGAGTCTCCGTATCGACTGTCTCGAAAGTACGGATCAGAATCAGCGCTATTGACAAATGGATGCAAGCTGTCGCGCGTCGCTTGGCTCGATAATAAACGACGATAAGCCCGAAAGGGCGTAGGCGGCGAAAATACGCTTCTGAAGGTTTGGCGGAGAAGAAGGAAGGAAGTCGTGTCTTTTACGAATAAAAACTTTGGAATTTTCTTCAAGTGGCGAACCACGGAGGGAAGAATGCCGAGAGGAGCTTAGTCGAACGCGGTGCCGCGAATGCCGGAGCAGAGTTCGCAAAATGACGACGAGAGTAAGAAAAGAAAAGAAAGGAAGGAAGACAAAAAGAAGAGGAAAAAGAGAAGGAAAGAAAGAAAAAAGGAAAGAAGAATCGAGGTAGACCAGGGTCCGGCATACGGACAACGTCGGTTGTATTTATCGACGCAAGTCGTCCACCTATGTTTCTCGAGGCTGCTCCTCGGGTCTCCGGCATCCTGCTTTATCTAAAGTCTGGACCTTGTCCCTCGTCTTTCTTCCCTCTTCTGCGAGAGGCAGCCCTGCCGAGAGCATAAAAGCGGCATCTTTTGAGGGAGAAATCGTGGCAAAAAAAGGGCTGGGGAACACGGCGAGCAACCGTGTTAACTGCGCTGCTTATGCATTCATATCCTTGTTTCGCGACAACCTGCTGATTGTTTCCACAAAACGCGACAAACCCCCTTGTACCCGTGTCCAGGCCGGTTTTTCGGTGGCCAGCCACACCGGACACGCTAGCTGCCGCCCCAGACGCGACGCAGCACCGGCAAAAAGGACCAATTTGTATGCGGGTGAAGGCTTCGACACTCGCTTTCTCTCCCTTGGTCCTCTCGATTCACTGTCCTGCACACTGTGTAACGTCTGTACGACAATGGTTGCGGGGGCTGTGCCCAGTGAACAACAACCGTCCGAGGAGCTCGCGATCAACCAGGAAACGCGATCGAAGTCACGGTATTGCGATGTTTGTCGCGTAAAATATGTGGATGTTTATAGGAATTGTTTGTTGAATTGGCGTTGCGTGATTTGGAAGATGGTGCTAGTGAAGGACTATGATGGAAGTGAGAGATCGTCGAAATGGTTGAAACTCCATGTTAAATTTTTTATTTTATAAATCGCGAGCTTTTTACCATTTCTTTCAGAAGTCATTTCCGCTTTTGTGCTATTCTGTTATATCGTATCTATATTAAACTTTCTCCTACTTATACAAACAAAGGAATGGTAAAATTACACATTTTTGTCTCAATTATGATAAATCCTGATCTTAAGGCTCCAATGTCTATTCTACATCGTACGTCTGTGAAAATTTATCGAACTTATGCCTATAATATTAACGTTTATACGTCTGTAAAAATTCAATCAACTTAACAGTTTGTAAAAGCCTGGTTGGAAATGTTTAAGAGTGACCTTGAGTGTCCAATATCTTGGGCTCTTGGGTAGGTTGGTGACACGGTTACCTCGATTATCGCAAAAAATTCCGCGCACCGATTTCGTCGTCTGTGGATCGTTGTTAATGGATCGAGAGCGTGGAATCCCGAGGGTGCACCGTGACGTTTGTCGAAACGTCGAGCGGACAGGGTTTGCGGCGCCAGTCGTGGCAATAAACGAGCGTGAAGTACGGCCGAGCGATTAACATAAATTAACGTTATTTACCCGCGTGTAATATTTCTTCGTGAGCATATCGCGTGCATGATTTATCGTAACGAGGGATCGCGCAGGACACACGTCGTTGGGGAGAGTCAGCTCTCGTGCGGAGAAAACAAAGAGAAAAGGTAGAAAAGTGCCGGATGAAATATGGCAGCAACTTCTACCGCGTTAGAATCTCTCCGTAAACTGTACGTGCCAGAGCTAACGGTACAATTCCCCTTTTTCTCTCCGCCACATTTTGCTGTCAGCCCTTTCGTCAGCATTACTTTAGCATGCACTACTCACAAGCACGTGTTATCTATCTTTCGTAGAAGAAGTCTGATTACGAAGCTGTGATAAACGGAACAGCGAGAGAAGAATCGGATCCTACGAGGTCCTGGAATAGTCCTGGAAGAGGAGACGGCAGGAGAGAGAGAGAGAGAGAGAGGAGAGAGAGAGAGAGAGAGAGTGGCGGCAGGCCGAAACGCGACACGCGGGAACCCCACCCAGGTGTGCGACGAAATGGATTGTGCCGGTCAAAGGGAGTCGAATCGATCGTCAATCAAGCTCCGAGACTCAGCGATAATTGACCGAAGAAGAGGGAGCACGCGGGCCAGAAGAACGGTCGGAAAAAATTAAGGAGAGGCGAATAACAGACGGCGACGAAGATGATGAAGAAGAATAAAGACTCGGGCTGGGAAAAAGGGGAAGAAGAAGACAAACAGGGAGGCGGACGAGGGGAGCAGTATCGTGCACGAAGAAAAAGAGGAGGAATAAACGCGGTGTAACGGTAAAGCCGGACGTGAGCGCGATTTCGATGCATTCGGACCAACGAGAGGATACGTTAAGGTATCTCGAGGATGCCCAATCTGAGATACGTTCCAAGGTACCGTCTCCACCTCCCCCGTAGCTCGACTGGCCCCATCACAGAGAACCCTTTTACCTCTTTCTCTTTCTTTTCTCTACACGTCTTTCGTGGTATCTGCTCGCGAACGAGCTTTGATTTAGAACACGGCACAGTTGCCGCCGTCGGCCTGTGTTGTCCCGGCAAAAACGGCCTCTGCTTAACCAACTGAGAGCGAACCGCTGTGGTCCCAGCGCCGGTTCACTTTCCCACTGGGCCGTATATGGCTCAACATTTTATCTTCTACGGCTCTCGTAGCGAGGGATTGTATGATCAGACGCCGTAAAGGCGAACCCCGACCGGACCCACGACCCTCCCCCTTCTATCGCGATCCATCGTCAGACCGTTGGGCCATTTTCCCTTTCGATGCAAATCCCAACGGAGCAATTGCGCGTTATGCAATTTATGCTAAATCGAGATTGCCGTGATTCATGCTGCTATCGGATATTTTTCGATCGGCAGTTTAGCATCCTGATAATAACGTAGGAATTTCGATATTGGAGTCTAACAAAAGATCGTAATTTGCATAGAAACCTAGCGCGAAACGATATTCAAATTGCGGCCGAAGGAATTATTTTTGGAAGATTTGCGAGCAATTTTGGTTGTTTTACAGATGCACCATGTTGATCGATGCGGAAGAGAGAAGCTACTTTAAAGTATAGTCAAACGGTACAAATTATCTACGAATTTGTCATTGCATATTTAACACTGAATATTAAAGTACCATTGATTATTATTTAAACCTGGTATTTCAAAAAGTATTTGAAATAAGAACTTGATTAGCGAGTCTCTTCTAAACGCTTCTAATTTAAATATGCGTCGCGTTTAGATTAGCTGTTGAAATTAAATTGTGGAATCTAAACGGCGTTTGATTACGATCCACTAAAGAAAACACGAAGTTTGAAATCCATGTCTTTAATGGAGTTTCAATATTTGATGGCTTTCGACCAGTTTCTAGTACGATTTCCGATACAAAACTCCGTCGTTTGATCTTATCGGTTTTATACATTCACGTGTTACGCAAATTGTCGGGTATAATTAGCAGCCGCAGGGATCCGCGTCTATAAGGAAAGCAAAGCGCGGCTCGTGGAAACGGTGAAACGTTCGTTAAATCATCGTAAGCTTCTTATTTGCGAAATGGTCCGGTTTGCGGCTGGGTTGAGTCCGTAACTTGCTAATAATGTTCGTGACTTCGTGATGGTTTTCAGTAGATCGAGCTGGGCACGAGGTAGCCGAAGGAAAGCGACGAAAAGAAAGAAAAGGAAACACTGAAAACCTTCTCGTGGATCGCCGCTCACGATCAGCCTCGTTCGTCTTGAGGAGAGGCTGCACCGGTTGGTTCTCTCTGACCATGCACCACGATAGAATTTCAAGGCACGAAGTGAGTTGCTCCTCGCTGCTCGACCTCTGCACCTCGTGCAGCTCCAGATCGTGACTTTGCCCGTTCACGGCGAAGCAACGCCGTGGCCTTTCGTGTTGCACGTATCTGCCACCGCGAATCTCCCCGAGAACCGGTCAATCTCGCTGGAAGACTTTCGAATTTCCAAGAATCACCGCTCGCGAAACCGACCCGGCACCTTCGACCGCCAGTTTCGATCCTGTTCCCAGTGTGCCATAATAGCTGATCGACACGCGAAGCTTCGTTCGTAAACGACGTTTCGGAAGCTTTGACGAATTCTCTCTAAGCCTTAATTAAGGAATCCACTCGTGATTGGAGATTGAATTACTGTACTATAAAAATTAATTTAGTTTACGTAATAATTTTTTGTTTGCTTTCAATGGTACATCGTTGACTGTTATCGTTAATCTCTGTCAGAATCTGAATTTTTATTTTATTATCGCGATCTAATGATCGAAGCTGCAGCTATCTAGTTGCAAGAATTTAGGTACTTTGTCTGGTGTCCGAAGCAATACATTTTGTGTATTGTCTTATCGAGGAATAAGATATATAGAAGAAGAATACACGCGTAATATTTCATTTTCAGCGATATTAATTAACGGTATAAGAAGAATGTTCTGTACATAACAGTAAGTCATGTAAATACCACGGAGTGAAGGTTAATAATTCGGGATGATCCGTGAAGAATCACGAAGGGACAGCAGATCGAGGGCCGGTAATTAGTCAAATGAGCAAACGTTCTGACCACCTGTAGGGAAGAACTCGTAGCCCGAAATTATTGCCCGACTCGTGAAGTAGCACGTGATAAAGCAACGTAATGATAATAATTATTGTTATTTCGTCGCACGTGAGGTATATAAACTGCCTTCCTCTTCGTAACAGATTTTTATCAAGACATGCTAATTACTACACGTTCGCGCGTATGCGTACGATTGTCATCTTTGCAATTTTGACGAGCCAGTAATTTCGTCATTACCGGTCATTAAGTATCTTCTGAATATTAAACAATAAGCGACGCGTCTTCATTATAAGACATTTATTACGACAGGAATCAGTTTGCGTTTAAGTGTGAACAAGGAAATTTAGGCAAAGGGTAGATATTTAATTTGTCTTTTTAGCTTGTACTTTTCTATTAAATCGAATTTACGTTGTTTATATCGAACTGTTACGAGAATACAGTTCGTTGTGGCACAATATGGAATATTTTACTGATAACAGTTTACGATAAATTTGATGTTCGTTGTGATCTTGTACGCAGGTTCTTATCAACGGGGAATGCAAATACTTCAAAATGTCAACATTTGATATTTGGGCCTTGGCTGGAAAAATTATCGAGAGTAATAACTTGACGAAACTCGAAAGAAAAATTCCGAATTCGTTATATCGTGATGTGTTTGTTTCGCGATAATTTTATATATCAATGCAACAGTTATTGTTCAACAAATGTTTGAACGATATAAATAACCACACAATAATTCTTTGGTTAAAGAAAAATAATAAATTCCGTTCTCTCGAATAGCTTCCAGAGATCAACTCTTTCTTTTCCTTAGTCGATTCTAAATCTCGTTAAATTCCGTAATAAATCGAACGTGTTGTTAATATTTTCGAGAATGTAGCATAGTACGCAACGAATTGCTGAGAACGTAGCGATAGCATCAGCAACGTGGAAATGCCATCTGGACTTCGTGAAAGATCGATCAACGTGTAGTTTGCGCTGCAGGTAAGATTATATGCGGAACCAATCAGTGGTTTTACCTTTCCGGGTGCATCTTACGTTTGACATTTTCAAATAGAATGCAAATTGATGCTTACATTGGAAAATATATGTAGAGACATAAGAGGATTATAGCTTTACTTCTATTCAATTTTGAAAAGTAAAGGATGGTGTTTAGGATTAAGAAAGATATCCGTGAGAAGATCTCTTCGTATGATTTTTACCATGGCTAGTGTAAATATGTAACTCGACGGCGGATTTTTACGTCGACGTGTGAATCAGTTGACTTTGCGATAACTTTCAGACGGTCCTAAAATGCGTTCACGTTAGTCACAGTTTGTCCTTCTGCTTGCGAATTGTTTGGCAGGAGCCAGAAAAATTTGCAATGTCACCTCTACACGTAATCGAAGTATTTTAGTATACGCAACTGTGTTTATTTGTGTAACTGTAGATACACAACTACATTTTTCCCTACGATAGATCATTATACAATTATATGTTAAATAAATATTAGATAATTTAATTGCGTAAATATCAAATTTTGCCAAATACGTAATATCCATAAATACCTTCGCAAAAGAACTTCACGTGATCATGAACCGTTTTTCTCTACGCTTTAACCAAACAATTTCACTGGGGTCAAATTTCTCAATTTTCTCTTCCTAGAAAAAATATGTTAAAATGGAAACACCTTCGAATCGATATAAAATCAATGCATTGCTCCAATTGTTTTCAATCGTTCTTCGCGATTCGTATCATGGATTACGTAGCATCGACGAGAAGAAAAAAGAGGAGGAAAGATCGCGAAGATAGAGGGGACTTCGATTCGTTGCATTGTGCCACGTCGAAGATGCCGGCGTGACTTTAACGCCGGCAGCGATCCTGAAAATCCTTATCCTGCGATCTAACCGCGCCAGCCTTCGTTGAGTTGAAAGTGCCGCCAGTACCATTTTTCCAAGTTTACTTACGGCGTGCAGTGACACAAAGGCATTGCCAGCATGCTCGATCTTCGCGAATACTTAAAATTACGATCGAAAGTCGATGGTTTAATATGAACGAGTATCGTGCATTTTTTTAATTAAAATACTTTTTATTTCGAAAGGAGAAAGTGCGTTTTCTGATCGAAATATTTTCAATTTCTACGAAAGAGCAATTATTTTCGAAGTTTATTTGAAAATGATTGTTTACGAAATGAAATATATTGTTCGAAAATGTTATTTTATATTTGAAAATATTATATAACTGCTGCTCTGCGTAAAAATTATAGGAATATCTCTACAATATTTTACTAACGAAATATGAATGTATACATAATTTATTAATCAATTCACCGCTTGAAGCGATTCGACGAATAAAATCGAGATGTAAATTCCTTTGTTTGATTGGATTCTTCGTATAACCCGATTGACATTTCAACATGCTATATCGCGAGCGGTAGAAAGATCATATCAAAAACTTTCATTCCTTTTTTCGATTCGTTGTCAAAATTACGAGTAAAAATTTATGTATAAAATCGTCTACCTGAAGTCTGAATTTTAAAATATTGAAATTAGTTTACACGGTTTATGTACCTATACAATGAATCGTTTGAAATGTGTACTTGGTATTAACGTCCCTCGTCGGATACCATCCAGTAAGATTCCATAAGAATAATTATTCCCTATTATAATATCTTTGCAGGTTTTCAAACATGTTCGAATGTTCTTAAATGCAATGATACAAATTTTCATATGCCCACGAAAAAATATTTACTTTTGATATATGATTATAATTAAAATTTTCAATAAGATTTTCTGTTTCCTCTTATATTTCTTTGTTTAAATGTCATCTTCATTATCCTAACTCGTAATAAATTATGTTCAAAGATACTGTGATACTGAAACAAGATGTCAAACATATGTGCAAAAGCCAGAAATCGGATGTTTGTTTATTGGAGATGCCACCGCTTTCGCTATCACGAACCAGAAAGATCAGCGACTTCAGGAATTTCCACTGCACACAAACAAGCAATGGAACGGTGTCGACGCAACAACGCGGCAAAAAGATTTCGCTGGAGGGAGTTTCTTCAGAAAAATGTATCCGAAAACCACTAATCTCGGCGTGTCAAGTGAAAAGGCCATCCAGTGGTAGCAAACTACGCAATGATGGGGAATATATCGAGAAACCGATAAATTTGACGAAAAAGGCAAATCATTTGGATGTTTCGAAAGAAATTAAAGGATCAATTCAGAAAGAACCTCGACCGTACGCGCAGATGATAGCCAGCTACAACGATAAAATGTATGGTTCGAGTAGTTCAGAGGTGCTGAGGGACAATCTGAGTTCGGTTATGATCAATGGGATCCATAGGAGTCCGTTTAGCACCGCATCCTTAGTCTCTTTAAAATGGAATAATAAACGTGAAGAAACTAGGAATACGAACATCTCAGACGTTGGTCTAAATGCGTTCAGCCAAGACGCTAAATTCAGTAACGCATCCTGTGCGACGCGTTTTCATTTTCGATACGATGACATGAGTCCAGACATCACGGCAGCACACAGCAACGAGCTTCACAAGTCTCTGTCGTACGCGTCAATGATAGAAAAATACAGCAACGCGATGAATCTTGGCATTGATAAGCACGGTGGTACTCAAGTATCTAAACGTAATATGTCCACGAAGTACAATCAAGTTCCCATGATTGTAATGAGCGACGAGGACGCAAATAACAAACCAAGCCTGATTGCATCGAACAACGCAAGTGAAAACGTTAGTGGGAGCGGAACCTTAACCGAAGTCGAGAAAAACGAGGCGAAAACGCGAGAGCGAAACAATTGGTTAATGAAAATGGACGAAATAATAAAGGATCTGCAACGAATCACCGAGAAGGCGGATTCGAGCAGCAAATGGATGTTGCAGTCGGTGCAGGAGCGTGCCTATTGGTTGGACAGGGTGATGATCGCGCACAAAAAGAAGATCAAAGACAGAAAGGAGATGCTGGAAAAAGTGTCGATCGACACCACCGCGACCGAACTCGCAAATCATGACGCGATCCCTAACACGACAATACAGGATAACGAATCTATATCAAACGATGAAATTCAAAGTAGCGTGCAAGCATCGTGGAATCCTGGTCCTATAAAACCACCTGGTTCGAAACCACCGGGTTCAAAACCACCTAGTTCAAAACCTCCTGCTTCGAAACCTCCTGCTTCAAAACCACCCGCTACAAAATCATCTTCGCAAACTGTAACTACCGATAAACCTTCGAGTTCCACGATAGACTACATGAGACGAGAACCTGTGAATACCTCGCGAATCACGCCGACGAATTCGGTGAAGGAGCCACAAATTGAGCTCAGGATGACTCCTTCGCAAAATGAGTCTGTGGTATCCATCAACGTGGATGAGACGGCGACAAAAACGGCCGGTAGCAACAAAGAGCAACTCTCGGTTGTGATTTCCTCGAAGAGAAACAGAACTGACAAGATCGAGACGAGTAATGCGAACGTACGCACTGATTTCGGTTCGATGCAGATATCCATTAGCGAGAGTACAATACCAGTGAAACAGATCGAATTTTCAATAAACGGGAAGCCGGTGTCGGAGTTGAAGAGCATCGTGGCCAGAGCGGATAAATTGGATGTGGTCAGTTCAGTGGACAAAGTCGAGATCAGGATTCCTTCGAAGGATCGAAACGTGGCAGCCGAACACCCGAGGAACATCACGACATCGACCAGCTCGAAACCTGTGTTAAACCTGCAGATTGCTGCGAAATTTAACGAGCCACGGTTTCAACAACCTAGAAACGCGGAGATGAAGACGGATCCTCCTCATATGTCACCTCCAATCTCACCTGTAACGCCTACGCCGCCTACGCCTCCATCGCCTCCTGTAAAACCTCACAGACCGCAGAATCTTTTCAGCCAGGACATCCCAAAAAGTGGAATAACGACGAGCAAAGCAAAGGAAGGCGATCTAGCGACGAAAGGTGAGCCAACGATGAAAACAACATATATGGACGTCTCCGATGTGACGGACGTTAAAACGTCTGAAAACGTCGCGTCACAAATCGAAAACACTTTTTCTGAGAGCGGTATTCACGCTTCCACGCGCAAGGAAAAAACAATTCCAAACACCATGGACGGTGTTTCCTCGAATGCGGATCCTAATAAGACCATCTTTCAGAGTAACGCGAACGTACCATCAAATCCGAACGTACCATCGAATGATCGCACTCAGCAGCCAACGATGAACAAAGAAGACGGGGTACCTAAAAATCGAACACCTTCGAACGTGATTCCCTGGTGGTCCTCCGAGGATTCTTTCAAGAAGATCAGGAAGAAGGGTAACACTCCAAAGAATGTATCAAAATACGATCGTACGTCTACTGTAACTGCGACGAAAGGGAACGCAAAAGCGACCGCAAGAAAAGAAGACAAATCAAGTACCGACGTTTCACCAACTCAGCAACGTAGTTCCATCGAGTCTGCAAAACCTGACCCTCAGAAGGTTGATAATCAGAGGGATATCGTAACGAGGAAACCAATGACTAAACAGACAAACGAGCCTGATCCGATGATTAACTACGTTCGCGTGAATAGTTTGCCGAGATGGGTGCCTATCAAACGTACTCCCGAAGTAAAAACAAGACCTACAGACACGGGTAGAGTAGTAAAGAGAGCGAGATATCGCGTTAAAACTACGACTCATTCTAGAAAAAGTGCGAAAAATGAATTTGACACTCCGGCAGTTCCTACGGTTCATTGTTCGCCAAAAATCGCTAAATACGATTCCGTGTTTCCACAAAGCGTCAACGTAGAGAAGAAACGTGAAACAAAGGCATCGAATTCAAAATGGAAGACAGATCCAGAATATGCGAAGCCTGTAGTCATCGAGCGCGTTGATTCGCACATTGGGAGAGCAAATGTACAGAGTTCAAACACAGTATACAAAAAAGAGGAATTAGGAGGAAGTGCTAACAGATCTGCTGATGTTTCAGTGAAGGAGGAAAAGCGGAGCGCAACAGACGGAACAGGAGGAAAGAATTTATCGACTAAAGCGACCAACGAGGATCTGCGAATAAAGGAGATTCTGAAGTCGATGAAACCGATCGAGAAAAAAAAGGACGGCACGTTGATCGATTACGGTGTGATCATACCATCGAGGAACCCAACGAGAAACGTCAGACAGATTCCAAGAATTCTGAACAAAACCTCTGTTAATATCATTTCGAAAGAATCTATGCAGAATCAAGAGAAAATCGTTGAACCAGAGAAGGTTTCTTCCACGAAGAAGAAGACGCTGACGGAACCGAAGAACTTGATGGAACAGTCGAAAATTGTAGAACCAGAGAAGATATCTTCCGCGAAGAAAGAGGCAAATGATATTGCAAACACTGAGATAAAATACGCGGCGAGTAAAATGGGCAAACCCGAGTTGAATTTTCAAGATGAAAAGACGAAAAAAGAAAAGAAACGTTTGTTTGACGTAAAGAAAGACGATTTTAACGCACGAAAAGATGCTACTTCGACGATCAAAGAGTTTAAAACTAGCATTTCTAATATGAATCAAGCTGAAAATGCTTTTAACAGAAATAAACAATCCCAACAGCCGATTTCATCAGTGTCAGGGAAATCTCCTTCGGAAGAAACTGTTTCTAATCGATCTTTCGAAACTCCAGCAGAAAAAGCCAACGATACGAAATCGCCATTGTTAGATAAATCAAAGAACGTGTTTCCTGGAAGTTCCGTTACATCAGTCGAAACGCAAGCTTCTGAGAAGAAGGAATTAAAAGATACTTTAAAATCAGTAGAGCAGAAGAAAGCGCCATTAGAAGGAACGACCGCTGATCCTTCTAAGATCTCGGATAAAACAACGAACAAGGTCGATACTCCTCCACTAATGGAGACCATTAACTTCCCTGGTTCACAAAAATCAAGCGCTAAGACAGTGAAAAGCGATATTGCACCCTTAAGGGAAGCCGCTGTTGATTTAAAAGAAGAAATCGAAAAAAATAATAAAACTGGTATTGCGCCGTTAAAAGGCACTATTCATCTTCGATCTTTGAGCAATCAGGACAATTTGCTGAAGCTAGCTAACACTGACAAAGAGAAAATAAATTCAGAATTGACGAACCAAAAAGATAAGTTCGTGAAACTGAACGTGACGAAGAAGCCTTCGAATGGAGGAGGAGGAGGTAATACAGGATCGAGTAGTCCTACGACAATTCCTACAGGACCTGCTGGTTTATCGATGCAGTCGGAAGATACAGAGTCACCCATTGGGTTGAAAGAAAAGCAGGACCAAAATGCCGATATTGAGAAAAAAGATAATGGAAGTTCTACTAATCAGAAACCTGGTAGCACGTACATGTTGTTCGTGGACAGGCCCGAGAAAAATATACTATACTCGTCATGGTTACAACGCTTCAGGAACAACTTTGACGATGATAAAACAGTTTAGAGTTTGAAGGTTTTATCTTCGTTAAAAATCTTCCAAATTATTTGCTGAATTTATCGCAGAATTTTATTTTAGTTTAAAAGAAAACATGACCATATTTGTTGCAGTGGGCGTTTTTTCGTATGTCTTTTAGCTTTTGTACTTTATTGTGTTTTTTAATGTAACATTATTTTGTTATCGTAACATGTTAATATACTTTTAATATAAAACACTGTCTACGATTTCAAATATCTTTATTCGTTATTACGTTGAGCCTGGTGCAGTCCTTCGATTATTTTCGAGTCAATGGTGCTCTTCTTAAAAAATATCACGAATTCGGGAAAAATATGGAAAAATTACTATCGTTTCTGATCTTAACTCTGTGCTACAGATTTCCTTAGAACATCGACTCTTAGAAGCTATCGTCAAAGGAGTGGAAGTTAAGCCAACGTGGTTAAAATGTCACTCTGGTATTTCTTTTTGTTTTAAAAATTAATATAGTCAAATGAACTGAATTAATTATTTTAATATTATTGAATATGTCGTTCAATATTAGTAAGAAAGATAGAACAGCATCCTTTTCACGTATTACGAAATTTACACGAGGCGAAATGAGGCTTTAGGGGTTAAAATAAAAGTGTGCTGAAATACAAGATTGAAATGTAAATGTACGGGGATCGCAATAGAGTTAAAATATTCCAAAAGAATCCAATCTCTCCCCATGCACAAAAAATATCGAACACCCATGAAGTGGACGGCCAATTTAATCTTAATTAATCGACTCTAAAAAAACGCGACCTTTTTTGCATGAACCGTTAGCATACGATCGAAAGCATCTCGAAGAAATGTAGCGAGGTAACATGGTTGCTTTCTATCCTCGATCGATCACCTCGACTCAGCTCGTACGTCGTTCACGCTCCAGGAACACATGAACACCGGTCCATCCACGTGCAATTTATCTGAGTACATATACATATACTCGTGTAATCGTGCTCTCTTGGATGGTTACAGGGGTAACGGAGAGTGACATGGCATGAGTTTTCAATGTTGCTTGCGCAAGAGTAATCGGCCAGGCTGTCCATGAGCATTTTACAAGAGGGCAAGAGAGAAACAGAGCCATGAGAGCGCGGAGTCCGCAGGATTGGGTAATTAAAATTCTCATTAAAGCCAGCGGCGGCATCTTGAAACGCAACGCGGACAATGGGGACTGGATCGAGGCCGCGGGCCCCTGAGGGTAAAATGGGCCCGGAGAAACGTGGTCAGAAGAGTGGGGGAAGGGAAGAATCGAGAAGAGGCAAGCTGGTGAGAGGCAGAATGGAACGGAGCTAACAGGCCATGAAGAAAGAGGAAACCCGTGCCGAAGTCTCGTTTACAATCGAGGTATCTCGAGGAGCCGAAACGCGGAGCAGCCCCGCGTATCGGGCTTGTTCTTCTGCGCCTCATAAAATACCTGATGCGTTCGGACATGCTTGTGATACGCTGTTTCGGGTCTCTGATGTTTCTTAACTGGTATGTTTAGATTTTAACACTTGGGACTTATCTACTGTACGTTAAAACTCACCGATAGATATAGCACGTATATGTTTTTCTATATGGAGATCATAGGGAAAAGGAACGCGGCAAGATACATCTTTCGTGTTTTATAGTTAAAGAAATCAAATGCTGAACGTCGTAGATCGAAAACTTCGTGAAAGATTTGGAAGTACAGAGTATGTTATTTACATTTAGAAATTCTTCTCCCCAGAAATAGCCCTATACATTTTTCCCTTCTTATTTACGAATATACAAAGATCTATATTTAGAATTCAATCTATAACTGTAAAACCTTCGAAAGCTTCCATAAATATTCTCGTGGAATTATTTCACCCTACAGCACGAACGTTCGCGGCGAAACACTGCAATCACTCTGAAAACAACGGTGTAAGTACGTACGTACGTTGTTTCGGTCGCGTTTGATTAAAGCAGCGCATGTTACCGTGCCATTTCAATACGGCAGTTGGAGCAATCGGCGCATCGCCGCGATACCGGTCATTATTCGAATCTGGCGGCGGCCGCCAATTTTGGCCGTACAACACGGAGCTCAGTCCGTATTGGGTGGAGTAACCATCATTGAGGGCGCCGTTGGTTCGTGCCACGTCCTGAAACCCGTCATTACACACGCGTTTACTGCGCGCATAACCCCGTTCTGGCAGGTTGCCAGTCATTCGAAGTAATGCGTCCGGACAGGCCGAGGTTAAGCGAAGCTTTATCGATGCTTACACGCTGTGTGCGCCTCGTCTCTGATCCCGCAAGTGGTGAAACCATCGACGATCACGACCATTCTCCCGCCAACGAATCGATATTCAACGAATAGAGTCGATCGTTCCTGTTAGCGAACGTGAAATCGCCGATTCTTCGCATCCTGAAGCTTCTTGAGTAGCTGTCACGGTAACGTGGTGGATACGCCTCGATGGAGAAGCATTTTTATCGTCCGTACTATTCATGGAGGTTGCGGTTGGACAAAGATTAGCGTGCCTTGCGGTTAAAGGGAGTTGAAGTTCAGGGAGAGATTTAAACACCGCTGGTTTAGATAGCAATCTGATCGTGAGCAGAACGATCGTTGCACGTCATCGTGATTAGAGGAAAAGTGATAATTTTCTTGTCGAAAGATGGTATTGGAAATGCGTTAGTTTAAGCGGAATGAGAGGGATAGTTGAAAATAGCGAACAAGTTTGACCTCTCTTGACTGTCAGATGCCATTTGGACAATGGATTCAGCTTGAAAATTACCAACAGTTTTACGAAATGCTCTTTCCAAAAACGGACCCATACAGCACGTTGCGTTCGACGCGTACGATCTTTTCGCTCCATTATACGAAAGTAGCGAGGAAAAATGATCACCAGCACCATACCTCACGGAATCTTCCTTTCATTATTCAATCTTACGAATCACGCGGAGATGCGTCGCCAGTTAACAGTAATGACAAAGCTCGGTTAATAACAATAGCGAACGCACGCTAGTCGAGTCATGTATGAACGTATTCGCTTCTCATCCGGCATTCACGAATGAATCGCGATTGCGAAACGTATGGTTGGCGAGTAACAATAAGCGAGGCTCTCGAAAGACGATAAGGCGCGCTGATTATCAAGAGCAGCCCGAGCCGGCATCGTACATTCAGGAATGTAGATGAGGTCAGCCTCCTTTCGGCCTGCATTCATCACGGCCCTGAGCGTCCTTCTCCCGTGGTCCAGCTTCTCCTCATTTCCAATCCTTTTTTCTTCTTTATCCTTCCTTTACGACCCTTCTTCTCTCCTTTTGCGTCGTAACGAAAGCTGATCTGACCCCACCAGGAGCTGGTTCATCCCTGGCCGGGGCCTGTTTTTTGATTTATCGTTGCGTTGCTCGTGGTCTGTTATAAATATCCGGGAACAACCTTCCTTCTCTTCCCCGTTCGTCCATCGGTCACTTACTCGGCGGAAGAGATACCCCGCTGGCTTTTCCCGTTCAACCTTGAACGCGAAAGCCTCGAAGGCTAAGCTTTCCAGGCCCCCTTCGTATTCAAAGGATCGCACCGGTCGGAAGATTGATCATCTGACGCTGTACTTTTCGGGCGTGAGGAAGCGTGGTGCTCGAAACGCCTTCGAGACAAGCGGCGTTTTAAAATATTATTCGGGTTGGTGGAATGTCGTTGGAGGAAGTTTTTAGATCACGTTAAGCATTATATTAAATGTTTAATTTTTTACGATAAAATTGCGAAAGGAAAGAAGATGAGGAAGCGAATCTAGATCGAATTTTATGTTCGATCTTTGAATTTTTTAATGTTTCGATATCTGCAATTTTTAGTTGTTTTTAATTGTATTTGGATTTTCCAATTTCTCTGAATATTTCAATCTGTTTTACTTGCTAGCTTTTTCTCTTCGCCTCCCACGCGCTGCTTTTACGTTTCTCTTCTAAAAGCGCAATCTTAACTAAATTATCGTTCTGCACTTAAAAAGAATTATTCGCACTCCGTAACAGGTCCCTAGAAATGTGAACATTACCGCACGTATCAATTTATTCCTCTCACGTAAAAGCATCAGTCTTGTTTCAAGCGTCGATGTCATCCTGCGACTATTTTAGTCAGCGAAGGAAACCGCACGCGCAACGGTTTCTTCGCGAGAATCCCCGCACGAGATTCAGGGTTCGAACTGCAAGGTCGACAAGGCCCCACCATCGGCCAATTCTATGCTTCCCAGCACTCTTTGTTTGTTTTAATTATGCACCGCGCCACCTCGTCAGTGCAGCTTTTGTTTTATTCAATTTTCAATCCCATCGACCTTTCGTTCCTCTTGCGAAACGTCGAAGCTTCCTCGGGGTTCTTCCGATCAACATTGTTTTTGACATTTTTATTTCTGTATCTAACGTTACTTGGAATCCGGTAGCGCATCGTGTTTCTACGAAGAACGTCTCCAGATATGTCGTTTGATAAATTATTTACAAGAATCGAGCCGGCCTTCGAGAATCCTCAGGGATTTTCCTTATTACTACATACGTGTGCGTTGTCGAGCGATAAATTTTTTTCACGAATTTCTATTTTTTAACCGTTGACATTATAGGAGAACTATGAGCGGTTCTATCCCACCAATTAAACGATGAAATCCTATAGAATAAAATAACTAAAAGATCCACATATTCGTATAAATACTATGATATATGTATATGTATAGTTTTTAAGACAATCATAAAAAACGAAAAAGAAAGAAATATATAGACACAAAGAGTGGACATAAAAATCAAAGGAACAAAGAGTTACTATCGCGAGATCGAAATCTTGCACAAATTTCACCCTACGAGATCGATAAATTATAAAAGCTATCACCACCATGCATCCTCTGTGCATCCCAACTAACCAACAACTTTTAATACGGAAGAAGACAAATTTTAGGAGAAATCAAAGAAAAAAAGAAAAAGAGAAAAGAAAAAGTCAGATTCACAGCGAGGCGCATTACCAGTCAACTTTCCAAGAATTATCGGCAAGAAACGAGCCGCGAGATCAGTATGCCTTGTACCGAGAAAGCAGTGCGGCAAATACCTCGTCGGTATTTGCACGTACAATACATACAAACGCTTCGAAGCTGCCTCGACTCTGTATTCCACGATATTCCGTGCGTACCAGCTCGGAACAACCGATCGATCACGCGTGCTTTTTACGAGGTCCTTATTAATCGTATATTATAATCCTGCTCGACGAACCGGCGAGATTTATCCGACCTTTCCTCTCCGTCTCCTTTTCTCCGCGCCCTAACTCGCTTCTTCGTTGTATCTCCCCCTTAGTCCGTAATCCTCTCCCATTTCTGCAGCAGCGGATTAATTATTTTTCTGCGACCACGATGGGCCGTGAGTGTTCACGGTCGTTCCCGTCGATCTGTTGCGACGCTTGCTTGCCCATAATCCTTTGGCATCCTCGAAATACGCAGAGGACCATGCGATTCGAAGCAAGAGGACATCTTCCGAGTCTCTTTTCGTGTTATTTTGCACTGCAACGAGTCTCCATACTCGATTTCCGTGTCTTCCTCGAGGTACGAAAAGTGACTTTGAAGCCCCCGTTTAATCGGATCGAACGAGAAATGGAGATCGATTCTGTCGAAGCTGCACGCAGAAGAAATGTCATTTTTGTTGTTTGCGTGTAATTCTGCAGTGTTCTTTGAGAGATTTTCGATACAATATGTTTTGTATAACACATATGACATGTACATAAAAGTTTCGTATGTTAAATGTTCGAATACTTCCGTGAGCGACTGTATTTCAAATCGAATTAAAGACCGGAAACATAAATGGCTCAAAGGAAATGATGAAAGTCCGGCATTGAGATGATAGATAGAACATTTTAACTAAAGAGAGTAGAACAAATTTCTTGAGTTTCGGATAGAAACGAAGAAATCCTTTTGATTTTTAGTTTCAATTTTTTGGTAAATATCTTCTGAAAGCTCGAAACGATTTTCTGTCTGTTAAAACGCAATCATAATTTACGCATATAAATTGTAAATTACAGAATGTTAAAGAGAAAGGTAGAGAGATACAGCGATAAAGTCACGGAATCGTGACGATTCGCAGGAGTAATCCGCTTAGAATATATTTTACTATCTACGAACCGGGGAATGCCATTGTCGAACAATTCGTTCGCGTAAGGACGATATCGTTCCAGGAGATACGCTTAAGTCGCAAAATGATCGAAACATCGAGTCTTAAGGTTCGTCTGTACGCGTGGAACGAGCTTAATCCAAGGCGGGTGCATCGCTTGTGTTCCTTTCTTAATGGGTTTGTTCATGGATGGAGGACAGTTCGCTGACGTTAAAGTGGAATTGTTATCGCACGGCATACGATTTAATGGCTGATGTTTGCGAGAAACCGATTATTCACGGAGTTTTAATGATCGTGCCCCGCGCTCGACGACTTTCGTAGGAATTGTTCAGCCACCGACGACGAACACGGATGATAATTTAAGCAATAAAAGGAGAAAAAAAGAATGAGAAAAAATATATTCTTGCATTCCTGGTGGAACGTTACGGACGTAGAATTGTGAGTATAAAAAGAATTTAATCCGTGAAAGGACTTTATTACAGGATGTTGAGGCGATACGAAAATTCACTTCCACTTGTGAACAGCATACATGCAGAAATATTCGTTCGTTTATTTCCCTTTATTTGCGTTCTGATTTGACTTTATTCGTCTTTAATCGATACGATCGCGCATTTCATCGTAGAAAAAGAAGTATAATATTGTTAAATTTTGTAATAACTAATTTTAATTTATAGTCTTCCGACTCCATAGAAAGCATTCATTTCTATTGACATTAATTTCTTTTTAAATTTTGATAAAATACATATATTATTACCATACATTCATTAAGGTCTTCAGATTCTTGTGAAAAGTAATGTACGCTATTTACCACCGATTGCTATCGTTTCAAAAAAGCAGATAACAAAACTAATTCAATTTCTCATTTGCCACCAGCCAGTTCAACCCCTAAGCATCGCCATAGCTATCACGTCGAATCTCCATACATCGACTAATCGAAAGAAACTCGAGGAATAAGGCAAACACCCTTCGACAAGTCAATTCAACGCGCTAATTGAGCGAGCATTGATACGTCGCTCGGCGGTAAATCGATTACTTTATAGCAACCAGCAAGAATGTGGTCCTCCCTCGATCTTCTCGTTCATTGGAGAAGAGGGGGTCTGTTGGTAACGTGTCGTCGATATATTAGCGTAATTCGCCCTGTTCACTACGGGGTAATGGGGTAATTGCCTTGTGAGTCCTCGAGACCGCCATGTTCTGGTTGTCTCGACCTGTTTATACGTCTTGCGGCGACTATCCACCGCTAACTTCTAACAAGCTTCGCCGCTAATAGACACTTTTTCGAAACGCTTTACGTCCGGTAGTCGTAGCTGTAAAAGCCGCTTCACTAACGTGCTCCAGTTTTCCTCGTTGCTTCTTTTACTTGGCGAAGTAGGGAAAATCCGATAAGTCGTACAGGTTGTATTTAAATTGATTCGAAGATCTTTGAGAAATGAGATTCAATCGGATTTTTTTCTTTAGACCAGAGGAAATGCTTGCAATAAGATTATTTTGATATTCTAGTATGCGTAAATTAGCTAGATTATCGTATGTAAGTGGTTGCAGACGAGATCTTGAAGAATTTCTTTTTTCATGGATTGTCATCGTTTATATAAAGACTGCTAGTCCACTGCTTGATAAGTCGAGGTGGATTCTTTAATATTTACATTTAACTTACTAATTTCTCGAAATATATATTTACATTTAAATTTCATCGCGTATAATCCAAGTAGTCGCATTTTAACAATTATTTCTTACTGTTACATACAATGAAATTTAAAAGCTGAATTGAAATGGGATATTTTATCACGACGTACATAAAAATCAGATGGGAGAAAAGATGAAAATATGTTCAGTTCGATAAAACTGTTATTTACGGTTTTCATAAGTCACACAACGTCTGAAAGTCTAAAATCCTCTTCGTCTTCATTGAGATTATAAAGAACGAAGCTGATCGACTTAACTTCTATGCGGCTCGATTATTAATCGAACAATTTCATTAAAAAAAAGTTCTCACTTGTAAGAATCTAAAATCACAGAACGTCTGAAAGTCGAATCTCTTTCCTCTTTGTAGCGATCTTCTTCCCCACTCAATTAAACCACGACTCTCCTTTTCCGATGGCCGATATCTGGCTCGATCATTCAGAATCTCGCAAAAACCCTTACAAGGGTCGGCGATGCTTGGAACAAAGTTCCCGGTTCGTAGTCCAGGAATGGTTAAGCATTTTTCCACGGTTGGTTTGTCTGACACGTAGAACCGTTTCACCGCGGCGGCGCGATCGCTTCTACGGAGACAAATGGAGCGAGCATGGGATCGCGTGTTTCCGACTTGGTCCGAGGACTCCACGATGCCCGGTGTGTCTTTGCTGGAGGTTGGCGAGTGCGAAGTAACGAATCGACTATTGTCGCGTCACCAGCAGTCGCGCTGCCAGTCTACGCTTTTCACGGCCTGATGCCGCGTGATCCTGCCGACAGCAACGGACAGCAGAATACAGAAACGGCAAGGTTCTAGCTGTTGCTTCGTGTCGGCTGTTTACCAGAGGAACAACTGATAGAAGAGGACTTTACATGGGGAAAGTCGCGTGAGAAATTCTCGTGTTCCGAGGATGTTTTTTGTGTTTCAAGGATGGTATCGAGGGATGGACGTGAATAAACGTGAAGAAACGACGGGAAGTGATGGTTGAATAAGATCTATGTGGAGGATGCAGTGACGCTTCGCGAAGATCGAATCGGATAAGCTCTCTCATATCAAGAGGGAAGATAGGGAATTGAAGATCTAAGATTTCTGGTTCCTTTAACTTTTTAAACTTTTAGTTTGCAGTTATTCTTGACTCGCAAGTATGCGCAAAGCACTTTTTCATTTATTCTAGAAAAAAGTACAGTGTTCTGATTTCAATATTTTTTAGACAACAGTTTAATGCATAACTTCTTTGTTATATCTATAAACAACCCTCTTCTAGAAAAATATATTTTGTAATGGAATGAAAGGGAGATAACAATTAGAACGACCATGATAATATAAATAATACAAGACAATTAACTTGAACATACAGGAGAGACCGGTTTGAAAGCATCGATCGGCTTGGTAAACTATATCGATCATCTCGAGGGGTTAATGGGGGCAATAATTATGATCGATTCTCGCCTCACAGTGTTCGCGATGGTATCAATCACCACTTGTTTTTACTCCGGCTCTTTCTTCACCATCCTTCTCTCCCTACTCGCTCCCCTTCGACGATTCTTTTTCCACGTTCACCGTGCGTTTACACGCGTTCTTCTACGACGAAATATAATGAAACCTCCATTAAAGTTCCAATCGTCCCGTTCTGAGATCCCGTATCTGTAATGAGAATCGAAATTCCTCCTCTTCCGTTCTTTTTCTTCCTTTCTTTCTCCTCGTAGCACGCGTGACTGTCGATTAATAACGCGCGGACGTCTATTTATCAGTCGCATCGTTCCAAAACAGATTGATGTCCTGTCGATGTTGAAACATCGACGGCATTTCTCCTTGACGTCCTTTCTCTTGCATTTCGTTACGGAATATTTCATCTAGATTGATAATTTGTTTGGATTTTTGGTAGGGTGAAAGTGATACAGCAAGGTCGTAAAATCGGTGTGTTCCAAGTTTGCAACTTTCGATCGTAACGAGTAATTTGACACGTATCGAGAGTTTCAAGGACTTGGATCTTCGTTTAAGGCTGTACGATGTCAACTCAGGATTAATTCTTACTCTTTGTAAAGGAGAATGATTATATCTGGACTGAATTTTTATGTAAAGATGCAATAAAAAAATAAATTGATCTCGATTAGTAACACTACCTAACGCTTTATTCTAAGCTATCGCTTCCTCTTACTATACAGTACAATTTAACACTGGAAATGTTGGTATTTCTCACAATGATGAATCGACAGAAAAGGATCGAGGAGAAAACGAGAAGAGTTGATAGCATAATCGAAGAGAAAATTGCCAATTACTAGCGTTAAAAACGGTGCCTGATTGCACCCAATCAACCGTGGTCCATCTAAAGATCGATCAACCTTTTCATTTGATCAAAGAGTGGAAATTAACTAGAAGTTACAATTCCCTTTTTCTTTTTTGAGACCATTTTTTCGAATGACAATATTATGAACAAATTACTAGGCCCACGCTTGGATACACTTGACGTCACGCATAATGAGCAACGCATCACAGATATACGCTCGACCTATTGCTGTCTGACATTATGGAGCTAAATTGAATTTTAAAGCTGTTCGATCAAAATTTCATGCTAAACGGATTTATCTTCGGGGCTATATTTTAACAAAGAAAACCACTGAAGCTACCTACGATAGAACCTTTATTATTTAATCTAATCATGACACGCTATTTGAATAATATTAGACAGGAACAACATCTTTTAAATAAAAATGTAAGAATTTCTTTCATCTTGTTATCTTGGTCCGCCGATCTTTCTTAAAAGAAATTATCTCCTCTGTTAATCAATATTCCGTTAATTAATCGTTCCATTAATCGATATTCTGAGAATCCATGTTTTACCACACTTCCTTTCTGATATCTAATTTGAAAGACAGAAACTTTCATACGTCTTCAACAAGCGATGATAGCTAATTACCTACTTTCTCCTAGAAAAGAATTCCTCCAGTGGAATGTCTATGCCAGAACGAATTATAACCACGAAAAAGCGATATTGTGAGTCTTCACGCAGTATATATAACCCCTATCCATTCGTTCTACCCCGTATCATTCGCAACAATTAAAACAAAAAAAAAAAAAAAAAAGGAAAGGAAGAAATAAAAGAAAGAAAATGCGAGCACGCGTATGGAAAGTTACTGCCACTTTTAGATTCTCGTAGCTGCTCTTATGGAGCGTTAAAGTGAAATATCTGGTTGATTCGCGTCGTATGCAGATTTCGTGTACCGCGAACGCTTCTCTCATTGATTCTAGCCTCGAGTTGCTTCATTAGCGCTCGCCGTTCAAGGCAGATCGGTCCGGGATTCGCGGTAGCGGCGTGAGAACCGAGCATCGACTTCGATCCCTCGTTTCGCAACATGGAAAACCTTGATACGATATTTCTAATTGTCATTCACTGCGTTCGTCGTTTTAAATGAGTCACTAACGACGTATCGATGGCGTCTAATGTCTGATCTGTGGCGCTAGTTGTGTTTGACTTTTCCAACTGAACAGACGACTGTAAAATAGACTTTGATATACTTGGCTTGTATGATCGTGAATTATTTAGATGTGTTTTAACAAATAGTAGATTAATCAGGATTGATATTTAGAGTAATTTCACAGTATGTAATTGTGTGACGCTTTGGAAAATTTATCTAACTTCTTCGCGCTTGATGGTTTTTAAATGACCATTGCTTTATAGACACATGATTAGATTCGGTGATATTGTACAGTTTGATCTATTCGCAGTATTATTTTCGAAGAAAAAATTTCGTCATATCAGAAACGATATTTCATCACCTTAGCTATCTTACTATACCAGTGCTATTAACCAGTATTAATTGAGTGGATCTAATCTTGGCTAATTACTATGGAAGGAAGAGACGATGAAAAATTACATCACGTAAATTGCTTTCAAATTCTTTCCTTTCACCACTGGCAACATACAAAAGAAAAAAAAAGAAAAGAAAAGAAAAGAAGTCCATAGGTACGAACAATAAAAACTCGTACAAGAATGTCCAAATACTTTGAAAGATTCTTTTCCCCTGTCTCGCACACTATAATTCTCGATAAACGGAACATTATCCGAGCACACACACCTGACCCAATCCTTCAACCAGGTCCAGCTCAATTTCAGCGAACCGCGCATCGTCCGCCAATTAACCGAACAATCTCGAAAAACATCGAGATACCTCGGAAAGAAACGCTGTCCGATTCGCCGGTAACGCAACGCGTCAGAAATCCACGGAATTGGATGAGACAGAGAGAAAGAGATGAATGGAACGCGGCATACCAGCGAACTGACGATGGTGGCGAAGGGGAGGAAAAAGAAATGTCCAGAGCACTCGCAGACGTGAGTGTCTCTCGGTCCCCTGATTAGATCATCAAGAATCGTCCGTCGAGTAGCCGGCAAATGGCGATGCAGCGGGCAATGAAATGCAATTTATTCAGGTTAGGGATCACTCCCCGCGAAGATACAATTCGCCTGACGCGTAGAACACCCAGGAGCAACGGTGGACTGGCGGAGAGGAAGGGCAGCTGGATACGCGCGCCCTGAGAGCTCGTTATACGGGCAATGGGAATGCGACGGAACGACGAGCGCCGCTCCACCGCCGGACCACCCTGTTCGATACCGACGGAGAGGGATCGAACGACAATGTCTCACTTGAATTTACTATCGGCCCCGTATTCTCCGTACCCGGTCGGCTTTCTTGCGACAACGCTTGCCCGTGCCTTCATCGGCTAAACCGAAGACTCGAGGGCCACTTGGCCCGCTTCGCGATTCACAGTCGCAAGTGACTCGAGAGTTGCGGATATTAACCCTCTCGTCTTGTCAATCTTTTCCAGTAAGATCAGTCGTTTATTGATTTAACGGCATTTCCGAAGCGAGACATTGGACTATCGTGCTAGGTGATTTTAATTCAGGTGACTTCGTCAAGTTTATGATTCGACGAGTTTAAGAGGATTAATCCTTGTGATGTGATCTTTTTCTATGAAAGTTTAATGTTGCTTTAACGCTATCTTTAAAACAGAATATTAAAATATCGTGTCGGATGGTTGATTTATGATATTTATGTAGGATATTCAAGTAAATTCTTTAATTAAGTCAAAATATACTGAAATATACTAAAGCTATGTACAGATGGTACAGGGCAGACACGAGGAGCTGCCTCGGGATGAGTCAACGATTGTCAGGTTTTTTGGCGAGATCAAAAATGCCTTGCAGCTCCAGCTATGTACAGACAATGCGAGGCAAACCCGCGAGGCGTGCCTCGCACTATACATAGCTTGGAAGGTGAAATACGATCGTAGCATAGCGCAGTGTTTAGTATTAACTGACGCAGTAAAGCTGGTGGGGTTACTTGTAGCGATTCAAGGCTAAGGAGTAAATTTCGAGGTTAGATCAAATTACCCTGGTAGGGTGAGCACCTGTAGAATTGTTTGGCCACTGCTATATAGTATACAGACTGACGGTTATGTTCGATAACCAGATTTTTCTACGTAATAGCTATGCATTATATATGTGTGCACTTCCCAGTACCTTGAAGAGAGAGTAGAGAAAGTTTCGCAAGTTAGAGGATCGTTGGGAGAATGGTGAACCACTCTGCCGGTTTACTGACTCGTTTGCTCAAACAACAGAAAGCGCGACCAAGAAATATATGTATACTTGATTTTATATGTACTTTGAAAGTCGTCAGTGAACATAACTAAGATTGTAATTGGATTTGGAGAAATCGTAATTTTCTGACTAGAACTTGCATTGGGAAATATTTTCCTTAAGGGGAATTAAATATTTCTGTGTAGTGTAAAACTAATTTGTAATCACGAGTAGTAGCGAAGGTCGTGTATTTTCATTTATAACCTACGGGTGAGTGTCTCCGATGAAGAAACCTGAACTTCCTGCAATTTCTCTTTAACCTCAACCAGCGTAGAATACAACTTCGGTCGGAAAATCTGCACGCTGATACGGCATACTTGGCATACTAAAACCAGTCGCATAACTGTACGCACAAGTTGACGCGCGTTGTTTACGTCAAAAGAACCACAAATGACGTAATATTTACTTCGCGTACATTTAATTCGTTGGAATTTAAAAAAAAAAATACTACAAGCTAAAATCCAAAGATTATTATTAGAGCCATGAATTTTGCCATATGAAGAGAACACGAGAACACGAACATCCGCACTTATTAATTTCTTGATTTCAAGTAATTCGTTCATAAGTATATGTTCGTAAATACTAATTCTGTAAATAAGAAAATAAAAACTTGCTTTCGTAATGTTCAACAGGCTGCGAAGGTGTATATTTAATCCCACAAAAAATTAGTCGTAGTTCTTTAAATTTTGTCACAGGTAACTGTCCTCCGTCGAAAGATCCCAATCGTTGCGTCAGTCCACCTTACGTTCCTATCCACCAACGCACTTCCGATCGGTGAAAAAACACGTCCGCTACTGGCCACCGAGGGAGGGGACTGCATCGAAGCTGTTCGATTGCGTTAAGGTCGACATCCGTTCGACTATTGAGGCCGTGTCTGTACGAATACAGACGATAATAGTTACGCGGACAACGATAATTATGCAGCGCACTTTTCTCCGCTCTTTCGCTCCATCTAAGTCGAGTCAGCTGACTGCGTGACCGATGATGTCACCGTTGCAGCGTACTCTCCTCGATGCGCGTTCTCCAGAGGAGCGACACCCACTTGGCCTAACACCTACTTGCCGTGCAACGTCACGATTCGAGTACTCCTCGCGTTTCCAACTCCCCTTTTCCTTCTCTTCTTTTTGCGATCTTACCTCTAATCGTTTTCCTTTCTTCTTCTGTCGTTTCCTCCTGTCCATCCTTGTCTTGTTCCACTCTCTTTCCCTTTTACACCGGTTTTTCTCTTTCTCCCACGCGTAGAACGGTCGTGAGCCTCTCGCGAGTTGTACACTCGACGAGAGCTTATTAGAACAGACGTAGCTAGGATCCTTCGGATCCGTAAACGGTAGGATTCGCCCACGTGGCCAGCGCCTTGAAAGGTATACTTGTCTGTCGTTTTCAACCGCGTCTCTTTCGAGTCATTAGCGGGGCTTCTCTCTCCGCGAGTATCGAGCAAGCAGGAAAGACAGGCCTCTTTGTTCGGGGGATCAAGGTGACGAGCCTCGTATCTCCTCCCCGCGATTCCACTCCAATGAAGTCGTCGCTGCCTGCTGCGATTTCGCCGGTTTTAGTGGTTTAATGGATCGGCTGCTGGAATTTATGTCGTTTCGACCGAGATTTATGCCGAGCGTGTGTAATTGCAAATTTCGGTCGCTACGGTGTAAGTGGTTAAACACGATTGATTGCACCTTCTTGCGTAGATCTATGGATGCAGGTCAGTGTTTAAAATAGATCTTAGTAATGGCTTGGAAACTGGAATTCGTTTCGTTTGGCAACGATGATCAATTAATAGGTATTGTCCTTCTTTTAGCGTTTGATAATTTGATTCTTCTTATTTATCGGGTGGGTCGTAATTTGTTCATAAAATCTACGTACAGGTGAAAATAATAAAAACCTATAAATATATTCTTTCGAAGATGTTAATATGGAAAATTAAATATTGGTAAAAGGCGACTGATATCTGGACATGTAGACACGTTTTATCACTGCTTGAATATAGGAGTGGAATGCGAAATGCATACTTTTATATCGCTCAACGATAAATATGGTAGTATTAAGTCGTGTTTAATATTATCAACAAACGTAACTTTAAAGATTATTTAACTTTAATTTCTCAGAAATTGGTGTTTAAAGATTGCGTTATTGGCTGAAAGTGGTATGTGTCTCGAACTTCAATTATTCAAAAAATGCACTGTCTTTTTTATTTCCCATTCGAAATGTAACGGATCTTGTCAATAATTCTTCGTAGTTTAGAATCTTTCGTAAATGTATTATACTACGACAGGGTGAAAGATGACAAAGTTATTTTCCCGACAAGATACGATTTATCATTCGTTTTCAATACCTTGCGCGCTACTCTTTCTCATCGACAAAACACTGTGTGCTGCAGCATTTGATAAATCCAGTCCTCTCTTCGCGCAACAAATCTCAACACATTCGTGGCACGTCAGACACCGCAACGGCGGTAGGAGTTCGCGATGGCGACTTCTTTTACCCCGCTGAAATATCGCGACAGAGGTCGGCAACTCGTCGCCACTTTTTCCTGCGTATTTCGTTCCCTCGACTCGGCTAAACCAGCATTTGCCGCGATCCGCCGAAAATATCGGGGTGTCCAGCGTATAATAAGACACGGATGAACGTCGTTACGAACACCTCGGACACATGTCACCGGGTACACGGACGAATCCTTGTTGTTCGTTCCACGGGCCGCGTCTACGTCCGCCACTCGTCAATTAGAAGCGACATCGTTCCCGACACGAAAAACCTGGCCGGGCTAGTACCTCGAATCGAGGCCGTAGGGATTCGGGAGAATGACATTAACATACCGACCGTGAACGAGTAAAAGGGAGACAGAGAGACGAGGAGAGTCAGGATAGGATCGACGCGCGTCCACTTGCCACGAGATCGGCAAGAAACCAACTGTTGCCTCTTCGGCTACGAAAGATCTCGCGCGCCAGCTTTCGAGAAACCGGCAAATTCCGCGCGGTTCCCCGGAATCGATCGAACTTCGCGCCTACCGGCACGATGGGCCTCGGGTAATTAAGGAAGACGACTTTATTCTGCGTCGCGTCGTCTGTCGTCTTCATCAGGAACCCTTGATTACCTGAAGTCTCGGTCCACCGTATTTTTTAGCCCTGCTGCGACGAGGAATTGTTTTCGGTACGTTTGAACGTGAGAGAGAGAGAGAAAGAGAGAGAGAGAGCGTGAAAGTAATATCGAGGTGTCTTTGTTTTTGAGACTAACTAATTTACATAATTGGAAGGAGAAATGGAAATTTGAACGCGCAGTGGAGAATTAGAACGCTTTTGTCTATTCGAATGAAATGAAACCGAAGGCGAGAGTTCAAACAGTGACGTTATTATGCGCAGTGTTGCTGTTATAAAGAGGCCATATAATACCAGGTCGTGATATTGAATCATAGCACCGGGTTATAACGTTCGGTTGTAACACCGAATTACAACATTCTGATTTCTTATTCACCCTAAACTTTTGTGCTATACTTAATGCACCATACACTTTTATAATTGAAGCGTTAATCGATCAACCCCATAAACTGATATTTAAGAAAAAATAACGTTATAAATAGCATTTTTTAAAATGAAAACTCAAGTATATTGTTCGTCCTTTGAAAATTGAATATTAATTATACTACGTAGGTAACGAAATTGAGAAATTTACAAAAATTGGTGTTGACCAGTTTGGTTTTAGAGAACCTCGAACCTATTGCATCGCTAGTGATCTACTGCGACTGATCAATGTGATATACCTCTACTCGTCTTCTTTTCAATTATGCACTTTGCACAATAGACGCTGCAAACCTAACCGAAACCAGTGACCTTCGATCTCATCGATGAACGACGACGTGTCTAGAAGAACGAACTGAACAATAGCTCGGAGACAGTGTCTGGGGCCACTTGGAAAGATGAAAAGCGTCCATTGGGGACACCGGTCAATTATGCAAGGCGCCGCGAGTGTTTCCTCGTACAATGGAGGTTCGCAGGGCTTGCCAGCGTCTGGGAAGCAGGACGTCGTCTCGGACGTCCTGAGATACTCGCGGCGAGGAACTGTACACACAGGGTGGGCGTCAAGGACTCTAGAGGCGAAGGAGAAGAGACGACGCGAGGGAACGGTACGGCTAAGCGGCCATATGTGGACACCGTGTAGACAGCGAACAGGCCGCGTGTACGCGCACACGCGCCTTCTGTCGCGTCGCACAAGTCGCCTATGCGCGACCGAACCTACCATTCGTCGGCGAGCTTTCGGTGCGACCGGTGATTTGCTAATTGTATGTCGGTCGAAATTCTGCTCTGTGATTGTGGTGTGTTTCTAAAGTGGTATGCATAATGGGGAGATATGAGGCAGTTGTTTTTTAATCTCTTGATGTCATATCTCGTATAGATTACACGTTTATGGAGCGGCATACGAGTCAGTTACCCAATTTGTTATTTAACTGATCAATCTAAAATTGAGATATTGGAAAGTATGTTGAAATATCAGATATTAAAGCGTTAATCGATAGTAAGAATATAAACTTACGTCATTCGTCTATACACGATGTACTTTTTTCTATTAATAATTTGAACAAATGTCCGTTTTGTAGGAAAGTAAAAATAGATACTGAATATCAAACAGTAACTTGACATCCCACCAACTATCTCAAAGTCGTTCGAAGTAATTTTCTATAAATATTTCCTCCTTACTATTCCAAACAACGCTGCGTCTACCCCTGATTAATGCAAACGGCGTATCAGAAGCGATCGCTTCTCGAAACCGTGCCCGTAAAATCCTGTATTTTCCAGCATACGTTCGAACATATTGTCTTCGTGGAAGCGAACGCTTACCACTATAACGTTAGCAATGAAATTCCAACAAATCTCTCCATGCTCTTTTCTCTTTCTGCTAATTGATCGTAAGTGGAACTGTATGCTCGCGATGGTAAAGGATGGCTCTTCATTTTGAAACACACAACCCCGTGCGAATAGGAAAATAAAGAAGAAGAAAATGAAAAAGTGGCGAACGTACCGGTGCGAGTATGCGTGTAGATGTTCGAATACTCGTTTGTCGAGTTGGTGTCTCGGCTGCAAGACGGATACCGTGTTCCTAAGGAGTCCACTCCGGTTCTCCGGGCAGCGCGTGCCAATGTAAGCGACTGTTTCGCGGTCCTGCACCAATCAATCGTCGGGTTTTACACCGTCGGGACGCAAACTGGTTTCGCAGGGACGTATTTGCGTTAATAGGACGCCGGCACCGTGAATACTAACCACGGGTATGCGACACGTGGTGAAATGAGCCGTTCGTTTCGCGACCAGAGCCAGAAAAATCCAAGTTATGATGTAATTTTCACGAGGTTCGTGCCTTCGCCCGGTTATGCATGCTCGTTTAACGAACGACGCCAATCTCTGGAATGCTACGTTTGACGATTGACGCTAATGATCTTTCACATCACTCTTTTATACGTATCTGAATCGTGGTAGTTGTGTTGTTTATGATTGCGATGGGGAAATTGAATATATTTAGTGGTTGGTTGTTTCTGATACAAATTGACGCTTTAAGTTTTAACTCCAGCCTGTTTCTTGATGATACCAATTTCTATAATATAATATAATATAATATAATATAAATTTATATCGATGTTTGACGTTATTTATATGTAGGGAAAATTGAAAATATTCAACGCAAAAATGAGCACGTATATATACACTGCTGATCATAAGATATTTAATACCAATGAACGCGCGACTGTTTTTATTTTCTAGCTATTTTATTACAAATCTGTTATTTCATTCGCGTCGTATTTATTACGGTGCTCTAATACGTATGATCGGTATGTGAGTAAAATGTAAAAGGACTCGTAAATAAATTACACGTCGAAATGTTAAATCTACTTGATATTTAAGATCCATTGGATCGATGCTGATTAGCATATTCAACGTTCTAAGGAGTAAAAAATTGATGCAGTATATCATACAAACGGTGAATATATTATATCCTAATCAACGCGATAAACAGAGATCGCTAAACAAAATAAGAACAAACCTAACGTAACGTAGTTGAAGTACAAGTACTAATTGGCCAAGTACAACGGAAATTATGTACTTGATCGAGCTATCGTACATCTTTCCTGTTTAATTTCCTGTTTAATACAGCGCTAAACGATTTGCGCGTACCGACTTCATCGAGTAATAACAAACTGCCAGCGATAAGGCGATACAGCATGTGGGTGTCCGAAAGGGCGATATCGATGGCAACGATTAGCTCGGTGTTTAGATCGGTAAACTGGTATCACGTAATCGTCTAATAACAGTTTCAACCGTCCACTACCATATGCACGTTTCACGCGGACAACCGCGACACGCAAGATCAATTATCGGATGATCGAGGGTCGGTGTATTTCGTACTGCTTTCCTTTCGTGCACGACCGCTCATTTGCGTAAGTGAGCGCGGCACGTAGAACCGTGAGCTCGCGACGCAATCATAAAAACCGAGTATAATCGACGTAATTACCAGCCAATGAGCGGTTCGTACTTCTAGCTGGATACAGTACGTATATCTCTACCTACCCATCGGCCATCGGTTTCGTTCCTTTCATTTCGACCGACCCACGTAAGCAACGCGAGCTACGCTGCCGCGTGCTTCGCAAAAACAAAAGGAGAAACGATTTTCTCGATCGAGGCATGCCATCGAGAATGGAACGATTCGATCGCCGCTAAACGTACATGCGCGTAAGTACGTAGCATGTGTAATTGTACGCACGAAATCGCGTGCCGCCCGAGGAGAAAAAGTGGCTCGGGTTCGGGCAAGGTTGAAGGTATTCTGGGAAAGGTCCGGTTGGGAAATAACGTGGATGAATATTCGAAGGGAAAGTACGTTTGTGGTAAGGCTCGGAAACAACAGTTACTTTTGAATATTCTTGTAGATGGTGTTTTATGTATTTTTATGGCAGAGCATAGATTTTTCATGTCTCCGTTGGACTATTTTTCAGATCAATCGTTAATACCAAACCGAATAGAATATGTGGAACAAATTCTTGGCATATCTTTGTACAGTCGTAATACGAATTTTATAGAAATCTAATTGGCTGTAAAACGTTACAAATGAAATGTTGCGTTAACGCAGATGCAACGCGTGTGAATATCATCGATTAAAAATCTTACCGTTCAAGGTCTTTTAAACTTCTTATCCTTTCTAAATTCAAAATTCTTTTTAAACTCAATTAAGCCTCAGAAAATTGCGAAAGCAAGAAATAGAAACGAATAGCATCGAGACCGAACGAGGCAGCGTATAAGCATAAAGGCATGCGAGGCATCGCGAGATAATATCTCCTTTCGCTTAGTTCCGCGCTCTGATGGAGCCGCATCAACGGAAAAATACGCGGTCATAAGATTCTTCTGCAACTGGACTTGGCCACCTAACCGCGTGCTCTCGAAGCTTGGATATACAGAGATTAGAGAGCTACGTGTAAGCGCCTATATATCTCGTTCAGAGGTTGGATTCTAGTCGTGGCGAGCCCTTGTAATCTTTAGCCCTCGAGGTCAGCACGAGCTCGTCCATACCACCGGAGATCCTCCGTAGATAGAGAAGCCCCGGCTGAGAAACTCGTGTTGGTATGTAGCTCGGTACACGATGCTACCCCTCTGTATTGGTAGATAGATACCCGACAGTGCCTGGTCCAGAGGCTGACCGCATATTATGCAGCCAAAGTCGTGCTCTGGCTAAAGACAAAGCTCTGCATGGATCCTGTGTCGTGACATGGCAAATAGCGAGAGCAGTCGAGAGTTCAAAGGTTTCAGAGCATTCGGCGACTACATCGTAGAATTACAGAATTATTTCTTTTCCCTGACAAAAGAGAGTAGGTCTGAGTGTTCTGGAATTATTTCTCTTCGCCGATAAATAAGAGGAGAATTGAACGTTTTGGTTGTCATTTCTTTTTACCAATATAACAGAGATGAGTATAAAAACCTTTTACACAAATCGGAGGTATCCCATAGAATTGTTGAACGTTACGGAGGAATTGCGTAAAATCGTACGATTTAAATAGATGAAAAATAGTAAGGGAGAAAATATCGAGCAAATTCTTGAAATTTCTTGTCGTAAGTGGAATATGAGTTCAAACGAATTCTTGAAGCCAATGATTCTACTGATCGTTGATTATGTTTGAGTTTTAATTACATTAAGAATATCAGACGCGTTGATCGTATAATGTCCGAGAGATTTATAAACATTTCAGTTGAAACGATCTCTGGTACCCTTTGAACGTTCGTTTCGTTGCAAGTTGCGTGTTTGTGTAAGACTCGCGTTGAAGATTAACATTTAGATGTTGACAGCAGAAGTAAAGCTTCGTGTACGAACGAGCGTTACGAGTACACGTCCGTGATAAGAGATAAGAGCGTTGTCCAACAGCGGTTCGTGAGTTTTACCAGGTGCGAATGCTAACTAATAAAATTCCCTTTATCTTTTCGATACTGCATCATACATTTCCCAATGTCGAACAAGATATCTCATGAGCATAAGCGCGTTTCTAAATTTCGCATGAAACGAAAATATCATTTATTCGGTGAATCCCTCGATCATCGAAGGTTGGATCGATTTTAACTCACGCGCTTATATCGCTAAAGTTTGAAAGAGATAAAAGAGACAAAAGTATTCGCACAGCTAGCAAAAGTACTTAAACGATCAATTATCTATTATATTAATTGTAAACGTCAATGTTCACAAGGACTATTTTAACGCTTGAACACTTAAAACGCCTATTCATTCTGTATACTAACTTTTTATTAGAAATATGTTTGCAGTAAATATCTTGTAACTTCTATACGTATACACTCTCAGATTATTTTTTCTTTTTTTTAATATTACCAATACAATCATGACGATAGCGTTTCATTACGATATTAATGAAATTTCAATATGTTTTATAGGACATATACGATGAATACGTAACAGTTTTCCATGATAAGCGTTCAAATACGATCGTGAGCCACATGTGTACATAAAGTAATCCTCTCTCGCACGATCAAGAGTGATGCGTGCAATCAGCCAGAAATCGCGAGAATCGTAATCGCATCTCGTTAATATCACAATCGAAATCAAAGAAGAAACACGGAGAAACGGTTGAGGCTCGATTATCTCGAATCTTGGCAGAGGATCGAGGTACTTGCGAAGAACGGTGCAACGTCCAACATATCTGTGATGCAATCACGGATCTATGATCCTCTCTTCGCGGCTCGATCGACTCGCGGGAAACCTCGAGTCCCGGGACGCTGCGTACACTTCTCGCAGGACCATGCATCTCGCGTGCATCCTGCATCATGGTCCACGCTATAGCCACCATTCGAGCGTGACTTTAGCGTCGGTTTAACCTCATTCCTGCCGGTGACGTCACTCTCGCCTTTCCCTCGACTCTGGACCTTCCAGCATCTCCCGAGATGTGCAACCAGCCACCTATCGACTATTATAGACGTACGGACGATTATTCGACTCGGTGAGCGATTTGCGAGCCAGTTAAACGCGATCTTTCGTATGTTCTCCCCGCGCGTCTCGAGTGTTCGTGCGAGAAACACAAAAACCGATCACGAACAGTCGCGAGTTTGCCGCGATACGTGGTCGCCGTGAAAGTAAGTCAATTGTGAAATTTAAGGGGCTATGATTCGACTCGCGATTTTCGAGCAATATGCAAGCCCGTTTGTTATTTAATTAGAGATTTGCGTGCTGTTCGATTTGTTCGCATCATTGTCCCTCTCAGTTTTCCGTAGAAATGTTTTTACGGGATTGGTTCTCTTCTTCTAACGTGATTCTACATTACATGTATAGATATCTATTCACTATACTATACGTTATATAGTTGTACAGAATATAAAGTTGGATTTATTCGACGTTTACGTAGATAATAATTGAACTGCTTGGTCCTTCATCGATTATTCAATATCCTGAATGTCGATGAAGATCGATCGTCTTCTTAATTTTCTGACCTTGATTCCGACGTTCCACATTGTGGTTATCGAATACTCGTAACAGTATTTATCTTTATATTGTATCGTAATTCTGTTTCCAAGTAATTTTGATTAATTATGGAAATATTATAGAAACTTCTCTTTAAATGCGCATTCGTAGTTTCTTAGTTACATAAGAGAAAGGTCGCTGGCAATTGGTTTGTTTCTCTTGCTTGTCAGCGACAATCCGTCTTCGACACCGCGAAATTGCTATAATTGCGCTATCAAACAGTTATTAGGACGAGTGATGATTGTCGTAGCTGGTTGGTTTTGTAATCGCAACGAACAATGTATTCTAAGCAAAGATTTATTCTATTTGACGATAAAAAATTACACAAATTGCAGGTTTTCTCACCCCTCGAGTAAACGAATAGATAGGTTCGTCGATCTGTGTTTCTATACAAGCTTTCCGATGCCTTATTGGTCTTAATAACTCTGCGGATTGAGCAAAGAATAACAGCGAAACGTGACGTCTTGGACTTTTAACGAGCGACAGATCTTTGTGTTGCCGTCATTAACGAGGTCATCGATGCTCTATAAATTCCGTGTCTTATCTAAATTACGTGTATAACAAGATATTAAACGTTTAAACCGTACAATCTACGAAATGTTTTTTCTACCGTCTCTCTCTCTCTATATGAAAACGTTTCTTTCTTCTTTACGAGGCCAAGAAACAAAATATATTTAATGGAATTCTATTATACTCATTTCATTAAAAACAGAGGTAGTAATTATGGATGATTATCGATTAATAATTGCTGCGTTTAAGATACATCAACGGGTAAAGGGAAACGGTGATCGTCGAAAAACGAAATATCGAATTCTTCTGGAGAAATTAACATTTTTTATGATCAGCCAGACAAACTTTTCTTTTTCGAAGTAATAGTCTGGTACGTCTGTGTGCGTGTATACCTGCATATTCTTTTCTTCCAGGCTATAGCAAAGAAGATGAGGTAACCCCTAGGGATCCGGCGTCAATATCCTCTAACTAAGATGGGCTTCAAGGACCTCTGCATGGGCTTTGAAGTGTCCCACAGATGCTCCAAAAGCTACGCGCGCTGCTCTCGACTCTTGCATGTTATGTCCGGGAAAAGCGTGAACTCTCGGTCACTTGGCACAAGTCTTTTTCACGCAGAAACGATTGCTTTCATGGGTACAGAAAAAGGTCTCGAGTTGAAAGCCGTGTAACGACATTTTTTACAGGACGTTCAGAAGAAAAATAGCTACTCGTGCTCGGAAGACTCGTGAACACTTTCTTTTAGAAATCAAGTCATACATAAAAGTTATAAAATTAAGAAAGATTGTACTTACTTCTTCGCATTTGAAGATAGATTTTGTTATTAAACTGATAAAACTATGATAACCGATGAAGCGTTAAACTGATAAAGCGATCATTATCGATTTACGAGACGTAAAATTATGCGAGCGTCGTAATTACGATAATATTTATCGAACGGTTACTTAGCTCGCGAGCAAAAGGTAAAGCGTAGAAATATTTGAGATAGATTGGTCGCGATAACGTAAACACTATCGCGCCTACGTCGCAGCGACGCACCGTGCTGGTTACTCCGTCCACATCCAGCACGAACTGGTCGATGTGACAAATTACGTGATATCAAGGAATCGAAGTAAGCGGAAAAGAGGCAAAAATGTTGCGCAACGTATTTATCACCGACATGAGTCTTGTCTTTCCGTTGAAAATAATGGCTGGCCGTGGCGCGCGGAACCGCCGCTAACAATGCACGTTGCATCGATTACTCTAACAATCGGTTCTCCTCTCGGCTGCAAGTAGGGAAACGTGCTTTCAGGACGAAGAAAAAGCAAGGGAATTTCGTGTAGGCCGTCTTGCACGTTCACGTCATCGGTATTCCGAGTTTCTTCAGCATCTACAAGAACACACACCACGCTCCATCGATACAGGATTTTTCCATAAATTACCTCAAAACATAGAAGTCTACTGCATTTTCAGCGATGCGTTTAATTTTATTCTAATTATATGGATGGCATTCTAATGTCATTCCTCGTCAAGTTTTCTTTTTTATTGTTTTGTTTCTCTCGTATCTTTCGTTGGAGAACCTACAACGCGAACAGATTATAGTTCCTCTGTTTCAAGAGTAGGCGCGTCCTTAGAGGAAGTAGGATATATATATCCTTTTTCTTTTTTTTTTTCTTTCAATACGCTGCTTCACGAGAACACTGAACGCATCCTACATCATACTCGACCGAGTGGACGCATCCATATGTACGCATAACCATAAAGCGACATCCCAAACGTGGTATCCGTCGTCGAGTGATGCGGAGAAGAGTCGAAGGCATTCGTTATCGTGACGAACGTTCGCACACCGGCAACCTAATGCGGCTTCGTTTAGTGCATTTCAACAAATTATACGGCTGCTTTTCTTCACTTTGTCTACGCAGGAATAAATTTGTACCCGGATGAAACATGGAAATCATCCCGGCCCTATTTTATGATTTTCAAATGAGGTGGAATACATTTGTCTTTCCGAGAAACAAACTCTATCGACGTTATTGAGCTGCGTATAATTTATCGCTATCGAATACCTATTACCTAGTGCTCACTAAAAGATGAAAAGCTTTATAGGGCATTGCAATTTTTTAAATAATATTATTAAAAGGTTGTTAATAAATTAGCAGAGGCTAGTTACTCAGGAAAGGTTGGATCACTGTTATCACGAGCTTCGTATGTTTCGTTTCAGTATGATAAAGCAAGCTGTTTTACTTCTACGTGACAACTAGACCGCGGATATTTACGCAAAGTCATAGTTTTACAGGCGCTCGTAGAGAAATGAAGCGAGGAGAAAGAATATCGAACCCGAAATAGAAAAATTAACTAGCAACGTGTGGTGACCGAAGAATTTCCATGCAGAGACGACACAAGCAGATGTCACAAGGTAACTCCAGTGGGAAACAGGCGGTGGGGAAAAAGGGTGGACGGGTCCATGATTTCCCCGTGGCTCGAGAAGTTTGAAAAGGTAAGCCACCTAATGGTCCGGTGCAGTGGCAGATGTCACATGCTCGGCAGTCGATGTTTTTCAAACGGGCATTTTGCCGCCAACGCAAGCCGACGGCTTCTTACCCTGGCGTTCAAGTCTCTCGATGTTACTAACGATCCAACAAACATTAGGCGGCAGAGATCCCGGCGAGACCGCGAAGAAGAAGAAATTCCAGGCTTGTGCAATCCGCGTGCTCGTGGGCCTGGATATCGACACGGAGTTTCTTACCAACGATCGGTCGGTTAGTATATACGTGTGCAACAACTATGTGAAGCAATTGGAACGCGGCATATCGAGGGGAACGAGGAAATGTTCGTCGAAACGTTGGATCGGCACGTAGCGCGTACGTTGATAGCGAAAAGAGAAATTCAATTTGCAAGAGGAAGGTTTCGAGAGATCTGTGCAAATAGAAAATCCACAAACGAAATAGAACAAACGGTTAGATATGGAAAATACGCGAAGGAGGATATGACAAGTCGAAGAAGCCCGTGGCCAAACACGTTTATTCAAACACTGGGCTCTGTATCGAATTCGTCGTTCCTAAGTCCGATACACCTCTGACAAGGTGATCGGATTGCAGGACGACCGCGATGCGAAATCGGAGTAAAGTCGATCGAACGCTAATTCAGATGAGGGGAACGGTGAAGCCCCAGCTTCAGAGACTCGATCGTGGTCGATCGCGCGAGGGATCGTGCTTTTTCCTGACCACGGTGTCAAAATGATCAAGAGCGATCGGTCGACGCGGCCCGGGTAAAAACCTATATATCTGGTCACGTAGTGATGCGCGACAAGCTACAAATGGTTTCGCGGGGATCTGTTTACGTTCACGGTCAGAATTTATGGGACGAACGTGCGCCGCGACTCGTACGTGAAAGTCTAGGCTCGCGCGATTTCGAGGAAGAAACACGATGGCGATGGTGCCATCGGCTCGGTCCTTTATAAATCTTTTGGCTGAAAAGCAACGTCGGTATGCCGTGCTTTTTACAGGAAACACGCGCGTTTCGTTGTCGCTGCGCGTTTTCGGTGGCGGCTCGCAAAAGGCCGCGTTTCGACCGATGTCGCCGAGGATACACTCCAGGCCTGTGTGTTGCACGAGGGAAGAATGTACGCAAGAAAAGTTAAGGCGTGTCGATCTACCAGACCGGAGAGAGACCGTCTCTCGACTGTGGACGAGACGTTTCTCTAGAAACTTTCGCCGTTGCCGCGTGAACGTGCAATGGAGCTACGAACTGAAGTCTACGATCTTTGGACTACTTGTAGTCCCAACGATAGTAACGGGAACGTTGTAAGAAACAACCGAACAGAAGGGATTGCATCGAAATGACAAAAAAAAGAAAAAAAAAGAAAAAAAAAAACACCGATTCGATAAAGTTATTTCGTACGATAGAACTCCGTTTCGTATGATCGTTGTACACAGCTCGAAGGTTTCCCTCCCAACACCTGATACATAACGCGTGTCCATGTATAAAGTCACTCACCGTCTATCTGGCAGTGATCATTCGACCGACGAAATATCCAAGACAAGGCATTCGAAACGTTGCACGTTCGAAACTTCAAGGAAACTAACGTTCACTTTCAAAACAAGTAACTCGTGTCCCCGAAGTTTTCCTCAGCCGCGTGCACCGGCAGAAACATACAGAACATTGTCGATATTCGTTCCGCAAACTCGTATTGCACTTTCACGTTAACGAGGCTTCGATATCGAGGAAAAACTAACGTCGTCCACGTGACCCCATGGGTGGCCAAGGAAACAAACCTCTTCAGTGGATAGTACGTGGCGGACGTGCGATCTGATATCGAAATCGAGTTGGTCAGAAGTGCTCCAACAACGATCAACGCACGCAACGTCACACGAGACGGTCGACATGCGTGAAAGAACACAGCAGACGTCTCCAGACAGGCGCGTCCATGAGATCAACTGACGAGGTGACACGCGAGATCGAATTTACGCAGCTGATAAGAGGTGTACGCGCGCACGCGTTATCACTGTCAAACACGTTGACGGCGCATTCTGCGTCGTTCTGGCATCGCTTCCTTCCACGAACTCGTTCTCTCGACCGTTGTTCTCGAGTTGCCGAGAGCGGACACACCAGAGAAACGAATTCCTTCGTCGTTCCTTCGTCCACATAAAATCCGAAAGTTTATCGTCACCGTTTCGGCCAACCTGTTTCCACTGACAACAATACCCCGAGAGTTCTCGAGCCTCCCCTTGTGTCAACGTGTCCGTTCGCCTCAAGACGACCACGCGTTAATTCTCCACTGTCTGGATAGTCGTCCGTGATCGTATCCACCCACGATGATATCCCGCGGACGAAGATGCTCTACGAGAGCAACGACAACCGAACAACAAAGACTTCCACGACGACACACGGTTGTTTCACGGATCACTCGCGGTTCCACGATACTACACACCGAGAGAAAGAGCGCACGCGCTAAACAACACGAGAAAGGAAGAGGCGGCTTTCACGAGAATTCCAGCCGATCTTTCGAGGCCTCCTCTTCGGTCCGCGCGTCTCACCTTGCGGAGAGCGAGTCTCCAGGTCGGCCATGCAACGACGCACAGGTCCACGCTGGGCAGGAGCCTCTCCTCGCCTCTCCTGCACCTTCAGGCCTCTCCCTTTCCACCTTCTACCACCACCACCGGCACACGTTGCTCGGTACCGCCACTACCACCGTCGGCACCGGAGTCGCCACCACCGTAGAGTGCCTCTCCACCTTCTCCTTCGCTGCCGTCAGACTTCCTCGCCTCTCTCGCCACCCCTCTCGACCGACCAGAAGACAACTCCTAGCCTCTCCTCGTCCCTCGTACCCTTCCCTTACCCCTCGACTTGCCTCGCCTCGCCTTACCTTACCACGGCACTCACCTTCCTTCTTCTTTCACCTCCTCCAACGTCTTCGTCCTTCTTCCTTCGTGGATCACTCGGTTTCTCTACTTTACTCCTCTAGCCAGGTAGAGCGACTGCTAAGTATCTCTATGCGCGCACATAGCCACATGGAGCAGGGGCCACGACTCTCGGCCCCTTTGTAGCTACGTGAAACGCTTCTTCACCGGTGTGGATGCACGGCCAGCATGATCCCCCTTGGCTCTCTCTTTCTCTCTCTTTCTTTCTGCATTCGAGGGTTGCTTGCTAGCTATTTGCTCGCGCACAGTGCATCTGGACTCGGAAAAGGCATATGTTCCCTGACTCTGTTTCTTCCGTCAGCGCGACACAGGGAATAGGAAGATACCAAGAGCTACTCCGCTCGAACTGCGACCTGCGATTTAATAAAATTGGAGCGCTCGATGCGTGGGTGTCATCCTGACGATCGTGATTTAGATCCCTCGGAGAGGCGCAGTGAACGTTCCCAGAAGAAGTTTTATGTCAATGCTTGAATCGTAAAGTAGACTACCAGGCGACCTTTCCATACCTTCTGTGCACAGCTGCATAAGGATAGGGGAATTCCGGAAGCGGTATCTTATCGGGTGTCGTGCCCTTTGGTAAACTAAAATTTTACCTTAGCTTTCGTGAATCTAATAAACGTCGTTGCATAAGGAGTTCCAAGAAGTACGGTTACATATTCCTTTGATTTCGATCCATTAATTAGATAACTCGTTCGACGATTTGTGAATAGTTCTTCTATATTCGACGAACTGTTAGAAAAATTTGTTCGTACTATCGGCGCGAAGACTCTCCGCTCGTGCTCTATACCTAATGAAGCAAGTACTCGTAAGAATGTAGAATCTCGTTACGCGAAAGCCACCTTGGGCAGGCGTGAAAATACATCGCGTTCTATTTCCAAGAAGAATCCACAGCCAGTGGCGCTGTCAGAGAACTGGAGAAACTTTTTCAAAATCGCGGTCGGGATTTCTAGCGACTGTTTCTTCCGCGAACCACGCGAAAACGTCTTACCATAAATATGTAATAACGTAGGTAAGTACTTGGTCGAGAGACCTGGTGCTTCTTTCTGTAGAGGTTATGCCTTAAAGCGTAAACGCTTTGTGCCGGTAAATGGCGAAAAGAGGGAGACGTTTCGTGGAACTAAAGCTCGAACTGACGCGGCAGATCGACGCGAACGTAACGGGAATTTGTTGAAACAGCAAATGTTTAATGTATGCTTTTACTCTTTGTGTAACATAATTATTATGCGTATTGCGATTATATAATATTCTGACTCTTTGATTATACATAAGTAGATTCCTAACGTTGTGATAAATACAACATTGCCATATATTCAAGAAATTAGTTGACTTTTAGTGATAAGTCCGAAATTTTTATAATGTTTGTTGTTCAATTCGATGCGTATAAGTCTTAACCGATGTTCGTGAAATAGGAAATTCCACAAATAGCTAGTGCACGCATAATATTTTACGTACATTGCATTTTTCCTTGCTACACTCAACTAATCACATGTATTATGTTTATCTCTTAGTCTGCGAAATTTCTTAGAAACTAGAAACTTACAGTCAACGAGATTATTTCAATGTCGCGAATGCATTAAACAGTCAATCGTCTGTTTGAACAATTCGATAAATTCTCTAACTAAACTCAACTTATCGACCAACCAATCTTTAACCACCCACTCCAGTCGGAAACAATCTTTCGTTAAATTTTCACGAGTACCGTTAAAACTTACCGACTCATTGTTGTACCAAAAATTCTTTTCTAGGCCTGGAAAAAATCGCTATTCTCTAGATCGTTCGAGATAGAACGCTACGATGATACAGCTTCCCATAGACGTACTGGAACGCAAGAGGGTAGCTTCTTAGCAGGTGCCTGTCGATGTTCCGTTTCGATCGTTCGATGCTCGACCCTCGGCCAACCATCTCCATTTCATCCCTAACAATTTTTTCCGACCACTGACCGGGCAACAGTATTGTTCCCTTCAAGTGGTTTGACTATCCCTGAGGTATTTGTTTGCCAATGGTCGGTTTCACCCCCGCAAAGAGGATCCCCATAGAGAGACACGACTACGTTAACACTAGTAACAACGTAGGAACAATACTGCAAAATTGCAGTTCGTCCGTATCTATTCCGATGCCATTTGTCATTATTGGAGGGGCGTGTGTCTCGATGGAACACGATACCAGACCTTTCTTGGAAGGCCGACTTTCAGCTACTTTAAAAGTCTTAAAGCCCTTAACGATAGCCGAATCGGCGATCCTTTTATTTCCAATGCTGATGTGAAAAGTCCTGCCTTTCAGGCTGTCATTTCTAAAACAATTTGAATTTTAAAGTTAATAGATTCGTAATTATGGATTAAACGAAGCATTGACTTAGATTTAAACGTTCCTACAGCGAAAGCGAGCGTAACGTTTGACTATAAAGGGATTTAAACGAATTTGAAGTATTTGCTTTCGAATTGATGCTTTATTCTGAATTTAAAAGATTTCACGTTTTCGAAATAGTTACGAGAATGGCAAAAGACGAGAGATCATAAATTCTACTTCTTCATAACTAAGAGATAATTAAATTCTACTTCTTCATTTCAAGATATTTTAATCGATATTTTTGTAGAGGATGGTTGGTCGTGAAGTTTAAATGACGAGATAACTCGTTGTTGAAACCGTCAAATGTATTTAAAAATATTTAATAAATACAGAGAATGTTCGCTAAGACGCTCGGTACTAACAGATTCGCTAAAGACTGTGTATAAATCGCTAATAAGATTTCTCGAGCTGAGACTGATAAACTGGTCGCCTTGTGTTCGTTTATTTATATCGGTCGAGGGGGGGGGGAGCACCGGAAAATTTTAATTCGTCTTTGTTTGACGATTGCACGTAGCGGTGACATTGTTTTGCCTGGAGTTTATTTATTATTACATTATGTACGTCCTACACTACGATGTTGATACTCCGAGGCAAAACAACAACATCATTCAAATTGTCCCCTAACTCATGTGCCGCTACATTTCCATTTACGTTTAGTAGCACAAAGAATAGAAAATAATTGACTGTTTTTCTACTCGCATAAAGAGGGCCTTCAAGTATAAAAAAGGCCATTCAACATTCACAAATTGAATTACGTTACAGATATAAAAAACAACGAAAAAAAAAAAAAAAAATGAGAACTTTTAAACTTATCAGGAACCAGTGATTTACTATTCACGACAATGCTAATTATCGAACGTGCAATTCGTCTCGGGACGATAATAGTGATCGCACGAGTTTGCCAGGAATCAACAGGTGGTTTCATGAACGCGTGGGCCTAAATTTAGCCGCGACATAACCTCTCCTACTCTCTTTCCGCGACTTCCCCACCCTTGTCATCGAATTTGTTCTCTTTCTGTCGTTCTCCCTTCTCGTCTCCGCCGCTCATCGCCGCTCTCTTGCTCTTTCTCTTTCCACGTCCTCTCTTACCAATCGTTTTCTTGTTTTCACGCGTAATGCAATTCGTTCGAATGTAGCCGTTCGACCTAACGCGCGATGACAAAATACGCTCCGCCGTGGATCGTTAAAAAAGTTCAAAATTAATGAGCATCAATAATTACGAAGTAATTAGTTGGAAATTTAATTCAATCGGCGATGAGGTTCGTGTTGGTTTATTAAACACGGCTCGTATACGATGAATGTCTGTGATTGACCGGTTGATCAACCGTGGTTGAGTGTATCAGAATTGGAGGAGGGAGAAAGTTAGCATCACGGCTCGATATTACAACTCAATGTTATTTCTCAATGGCACGTACCCTTTTCCATAACTGTACTCTAAATATTAGTTGGGATTTTTGTATTCTTCTTTATTAATAAGTTATTAATACTTTTTTACTTTTTATTAATAAAATTATTTTAAATTCTTTTACAATCTTCTATGGATAAAAGGGTATCCTGAAAAAATTTCGCACATCACCAAAATATGTTTCACACGACGTCGAAGTGTTCATTGGTTGTGTTGGTTGGTATCCATTAACGCTTCGCTATTAACTACTGCAAATATTCGTTTCGATTCGAAAACCGTTATTGTTAAAGAAGAAGTTGCCGAGGTGTGTGGCGCGCGCATTTTAATCTAGCGGTTGAATCCATTTGTGGTTAAAGAGTTTACGACATAAACCCTAAAATCAGCACGCGCGTCAGCGAACGAGGTAGCCCGGGGGTAGATCTTTTCGAGGAATTCCAGACGTATCCGCAACGCGGATCAGGGCCATAATTCCGATGGTAAGGACGACGATGACGGCCATAAGGAAGCGTGAGATCAATCTCTATGGCGGCCGTTGCGGACCTCAAGCGAGACAGGGCCAAGCTCGTATCTCGCGCTTCGACGCGCGATTTACAGCTGCCGCGTTGCTTTATTCGCCAACCTGTTCTCTCTTCTCGTTTCTCTTCTCCTGATGTTGCTCGCTTCGAACGAACGAACGAACGAAGGCTCTCCTCGCATTCCTCTTGCAACGTCGACCGCGTTGCCGTACGCGAATCAGATAAAAGTGGCACTGGAAGGTATATACACCGCGGCCTCCACGGCGACTTTGAAGAATCGGTGTGGATCCAGGAGGATCGCGCGCGCTTGCGATCGCGTGACCGCTGGTGTATTATGGATGGCCAACACTTTCAAGAGTTTTCATGAGGAATTAAGCTTTATGAAGGATTAATGTTCTTTGCAAATCTGGATTGTCAGCAGTGGCGGCAAAATAATTTGGAATGGAAACTTTATTTTCGTTATTACTATTGTCATTATTATTATCCAAGGAATCGGAGAATTGAATATTTTCGAGATTGTTGATATAGAACGTTTGAGAATAGTTTTACTTCGATCTTGTAATTTTTAGAGTCGACAAAAATTCGATTCTGTAGTGTTTTTTTGTTATACTCTAAGTAGATTAATTTGGAATTGCGAATTATGAGCGCAAATTACTACTTTGGCAGTCGCAGACAGAGTTTTTTAAATTAACAAATTCGTCATTCGGTATAATGAGGTTTTTAACACCTCTACCGAGAAGAATGTAGCTTTTTGCTACTTTATTGCCAGTCGATTACTTAATGCCAATTAGATGTATAGTGCGAATCAAGTTTCAGGATTCACATTTATTTATCGCTAATATTTAACGAATATCGAGAAACGGAGTTCTTAAATACCAGACTTGGTGTTATGGAAGTTCTGCTTGGATTTACATACCACATTGCTTGCACGGGAATTAAAATTTTCCGCTCGACTCTCTAATCGCATAATTCTTACGAAACTGATAAATTTCTACCAGAAACGCTCATATATCTATATGTAAAGTATATGTATATCCACATGTATCGCACTTACGAGCGCCGGTGTACATAAAAGTACGTACCTTTCGTAAGAAGCGTGAAATTATACCTTTTTAAGAAAAAATAAATTTCGTTGCCAGTTCGCTAGCCAACATTTATGCTTCTCTTATTAGGATTCTGACGTTTACTCATCGCTGAGACACCATAAAGCGACGCGAGGCAACGAAAAGTGGCGAAGCACCCTCGAGCGATCTCGCACCGTGAACCTCTCTCGTTCGTGCGGCCAACTCTCCCCGCGAAACTCGGGTTCCAAGTATACCACGGGCATAGAGTGTCGACCATAACGTTGGCCAGAAGAGAATACCGGTTCCGAAAGCACAGTGGCGCCGCTACCCGAGGAATTCGCCTTTGGAAAAAATCGCACCGCTCGACGAGATTTGAATAACCCTTGCATCTTATGTCACAAAACTTACTCGACCGCTCGCTTCGTCCATACGTTCCTCGAATTCCTCACGCCGGACAGTCACGCGAATTTTTCCTCGGAATCGCATACACAAGCGTACGCTTCCTCTTTTGCTCGATTTCTTTCCCAATAGAAAGTATACTTGATGTGTTTAATATAATTTTTTAATAGGATAATAATTTTACATATTTTTAGAAATACAAAGAATACAAAAGTCTGCGCGAGATAAATAATCTGCGACATTATGATTTTCTTCATGTGCTGCCTCATAAAGGTGTGTATGGTTGCCATACTGATATCAATAGCATAGTGTTAAACATTAATAGTGTTTATTCTTCTACCGATACTTTCTCCCAATCCAGGCCTGCAATTAAACACTTTTCGTACCGTATCTTATCCTGATCTATATTAGTTTGTATAGAATTTTATTTGTATGAAATAGTACGCATCTTTATGAATTTAATTTGCACGAATTTTTAATAATTTCATGTTACGTAGAACATGTTTACTCTGGTGGATATATTTTCCCATAAATAGATGAATAAATACATACTATAGAGGTTCTCTGTGATGCACGTGGACGATATCAAAGTATAGTCGCCTAAGTCAAGAAACATCGTATGTATGTATGTAGACAGAGAGGAAGAACGAGAGAGTAAGATCCGCAGCGAGGTTTCCGCGAGAATGTTAACGATCAAAGGGCCGATCGATAAGGGGGAGCGCGTTTCGCTCGCGTAGATCGAGCGTCGGTTCTAAGAACTCGTTAATAATAATCCCTGGCAAAATTATTTATTTAGTCCATTTGCGGATTCGCGTCTGTCTTAGTACGTGACTCCGCCGATAATGAATCCTTCGTATATACGTAAGTTGAGTTACAACGACTTACGAGCTCCGACCGAATATACCTGGCTACAGGACCGTGCAAAAGATGCGCCGCGAGGATAACACCATCGTCGAGTCACAGTGCTTTTATTTTACTTGGTTCGCTCTTTCGTTCGTTTCACCCTCCTTACCCGCCTTCCTACGGCAACGCGAACGCACCTTCTCGTTCTTCCTCTTCTGTCTATACAACCTTTGTCCGCGCCTTCGTATTTTACTTTCGTGTTAGCAGCAGGGGCCATTGTTCATCGCGTAGAAAATCGAACGAGCGTCTTTCCGTTGTTGTCGTTTCCTAAGAATCTCCGTCTCGCGAGGGAGTTTTCGTTTCCTGGAACCGTCTCGTCGTCATCCCTAATGAGGGGCTGGAGAACACGAGAAACGGACACGATTATGAAGCATGATACTTGCATGATACTGTACTTTTATTCCATGACTTTTTTAATCCTTCACTATTTGAGGAACAGGTGTGTTGGATGCGTTCTGAAATTTGTGTTTGTTTTGTCGTATTCTGAGAATCGAGAGCTCACAACAAAAGTGTCTATTGCCCATGTTCGTCTCTTTTGAAGAAAATATAACAACACTTTTGTATTTTCAATTTTTACCCGTTCGGTACATTGCGGCAAAGTAGCAAATGACAAACAGGTTTGTTAAAAATTGAGATAATTTTACATCCTTGGTGTAAATTTTAAAAAGAAAAAGAAATTTGACATATTTCACAAATATTTCTCATTATTTTTGAATAATATTACAACCAGTAACGCGTAATTTATGGAATAGTATTTTATAAAATACATAATATACTTATATAACTCAAGGTCATATGCTTCTCGCAAAGTGAAAAATTACATTCTGTACGAATAAGACTTTTAATTCTCTTCCGCTCATTTGTTTAAAACTATGAGGTTAATGGTGTTTCACGATACTTCCAGGAACTATCGAGGCGCTATTAAAGCATTTCTGAGAAGTATCGAACTATAATTTCAATTTCTAGCGCCATCTTCGCGTCAGCTGTGTCGATACAGCATCGATGGCGTCCGCGAACATTCAAGGATGATGGAAAACGAAACGAGTAGTCGTCGACCCGTCAAACTCGTCAACAAGAAGAGACCTTGCGGCACGACAAATTCCTCTCTGCCTCGTCCTTAGCTATGCGCCTCCCACGAATCGTCCCACGATTGCCAATATTTGCGGAAACGAAAAGAGTTGCTAAACATGATCGTCTCTTTCCTCTGTCTATTCTCTGACTACTTGAAGAAAACAAATCGTACAGTGCCTGGTTAAATTCAGCAACTTGTCACCGAAGCGACAAACGTTTCGTTTTACTATGTTCATGTACCTATACATCGATTTTCGTTTCGATTAATTAGATTGGGATCGAAAATTCGGTAATTCGGTGAAATAACGCATGAACAGGCACGAGTAGACCAAGAAGTGATTTATCGTTTGACTTTTTCGGAAGGTATACAACAATTTTTCCGGATGATTTTATTTTATATATAAAGATACACGCGCTATTCAAGTTATGACGTATCTAAAATATTTAAATATTCTAAATGGCATACAGATTGATACACTACAAAGGCCGTTATAAGAGATCGTCGACTAATCGGAGCAGTAGCTGAAACAGCACCAGGTACAAGGGATTAGACGCGCGTTAAGAATGTGGACGTAGTTGCAGACTCGATAAGAAGCGCAACTCTTTTCAATTACGCCGGCAGAATCGACATTCCGCGGACGAGCTTCAGCCATATTGTCGGTAGAGGATTTAAAAATCAGCTGGAACTTGAGTAAGCGGACCGATAATAATAGCTGGCATTCCTCTGAAAATCGCGCGGCTCCTTGGTTGGCCGTAAAGGCGGTAAAAAGAAAGAGTCGGTAGCGATGTGCCGCGCGACATTAACTTCGAGATTTTAACTAGTATTCGTTGACACGTGTCAATAAACATGTTATGTTACTGTGCGTTGATAAAGCGATTCCACGGAGCTGCGAATGGATGATGCTGAGTATACGAAACGCGAACAAGTACCGTTGCAAGAAAGCCGATTTCGAAGAGAAAAAATAGTTTGCAGAACAAGGAAATATGTACAGTTCTTTCGATTTTCTTAACAAACTGCATATGTGTAATTTATCAAAGAGGGAGAGGAAATAGCGTTACGCAAATTACTGATCGTGAGCGCTTTGTTAGAAAGTTTGAAGTTTAATAAATTTTACAACATTCTTCTTCCCTGCGTAATTCTAGATTGATCTCTTAAAATTTGTTACCAAATTCAAAATCACCCCACACACCTAAAGAATTGTATTATATAGAATCCTGTGTAGAGAGAGTAGAATTATTCTGTAATTAACCGACTATTTGTTTGATACGGGTAATTTCGTTCCGCTAATAGCACGAGGTTATCGAATGATTTCGAAAGCCGGACATTAATAAGTCGGATAAAGAAAGTTATCGAACCAGTAATGATTCGTGAGTAACAACAGGGTAATTTAATCGAAATCACGGAATAATAACGTATATTGGTATATTATCGATTCGAAGGTTTCCCTGTTTTTTGCCTTCTCATTTTTTTCCTCTCGGTCAGTCCCTCGGAGGTTGGTACGTCCCGGTGCACGCTGTCGTTCGATCGCGATCGGTTTTTTCGCCGATCCGGCCAATTTCTTGACACATGTTCGACCGTGCAACGCTGAATCACAGGGAGCAGCTTTTTATGGGAAAGCCGCGAGCGCAGTTTAAAAGTCAGCGAGCTAGCTACTTTCACCCGGTTCGCGTTGAAAAACAGCCGGGGCCAGAGTTTTTTTGGGAATTAACCGGAGCAAAAGTCAGCATACGTCTCGAGATTACGACGTGCGGTGAGTAAAATCCACGCTGGATCAAAACATTAGCCTTTCTTCTGGGCCTTCGTTCCGCGCAAGAACCGAATCGTGGAATAACAGGTTGCTACACCTGCCATCCTAACCAGGAATTCGTGTAATTTTTTATCCATCCACCTCGTCTGTCCATCGTATCCCTGTCGCGTCTATTAAATCCGTCACTGAAATTTCACTTCCATCTTCCTCACGAACCTCGTGTCCCCGGACGTTTATACACGTATATTCGTTGTTCTATTATCTTTTTTTTTTTTTCCAACCGAGAAACCTGTCGTATCTTCTTCCTTGCGTGGCCCTCGCGTTTGATTTCAGTCCAGTCCAAACCGATATGATCGAGGAGCAACGCTATCGGCTGGACGTCTCGTGCTTTCCCTCGTGTTTCCGCCTCGACGACTCTTCTCCGATCCGCTGACTTTTCGGGAACGTCACTCCAGATCCCCGAGGAGTCTCGGCACTTTGTAGTGACGAAGAGAGGCACGGAGGGTACATCACCTTCGCGTGTTTACCTCTTCGGCAACCGGTTCTTGCCTCCCTCTTTCCTCCTTCGTGTCCACTATCGTTCTTCTCCCTTCTGTATCGGCCGCGTATACCTGTGTACAACCTGGCGTAGAATCTACCTTCCTTCTCCTTTCCTCCTACACCATTTCCATTCCGCCTCTGTCTCACTCGTTCGCTTCGTTTCCCCGTCCTTCTCGTATTCGTTCCGCGGCGATTCTTCGTTCTTCGTCGATCCGCCTCTGTCGTCTCTTCTCTCGCGGTATTCAAATGACCTCGGATGATGAATACGCCCATCTCTCTCGGCCTGTCGGTAATTGCCGCTATTTCTATCCTTATTTTTGCCCGCGGTGCGTACACCTTCGAAGGTGCACGGACGTACATACTCCGGGTACAGCAAGCACGGTCGGCTCCTTTCTTCCCTCCTCGTATACCTCTTCTTACCTTTTTACCTCGTACGCGCTCGCACAATACGTACCTTGGTACCCGCTCCTCTTATCTCCGGGAATTTCGTAAGGGGCGATAAACCGCGCGAGAACCGATCCAGCCAACTCTTCACCCGACTCGACCTTCTATCTTTCTTTCTTTCTTTCTTTCTTTCTTTCTTTCTTTCTTCGTGCATCGTGGAGGTGTGAAAGCATCGGGAACTTCAACCTGCCCATTATCACGCTGCCTCCCCAGACCACGATGATGTTGCAAGTGGATCTTGGAGCGCTATAAAGCGCATTTCGTTTTTCGATCAACGAAAATTTTAGAAGGAATTGAATGATTTTGACTGGATTTATATTGGGTGTCTGGGATATGACGATGAAGGGTAATTGAAGATTTAATACAGTGACATACCAAATAAAGTAAAATATTTGAACTTTTAAGTCTTTAGGTTTCATTACGCCTAAAAACGGACAATGACGTGTATTTTTCTCTTTTTCGAAGAATGTTGGAAATTTAAGATTTAAAAAGAATTGTAGATGTTGTAGAAAAAAATGAAAATTTTTATTTTCAAAAATTTAGCTCAGCATCTAGCATCTAGCAATCCTTTTTAAGCAACAACTTTCTTTCAAGAGGATATTCTTCTTAATAAAGCATCTTTCATGAAGCACGTAAGGTTATGACGCAATAACACCGTTACCTGCTTAGGATCAAGGCCTTGATAAGAAAAAGAGCGATCAAGGGAATTAACTTAATAGGGCTACAATTACGCTAATTATGATCTTCCAGTTGAACACGAAAGATCCTTGATGAAATATTGAAATGAGATCCAGTTCTTCCAAGAGCATATAATTTATGTTCTTTCCTACATTTTCAAAACGTTCTTTAAACATTTCTTCAGATACGTTTCTGTAATTAAAATAAAGATACGTAATTATGAAAATTCGTCTAATAATAGCAGGACAAAATGCTACGTTAAACTCTGTGTTTTCTTCTGCAGTTAATCGCTAGGAAGGTTCTAATCGGTCGTGTTTCCCACTCGCACCGATAATTAATGTTTTCACGCGTCGGTATTATGCAAATCGACGCCATATTTCGAACGATTTGGAATATGCGCGGCAGGATGTGGAATTAAATAAGAAACTTCGTGAGTTTCTATGCACAAAACACCGTGTCCAGTTACGTAATCAATTAATGGAGCGTGTAGCGAAAACTATATTATATACGTACATTTGTTCATCAATTTTTTAGTTGAGAAACGCCCGCATTGCGCGCGAGATATGAAAATAGTATAATTGGAGTCTCTGACACAGTTGAACTAATATCATTAGTGGAGCTTTGCAAGTAACAAGATACGAGTTATTGATATTGATAAATTCTCCCTCGGCATAGCAATAAATTTGACAATAAAACGACAAAGTAAATTTTACAAATTACAAGTTGTCTAATTATTTTATTTCGCGTACATGACATCCTCTCGTTTGCATATACATCACATATGTATATGTCGGGATGATGCAGCATCACTTTTGAAGCGACTTGTACCATACGCATTACAAACGTGCACGGGTAGCTACGGGGCAAACAGCAATCATACCCATAAAGTTCCCGTGATCCCTTCGTGCCAGGGCCTCGCATGCTGAATAACAGCAACTATTAGTGGTCTGTCGGTCATTACAATCTGTCAGTCGAACGTACAGTCGTGTAAGCGCTTGCAGGTAACCTTGACGAATGAAACTATCGGCCAGCACGTGTACTTTTATCCTTCTCTTCTACGGAGCCGTAAATACCTTGGTCAAAAGAAAAATTGGTTTCCCTGTTGGTCGACGAGAGAACCGTATCGAATTCTGAACGATTTGATATATCATAGCTTGCACAATGTTTTACGAGTTCTCGCTGCAACGTTACAAGCAGAATTTGCTAAGTTAATAGCGGTTGAGCGTGATTTACGCTTCAATTTCTGTTATTTTAAGAGTATTATGTTAAAATAGCATTAATCCGAAACGTTGCAAAGATTTTGCAACTTTCAAAATCGTAGAATTCTTCTGTAACTGACGTGGAACGCGTCTCCTGATTCACCACTTTTGAAATTAACGACTTATCAGAAATTTAAGAACGATTTATCCTTTTACTTTTACGAAACGATAACTTTCTTCAATTTCCAGCCCTGTTTTTCAATCTTTTTTTCTAGGAACCATAGTCAAATGTTCCATTAATTAATATTCGTAAAATCAAGGTTCCGTTGTATTTATTTCACTATAAACGAAATCGTCGCGATGATGGACCGTACGTATGGAATAAAATACGACAGCTTCCAGCGAATCGGTTTTGTGGCAGGGACCTCTGACTCAACTCCGCGTTGGGAGAGGTCTCCGAGTGTCTAGCCGAGTTCGCCCACATGAGACCCGGTTCCGTTGTGCTTAGGCGTACAATTGCACGGGAACGCGCCAGAACGATCGACGACGATTAGGCAATAGCCGCCGTTTTATAATTGTTCCCCCGGCATGCACAGATCGTGTATAACCGTCGACAAGGCCCACAGTTTCGACACACGCCGCCTCGTGTTATAACCTACGTTTCGCGCGATTAGTTCTCGCGGCAAAGCGATAAATCTCACCACAATTCTGCTCCGAGGGATTTGTTAGTCTTCAAGGGCTCCAGGAGCAACTATAAGCCTAACCTAGTCATTAGGGTTGAGTCGGTTGAGGTTAATTAGGATTTTAAATGGAGACGAGGAGAAGAAACTTCGTAAGAGAGAATGATGCGTTTTACGGGGGGCTAAGATGGAATTTGATAAGAAATGTTTCGTGTTTCTAATTTCTACGTTCTTTGCGTAACTACGATAAAGCGATACAATATCTGCTTACGCTATATTTCATCGTCCTTTCGAATCTACTTCGTCAATTGCAATCATAAACATCGTTTCCTAATGTCGCGAAAATTCTGTTCAACCGTAACACATAATACTCGCATAATCAATGAAACATCAATAACAACGGTACCAACTTTCCGATATTATAATATATACGATGTGAAGGCTAAAAACGTGACAAAGAGGGTCGTAAAGATCTTAGCTCTCGGAACAAAATTGGCGACACCATAAAGCAGAGGAGGGCTGATATCGTTCCTTCGTGTTTACGTTTTCTACATTCCTATACCAGTGGAGGCTAAAGTATGTACGGTTTCAGCGATGGAGGACGCGTATAAGCGTAATGCACACCAACACCAAATATATATGGGGAACGATAGGTGATATAAAGTGGTAATGTCGCGACTGTCGCGGGTAACGTGAAACATAGGCTGATTGGGCCGGTTTAGCCGCGCCTTATCGCTGCCTGTGCTTAACATACATCCACTGTGCAACACCCTATTCTCGTCGCCGTTCTCCACGTTTTTAATTCACGAGTTAAGTTCGCGTCACAAACGATGATACGGTAAGGTTGGATCGTTCTATTCCCTAAGTCTCCTAAACTTCAATAACTTTAAATTCAATCTTGAACTCTGTACGGAATGATCAAAGTCGAATATCGTAAAACACCATTAGTCTTTTATGTAATGAAAAATGAGAAAATGAAAGAACGAGAAAATAATTCGATAGGGTTATTTGAATCAGCGAAGACGTATCGTATAAGAATAAATAAAATAAGCGATGAAATAATATGCCAGAAGTAAAGTGATGTAGATACACGCGATACTGAATGAAATATTTATCAACGTTCGGTTGAATACCATGTTTTGCATTAATAGAAAATCTCATAATCAAAATCTATCATAGTACAATTTCGTAGGCAGTAATTTTGTCTCGCTGGAATATCACACTGTCCATCGTGCCATGACATCGTGTATATTTACGATCAAACTCCTTTCCTCGAACCATACAGTTTACGAGACACGGTTGGTCTGGTGACCGATGTCATCGAGACGTTGCCGCCACTGCTGGATTTATGGTCAGCATTCAGGATCTATTGGATGGCGTTATCGGTAGCACGGCAAATCGTGGGTTTACACGATTGTGACAGCTGACGGTATTACGTACATTTGTACAGAACTGGGAGTTTTGTTTCTTCCCGTTCGAAGTTTATTTTTGATTTGTAGAATGGTAGGATCTTGTACTAACAATATTAGTATATTGACAAGTTACAAGTTATGGGTAATAGATTCCTCGTTTTATCGTATGCTATACATGCAGTGTCGATGTAAATTATAATAGAAATTTGCTACTTAGATACGCTGTATAGTGAATTTCAAGAAACAAGTTTCAAATGGACAATTTTTTAAGTATTTTGGTTACAAAAAAAAAAAAAAAAAAAAAGAATCGAAAACAGAAGCTCGAGTCTTTCTTTCGTCGCATTTATAATTTACGTTACGTTTATGAAACGAATTTGTCGGAAAACGATCGATTCGTCGAAAGTTTCATTTCCAAATGTTTCTTCAGCAATGTTTCTCGAAACCAGATTCTTGAATGTACTTTCACATCGAGTAATTTTTCTACGTACAATGCCGCAGTGCAAGCATGTTATTTATTCGTGCGATAGTTTAGCGCGTTATTGTTGCTTTCCAAACGCAATCGGAAAATAACTGTCTGGAGGTAACGAAGCTGTCTGTTCAGCGATAGGCAGCACGTGGGCGTCCTTTCCATTCAATACTTAATGTTTCACGTTCGTGCCATTAACTTTTAACGGGGTTTACTTTCTAAGATTTTCCTCGATATCGTATCCCATCTTTCCACATTAATTTTCTCTTCATTGCGTTTATCTTCTATTTAATTTTGTACGCTTGCATAATCTTTCCCCTGACACATTTTCTCATCGGTTGCTTCAACGCAGCATATCGATATGAAAGTATTAATTAATTTCTCGTTCGAAGTCAAATGAATGTCACGATTAGAATATAAAATTATACTTAACTCGAAGATAGAGATCGTATTTAGATAAATAAGAAAAGAAGATACAGAATGTTGAACGAAGATTTATTGAACTCGTAGAAGCGAAACGTGACTATATAAGTACTGGTATCGAGCGTTCCTTATTTTGATATATGTAGAAATCAATATTTAAGCGTGATATAAAACGTGTAACTAAGATAATGCTTGACCTGAACGTCTTTAATCACGATTCAGAGAACCGACGTCGGGGTCAATTATTCTCTTCGGTTAAAGAAGAGAAGAATATTTCCTCGTAATTTCATTGAAATTTCAATATACCTGCAGATTGATCTATTAACTGTTTCTCGAGCAACGTAACACGCTAACTGTAATAGTTGACTTTGAAGAAATAAACGTCCAAATACTTTATCGGCCATTGTATGTTCGAAACAGGTGTCTTCGAACGTTTTCGATCTCGTTCTGTTCGAACAAATAAAATTCTACTCGTTAGAAATCAAATTCAATCGAGCTAATCTCACTGTTCGAGGACGAAACAAAACGAATCCAGTTCAAAGGCGACTACAAGCTTCGTCCGATCACGACATTATTTCAGTCCACGAAATGTCAAGGTGACCGATCACGGGAAGACGAGTTTCTCCCTTAACCTCCTACGCGATCTATTCCCGGCATCGAGGATCGAACGTGACGAATATCGATGGCTGGTACGCGATTTACGCCGCAGTTCGCGAGAATAGCGCGGCCGGTTACACCTGGCGATAAAGCATTTGTGTGTAATTCGATTATCTGCAACGGTTATTGCATGGGGTGGTGAACAACCAATCGAGACCGGGGGCCGTCAGTGGTCCTTATCGCGGCTACTATCGATGTTTCCGACCGTATGTTCAACTCAAATATTGCGAATCGCTGGTTGCAATGCCGATAGCGCGTAAATCGCTCGAATCGCGTTCCTCTGGTAAACAAGATCCGTTGGAAACTAGGCATTACACGGTCGCGATCGTGTAACGCGAATCGAGATTACGGTTATCGTTTCCACGTAAGTCCTTGAGCTAGTACCGAGCTGACCTCGTTCCCGAGTCGATTTGAAAAACCTTACAGTAGGGTGTATCGATGGATATGTTGAAATTCGCTGGTCGACGATGTTGAAGTTTCTGAAGCGTTTATGATTTCATCGAAGATCTCGCCCGTAGGATTCTGTTCATGGTACATTTCCACGTATAACGCAAACGAACGTACAGAGTCATCAATTTCTTTGTTTACTTTCAACGCTTCTGAGTATCTTCGTTATCAATGTTGTCGTTAGACTTTACTCGATCAGAGAAAGAATTTTGCAATTGAAAGGTCTACGATCGATAGGATTTGCTTCTTTCTCAGTTGTCATTTTGCTCGAACGATAAAGTATCATATATAGGCGCTCCGTGTTATCTCCAAATTATATTTTTGTCTTTTCGAAATGACGAGTTTATTTGGAGCCTAAAAGTGAGTTATCGTTGAAATTTAAGGTGCTTTATCTAGAGGTGGATGCAAGCAGTTAATAAAGTGGCTCTTGCAGCTGTTTGCTCTTGCTGCTAATTCAGAGTTCAGCTTCTCTTTAACATACGCGCGTCGAAAAGCCACGGTAAACAGAACTCGTTCTCTCATGATACAGCTGTGAGCGTGACATTTCAAATTACCAAGTTCAACCAAATAGAGTTGGCAGGCTCCGGGTCTGTTTGGCTCGATTCTCTTATTGCTCCGACACGAAACATGTTGTTCTTCAAACAGTATTACTCTACAAATTCTACGGCCTCCTACATAGCTTTGGAAGAGTCCACAGAACGAATCTTATCAAGCAAACGCAAAGTAGAACTCCGCTAGCGATCATAAAAGTCGCGCTCAAGATGAAAATTATACTTCCGCTAAATATTATTGACACATACTATTTATATATTTGATTCTAGTATTCGATACATTTAAACGTCACTAATTTTCCTGTACTTCATCCTTTTCGCGAATGAAATATCCCAAAATTGGTAGAAAGATATTCGAAGGGACACGAACGCGAAGAAAACGCGAATAAATTCCAACGAGTGAATTCTCTAAAATATGGGTTTCTTACTTCGTACAGACCAAATAACGCAAAATCAAAGTTTTCCGAATATGTACGGCCAATTTACGCCTACCACTGATACAAAACATCGCACATCCTGCATGATGAATCCGTTACACACCACACAAGTTAACTATTTTCGTTCGTGTCTTACACAAACGTTCACGAACCAGTTTACACCCGTTCTCTATTCATCCTAATCTCCGTGGACAGCGGTTTCAACGCGAATCAAGCGGGACATAGAAAGGCGAGCAGCGTATGTACACGCATAGGTGAACACCGGAGGTAATTTAAAAATGAGAATTACGAGCATAGCGCCGCCCGTAACCCTCGGGCATGGAATGTCAACGGTAACTACCGTCGTACGTAGGAATAATATCGACTTCTTTACGGGTCGTTGTAACAGTACAAGGGCCCCGTGCAGTTCGTTCCCCGCCGTGAATCGTCGAGAGAATGTCGGGGCCCCGACCCGTCCTGCATATAACCTACGCACCGTGCCAGATGGAGAAAACAAATATGTAGTGTGATCGCTTAACTGTTGCTGTCTAAAGTGACTTTCGTCGGGGCACGACCGAGTCACGTGTTCAAATATTGTGTAAGGGGATTGTTCGGGGAACGGGGCCACGGACAATCTACGAGGGTGTCGGGGATGTATAATAATTCCAGCGAGGTGAGTCGAGCGATTTTTTGAATCGTTTTCACGATACGCGTTCGTTTTTTTAACTCTTATTTTATATCTATCGATACGATCGATATGATACAAATTCGTTGTACGAGTCTTTCGAAACTAAATCGATCGAGTAAACATATTTGGTAAATTTGTTAATTTTATTACTACTATATCAGGGTACACGATCAGTGTTTGATTTCTCGAAAGATAAATTACATACTTTTGTAAATTAGGAGAATAATTTACACGATATCGGTGTCGTTAGTCGAATATTATAAATATTCGGAAATCTTTTATTTTTACGATTACATGTATCCATCTAGAATTCACCACTTTAAACGAGGTAAAATTTGAATCAATTTCATAGGCAAATACTTCGATCAAGTGGTCCTATTACGAAATCATATTTCTACGAAATAACGACACAGAAACGATTCAAAAATAATTTACCCGATCAACCATGCTACGTAAACTGTACGTTTTTTCACGAGAATGTTCACGTTGATCTTCTACTCCGGTTAACGTTTATTCATCGAGATATTTCCTTGCTTGATATTGTTTTAACGCCGTAGCCTGAACGTTTTGTTTACAGCATATTAAGCCTGGTAATGGCGATTACGATCCACGTGGTGGTAAAAAAGTGCATACAAAGCAGGGATACACACTCCGTCGCGATTACTTCAGCGCGAACGATACGTGAGACTCATGAAAACATAACCTTAGCTCATTCATGGCTTTCGTTGAATTCGTAGTCGAAACAGTCGAATGTCATTCATCGTGGTCACTCGATTCGAATTATGATTTTTGATCGATCGTAAACCACGCGAAGGGAAACGTTCGTAAATAGAAAATTCCATTTCGATTTAACCGAAGCGTTTTAAGCCGTAACATGTAATTCTAATTTCTAATAATTTGTAATTTTAATTCTATTGTTTTCTACGTAAAAGGTCCAACTTTGACCTTTCGACCGGTGTCACGACAAAAGTAATTACGCAGAGGTGCGCGACCGCATAACAATAATATCTCCGATCGAGCGATTCAACGCGAGGAATACGCCAGCCTTTGAATAATAATTTGCATGACTGCATCAGCCTTGCATTATTACCCTATCGAGTTACGTATCCTCATATAACGCAACCGACTTGAATCGTGCGGAATAGGGATTCATGGCCGGGCATTAAAATTGCAAATTACATTACGAGGGTGTTGACAGACTGTTCCCGCTTCTTAGTGTCCCTTTCTTCTCGTCTCGTCTCTTCCTTTTATCGCGACAGTTTGTAGAAAACGTGTTCGTGTTGAATTGGCGACCGCCTTTAAATTATGTAACGTTTGCACATAGTCAAATACATTCTCCGATAAATAGCCGTAGCCAACGAATTCAGGAAAACGAGCCGATCGTTTTAATCCTACTAATTATACTGTTTGAAATCAAATTTAGAATTCTGTTTAAACATCGTTGCTACATTATGGTAAGTAAATTCAATTGAAAAGCTAACCAGGAATTGGAACGTCGAGCTTCAAATGTAAATTCAATTTGCTGCACTGTAAATAGAAAATGCTGGAAGGATTGAGAATTAACGTTTCGATTTTTCAGAATGTTATCGCGTTAGTAGAATATTTCAAATCTGCGTACAAATATTCAATAACCTTTGACGTAACGTTTTCAAAATTGAAAGCGAATTGTCCGTTTGAAAAAAGAATTGCTTCTTAAAGAAATCTGCGCATACGTATCGAACAGCTAAGGCAACTTAATTTTTAATCATTGGAGACTATTTTAAATATCAGAAGAAAGAAAACATCGCGTCAACAAATTGGCTAAATTTCAAAATCATTCAATTGCCAGAAGCAGAGTGATTGATCTTTATAAAGATTTCAAGGTAAGAATTGTTTGGAATAACAATCTTTTTCCCAAACGACGAGATCAACGATCTTACGAGACGCGTTTTAAGACCTCTTTCTCGAGAAACTTAGCGTTGCTAAACGAGATTCATGCAACGTAGCCGTCATTTTTCCTCCAATTCGAAGAAGCAAGGTCTTACAGGCGTAACCTGTTCACAATTTCGCACGTAGCCGGTCGGTTTCGAGCCAGAGACTTTTAGCGAGCGTCGACTAATCATCGAGCGCCGTAGTTGCGGACTTTGACAGTTGCCAGCATTGTTAGTCCGTACAGGACGATAATTACCAGGCTCGTAACAATCGCCATAGAACCAGACATTATCGTTGCAAGCAGGAATTCTTGCTCCTCCGCTTTTCTTTCGTCTCGACGTTCTTGGCACGAACGACTCTTTCAGTTCCTCTCCTTTTTTCCCCTGTTCCCCTTTTGTTAGATTTGACCGTTTTGAGCTGCCAGTTTGCGCGGTGATTCTCACCTTGGCTCGTAAGTAGTTTGTTCGTGGAAAAGCAGCGAGACCAACGATCACGGAGATCGTTCCGTGCGGAGCAGGAATACTGAATATTTGCAAATACCAGGGGCAATCTGGCTAGTCGATTTATGGTCGGCGAATAATTCAAGAGTCGCTCTGACATTTCGTGATTGACTGAGTTTCAGGTGATCGTTTGGCGAAACCTTTGAGACCGTAAAGCGGATATTCATGAGCTTCTTGCGAGCAATCGATGGGAAGATACGCTTGTTTTGCCGGCTTTTTGCCGGCGATGTGCTTTCTAAGAGGCGAAAATCGCTTTCTTTACAACGATATTGCGGTTAAACTTTGCTTGTTATTTAAAAATACTTTGTAACAGGATTTTTTCTAAAATGTGTGCTTTCTAAAAGGCGAAAATCGCCTCCTCCGCGGCGATATTGCAGCGAAACTTGGTTTTTCTTTATCATTGAAAGGTATACTGGTTTAATCGGTCTACCCAAAAGATGTAGAATATTTCAAATATCGATAATAAATAAAATTCGAAACTAAAAGCAGAAGAAAATTCCGAATGACTGCAGAACGATTGATTTACGCTGAACTTTCGAAAATCGAAAACACGTTCGAAATAATACGATAAGGATACGTGTCGACGAGAAGGTGTGTAAATTAAATTATAATAAAAGTAAATCAAGAAATTTCATAACCACCAAGCGTGTTGATTAATATCGGCAAAGTGCTAGGTAGAGGTGTGTGCCTTGAAGCGCAATTATCAAAACAATCTGGTTCTCGTGGTTCATCTTTCGACAGATATTTTAGACAACGCCGTATGACCATATGCCAACAAATTAGCCATTCGAAGAAGAGAAGAGAGAACGCGGCACAAAATAAGCGAGCCAATCGGTTATTACTGGCCGTGTTAACCACTACCGATAGATAGCTGTATATACTTTCAAGCATCTGTTGGCGATAAAACAGTACTTGATAGGCAACCATTCATTACTATCTGTTACAAGTGATAGTTGATTTCTTATAGTAAAAAGAAGAAGAAAGCATAATGAACCGATTACCTAGTCGATTACTACAACGCATAACTCGATAAGATAAAAATTGTAATATTTGAATCCATCGATTGACACGGTTCAAAAAATGTTATGGTATTCACGCGTCTGAATGCCTCGTTGATGGTAGTATTCGAGTAAAATACGAGATAATCGAATTGATAATTTTTAGGATGAAGCAATTTTTTGCTTACAATATCGTCATATTTTTTATAAGAATTATTACAAAATATCGATAAACTATCATGTATATTATCAGATTATCGCGATAAATTATCTTACGATTCGAATATCCTCTACATTATTCTCTCTTGTTGTTTATAGATTTTCATTTTAACATTAACTCTGCGGTGATCCTTTCTTCGTGTCTCAATCTCGCTCTTACTTCAACAAGCAAAAAGAGTTTCAACGTTTCGGAAAAAACTTTAACATACAATCGGAATGTTATGCCAAGTCCTACAGTATTCTCTCGACATCTCGTTCGCCTTAAACATCAAGTAGCAAGCACCTCTATCTCGATGCAAACGTCGTAGCAAACAATAGAATACTAAGTTAAAGCCAGGGCTGCGTAGTAGTAAGCGTATGTAGCAAACACGAAAGCGATCTCAGTGCGAAATTCACGACTGTACATATCGCTGCCTTTGAAACCCCTATGAAATCGAATTGATCCGATTGCGGAACAAGATGCAGCCTCCAAACACATACATACTTCCGTCTTGCGACGCTGAAGAACACTGGAACCGTGGAATTCGACTTTGCGAGTGCGGATAGTCGTTCGTGTAACGATCGATCGTGATCGTAAATCAGACGCGAGGCAACGTTACGGTTTGCCAGCATTCCAGATCCGTTTGGGGTGTGCGATTGGCAGAAGTGTCGCGTGAAACGAGGTCGATCCGCAGGATTCGATAAATTATCGCCGTTCGAGGAGAACACTGCGCGGATAATTTACGGATTATTGTGAGAGCCGTGAATCAAGGGAACCCAATGGACTGGTCAATGGCTTTCGTAAAATATTCGATCTTCCCAAATATGTATAAAAGTACATGTGCATCATCCTGATAGTTTCAAAAGATCAACGTTTTTTTAAGTTTTAGTTACGTGGAATATTGCGTCAACGATGTGTTTATCGAAAGTCATGTTTCTGGCCAGGTTACAGGAACGAGGAAAATTCCTGAGATTCCATTGATTTTTAAAATTGTCGAAAAATGTTAATATATGTCTGAATATGTTTTTGGCGAAGTTTTGTCAAGATGGGACAATTTCGGAGAGAGTTATTTTTGACAAGTTAAATCCTATCACATTTTAATTCCGCATCGTTTCTAAATGTGACGTTCAGATCCCAGAATAGTTGAGAAATCCCTTTTATACTTGGTACTGATATTCAATATAAAAACGTCCTATCATATCATAGTATATAGTAATAGTACTACTATTTACCATAGTGCCATTTTTATTTCCCTTATCAATTATCGTCTTTTATCGGTTTGCCAGCGAACATACTCGTGTTTAACTTGTTGATATTCTCGATAATCAATAGTCTCTAAACGCGACAACCAAACTGCGCATATACTTGTTTTTTCTCGGAGTAATACGAAAAATGAGAAACTTCGCAACGACGCGACTTTCTTTCTATACAGGTTGTTGGAAAAAAATTTCTAAAGTTTTTAATCCTAGACATCAATACGACAAGGAAAGTTCATATAAAAAAATATCGTTTAAGGCTTATTTTTCAAGTTATAGAATTTTTTCTATAACATCCTGTTTTTTCTTTTTACGATGTAAAAATATACTTCTCTAGAATAATTTTCTACATAACAACAAACAAGTGAAGATAATAGAAAGGAAGATGTACACTCACCGGTATCTGTTGCGTCGTTCATCTTCGTTCTCTTCAAAATTTCCTCGTTGGTGTTTGGCAGATTCATGCAATTCAATTCGCGGCCGTACGAAAAAGGACAGGCTGGGTTTCCTTTCTTCTGATCGTGACAGTGTCCTCGAGGATAAATTGCGCGTTGGTCGCGTATGGATAGACAATAGGGCCAGAGGCGTGGAACGTGTGTCGCGAGTAAAACGCCTGAAAATTGCTCCCTCAGGGTGACATTAGACTCGGGCTGCCACGAATGCGCGAGACAGGGCACGTCGTTTAACGTGTAATTTGTTTAGCCGATCGAGGACAACCAGACCTCGGAGCAACGGTTCTGGAATTACGTCGTCTGCCTATAAGAAACTTGTAATCTCAAATTTATATTTATTTACATTTAATCTATGATAAAATAATTTATACGCTTTAAAGAAATTAACACGTAGGATAGGTGTCTTTAACTTTGCCCAAATGTTAAATTTACATTTCCAGCTCTGAAAAGTTCTTCGCTTCGTAGATATGGAAATAATTTTCGACAAAAATGAACAAAGCTGTAAAATAATTGCAAACGTTGAGATTCGTAACAGTATCTTTTGATAGTATCGAACCTCACTGTCACGATCAGAATCATCCGGCCGACCTGAAACAAGCCTCAAGTATAGTACGTTCTAAAACAAATCGCTTCTCACGGACCGTATCCTTAAAACGAAATCAGCGGGTCAATTACGCGCGAGCCATAAAAGCGTACCTTATCGAGTTCGTTTACACCGAAAAAGGAAATCGCGTTAGCAACAATACCCTGCAATCACCTGATTCCGCCCGTGAGATTGCATCGTGTAAAGATTAATTCTGAAAATTGCCACGTTCCGACCGATCTTGTACATTCCCGATCACCGTTATCAAAACGAAACTCGCGTCCATGAACCAGATAAGGGGTTGCTTTCGAACAAATACCAACTTGCTCGCGAATCATAAACGAACACAAACATAAGAATTCTGCGGTCTCGAGCGTATCGAAGAAGATCCTCAAAGTATCGAGAATATTTGGAAGCGCGGAATCGTTGCGATTGGCCCGAGATCAACGATTAAAATGAAAATCCCAAGGGGTACAGGTTCGTTCAGCCTCCTTTGGTCCGTTCGAACGCGGTTTCGAACGCGAGGCTGCGGCATCTGCCGGTTCTTCAGGATAATTATTTACGGCAGATAGGATCTCGACTGGGGTTCCGCGGCGGGAAACAAAAGAATCCAACGTAGGGAAGGATAGAAGCGAAGAGAGGTTGGGGAAGGAGAGAATTCCGAGGACAGGGTACGCGTTGCGCCGCGTTTCACGTTTCCCCGTGGACGACAGCCGACCACGGACTCTTTGGATTTTGCTTCGGCCAGAGGGTTCTGGCTAAGGATCCTGAGAACCTAGTCGTTCGGCAGACGCACTTTTTTCCCTCGATACGGTTTACAGATATGAGACAATAGCCTCGAATCCTCTCTATGACGGCGCAGCTCGAACCAGACGGCGACTTTTATGGCTCGCGCCGATCGTTATTCTTCGGTCTCTGATAATACGTTATACGCGAGGATATTATGGTTGAAATATATGTACTCGGGATCAGGTTGACGCGAATATTTGCACAACGAACGCCAACAGAACGTCCGTTCGCGCAATATTACTATACCACGATCTAATGAAATATTAGCCTGGGAATTAAGCGCACCATCGTTCCAGTGGGAGGAATGCCGCGCATGCGATCGCAATTAATGAAGAATTATTCCTCGAGGAGGCACGTAGACGCGTGCTTTTATACCAGTACCGGTATAAAAGCCGGTCCACGCACCGGGCACGGGTTGTAAAACCGTCCGAGCGTCCGGGGTATAAGCTCGCGGATAAATACTCCGTAGCAGCCAGACGCTGTAAACAATGTTGCTACAAACGAGCTTGATAATTGAGGCGGCTCTTCCTTGCATACCCAGTCTACACGTGTACCGTTCAACCGCATCGTAATTCCTCGACTAACCTATGAGGCGTTCCCAACGCTCTCGGTGCCCTCGAATATTAGCCAGCCAGTTCGTAAAACGCATTTACGCGAATCATGCCAGTCACCGGTGATTTAGGCATGTCGTCAAACGGTACATGATATATTTGCCGTTTCGGATTCCTCTTGTAAAATTTAGACATTCGTCGTTGTTGAAAGGCCAGTTCCATATGAAGATACACGTCGCACGTATGACGGATATTTTTATATATCGGATTATAAACAGGTCGCTTATAATCTAAGACTTTGATTTAACTTGTCCCTGTCCGCTACTATTATTACGTAATAAATTACTATGCAAGAGAGACCTAGTCACGTACATCTCTGTATAGAACTAGCCTAAGCTTCGTTTGTCATTGCGGTTATACGGTTTGGTCGATTCTCAGACCTTGTAACATTGCATTTTTTATTTTAAGCGGATGAACGTTGTCACTTATCTTCTCAATATCTTCGTAGCTGTAAAATAGTCTTGTTTACAAGATATAAGAGAAAGGGATAGAAACAAGCGGAAAACAGAGAGAAGCTTAAAAACTAAGAAAGCTGTCTATATCTTACGACAATTACCTCAAGGTAGAACGACGTATAAAGCTATCGGTAACAAGATCGGGTTCGTTTCTTGAAATCGAGTTGGTCGAACCATCGCGACGCCTCTAGGCGTGATAAGCGATGCACTTTTATCGGCGAAGGAACGCTAGCCTATCGCGGAAAGAGTGTCGACATGCAAAGTGAGAGTGCTCTTATTCCGGAATATCCAGTATTTCCAGTATAGCGGTTGGCGCCGCTCCATCGATTATAAATTCCAAACGTGGCGGCGCGATTATATAAACCCCTCGATCGCTTAATTACCCTAATGTCCTGCAGCTTAACGGGTAACGAAAGGTTTCCAGTTGCGACAACGCAAAGCAAAAAGTTGTACCGTTTCGACGCGATACGGCCACTACCAATTGTGCTTTGGAAATCGTGCGTAGATTCTTAATAAAAATCTTTTAATGAGATTCGAGGAATAATTTATACGAGGAAAAGTAAATCAACGTTATTTGCAATAGGATAGACAGTAATTAGGATTTTAATGATCCAAATGCTAGGAGCGGTTTTTGTTTTAAAATCGTCAGCTCTTTACGACACACGCAGCTTATTACTTAGTGTTAGTAACGAGTTGGTATAATAGCTACGATAAAGATGCGTAATGAATACCTAATATAATAATTGTAATGCAGTAATAACATGGTATAGGGAAATGTATTAGATAAGACCGAGGAAGAATCTTATAATACAGAGAAATTGCTTGCCTTGTTTCGATTTCATTTGAAATTTATATGTATTAGTAGGAAATTTGCTAAGCAATATTCCTCGAATCAAACCAGTATGTTGTTTATTTTTATAAAAGCGATCGATATCGATTCTATCATAGAACTTTTTCATCGTAGAAAATAAACGAGAAAACAAATTGCTAAGCATCTACGGAATTAAAAGAGTGTTGTTAATCGCTTACGAAATTTTCTCACGATTAACTCACTCTCTTCCCGAATATTTAAAAAATTTGTCCACTTTTGCTCTGTACAAAAATTTCCTAATTAACATTCCTAAGAAGATTCGTCACAACGTAACTGATCGATCGACAGAAGTTCATCGAGAAATCTGGCAATTTAAAGAACTTTTAAAGGTTTCTCTTGAAAGTGACACAAGTATACACAAACGGAAATCGGTTTGATCGCGTAAAACTGTCCACCAGGTGCGAGTTACGTTGTAGAGTCGCGGAGGCGTCGACAGCAGAACGTTTCAAAGCCGGGGGCACGGTCGAAAAGTCGAATCCGTGTCCAGGACAAAGGAGTGCGGCGGCCAACGCGCGGAGAGGGAGAGGTCCTGGGGCTCTCAGCGTGTGGCGTTGTATCCTTTGGTTGTAAAACAACTTGTAAAACGTGCGGCCGAGATGCGTTCTGTCAGCTCCGGTTCCGAGGCGAGGCTATCTACGTGGCGAATCTATAGAGGACCCGATGAAAACAAAACAAATCTCGCTACTAATCCCAATTATGACGTAATACTTTGCGCAAATTGCGTGACAACGAGAATCTGCATGAATTATCGCCGAAAGATTGTCGAACAAAGATTTCATGTTATTCCAAAACAAAGTGTACGTAATTTAAAAAAAATCTTCAAAAACTTACCGACCATACTTTACATTAGCCTCGTCGAATTTTTTAAAAGCTTAAGAAGGTAGCGAATGTTTGAAAATCTCGTAAATTATAACGCTAAACGCGTGGATCGATTTTCTAGGATTAAGAGTAGACGAGAAGAAGAAGAGGAAGAATCATCTGCTCGGATGAACTTCCTATGGTATTAGCAATCATCCTCGAACGTATCGATCAATCTTCGCACTTGTAGATAACCATCCTTAGAGCAAAATCACGAACGTGCTATTAAAATTATACAAACTCATTTTTCAAGCAATCCTTCCGTTGCCAGAGGCAATCTTTCGCTTTGAGCGGTGTTCGGTTAAATGTGAACGGTTTTTGCAACGCGCTACAAAATTGCCGGGAGAAAAATAAATTAAGTGCAGACGCATGTCGCGCCTGACGGTGGACAGTTTTCCATTTACATAAATGCTGGCCGCGGCTTATTTTAACGCGAACGCGCTTTATAACCGAGCATGCAAATTGATTTACAGAGTCGTAGTTTCGAGGGAACGTTGATTTTAACCGGAGTTAACCGTGCAACTGTCGACTGGCCGCGCTTGTAGAATCAGTCGTTACGTTGATTTAGATAGCATTGTACGGTTCACCTTTAAAGTCTACCGATCGTGAATTCTACTTGTCCGCGGTAAGTGCAACTTGGAACGATCAAGCAGTTTGCAAAGGAGATTGAAAAATTCGATCGAATAGATGATAGAATTTTGGTACGTGTTTTATCCTTGTTTGTAAAAATTCTGTATTTCCTTTACTCGTCTGAAGAGACACGATTTTGACTACTTTTCTAATAAATAGAGAATCGTGATTATCGGTACAACGAGGAGAATTATGATTCTATAGGATAAAATACGATATAAAAGAAGGATCGTATTTAATATCTTCAACTTATTTTATCCTACGGAGTCATTCTTCTTTACGGTCGTAATAATAAGTTACAAGATACTTTCTCCCTCTCTGATAAAAATAAAAATAAAGAAAGACCAAAGATACAGAAGCCTCGTTCCCCGAAACAAAACGCTCGACAAATTATCACCAGTCCGGATCTTCAGCCACCTCTCTAGAAATCCGGAATACCTGCGCAAGAAAAGAAGAAACGCCATCAACTATAACTCCACGAAGGAGAAGAAAAACGACACCCCTTCCGCTTCTCTGCTATTCCTGGCCGATAGGGTCAAGATAATTCGTTAAAATGAAATCGCGTCAATCTGAGCCTGACACGTGTATCCCTCTGTTAATCTACCCTCCCGATCTAAGTCCCCATTGCACAGGCAAACGAACTACTCCGTTGCCTCGTGGACTCGTTCTGGGCATTATACACGCAGCGAGGTACATTCGAACGAACCGTTCCACGAAACGCGCGACGACCACCGGGCCGTTTTGTTTTTAAGCGGTGAGGTTTTCGGACCCGCTAACGAACAACCGATGCTTATCTGCCTGAGGCTTGGTGCATTACCGTCCTTCCTTGAGGTCAGTCCCTGGGCTCGGTCGAGCTGGACGCGTGAACTTACCTGAAACAAAAAGAAACGGGCGAATTTAGTCGACGAATGATCGCGAATACCTGTGGCCTAATTTAATTGCTTGTTAGCAAGCTCGTTTCGAGCAGCTCGCCCTCTCGAATACGAGAGATAATCCAACGGGGCTGCTATTGCGTATTTCAGGGTGAAGAAGAGGTTTTATCGACGCGCGAAATGCCGATCGAACGAGGTGCTCGTAGGGGGTGAAAATGGAATGCGGTCGGATTATATGAATTGTTTTATTCGATGAGATTCCTTGAAATTTTCTTTTGTTTCTGGTATTGGAAATCATCGACGTTAATAATGATGGGGTTAATACGAAAAATATTGTTCGAATATCAGGGAAGTAGATGATAAAACTCATCGACGATGAAATAATTTGAATAATTTATTTCTCTACTGTCGAAATTATCTTCATTTCTAGCCCTACATATCAAGTATACATATTTTCAATATTGATAGAAAATAAATATCTACAATTGTATTACATATGACGTTTAATTTTTCGTACTATACCGTGAAAGGGTTAATTTTTAAATAATAATGTTACACGAGATTCTATAATAATTTAACTTCGCAAAGAAACACAAAGATAAATTAATTAGAGACGCTCGAACAGGATTCAAAGAGTCTTAATAGTACAATAAGTCTGGTAAATGACTCGGAGAAACGTGAGTACACTGAACACATCTTTAGCAGGTTACGGACGACATAAAGTTCAAAGATGTCGTTCCATCCGCAGAATGTCTGACATCAAGGTTTCTATTCTCAGGTTTTCTAGGTACCACAGGTGTTAGCATTTAATATCCGTTCGATCGCAGTGTCATTGAAAGTTATATACACATAGCATCTACGTTAAAATTCTACCTCGTTAGAAGCACGTCAGAATGCATTAAGAGTACGATTGACCTCAGATTGTTCTCTATCGATCAATGGCCCATTCTCTCAGGTGTCTACAGATATTAACATATATATTAACCATTCATTTATCTGCCCACAAACTTTGGTTACATTAAATTTCGTCCCACCCATCGAGACGAACGTAATCATCCCCTCGGATTAGCGAAATAATTTATTGCACTTTCTCTGTACCCTGCCACCTACACTGTTTCTCTCTCGATCGAGGAAATCGTAGAACCGTGTAAGTACGCAAATCGCATTCCTTTCAGTACTTATCGTGTAGAATCGTGATGTGCTCGCGGGAAAATATTTGAAGAACACAGAGAAAAGACACGACTTTTTAGTTGTCATACGAAAGCTACATGAGAAAAGCAAGTTAAGGAAAGGGAAAAAATTCGAAGAAATAAGCTTTTGCTGAAAAATATTCATTTCATTTGCTTTAAAAAATATTCTATATTATTGTATATACAAGTATTACATATCAGATGTGACGTTAGCTTTTCCACAGTGTTTCATAAATTTATCATCCACTTGACAAAAGTTCCCTACTTTTGGGACAAATGGATTGTTCCTCTTTTTAACAATGTTATATCGAACCACATTTCCCACTGCTAAATAAAATCAAAATAAAAGAATGAACAAGATCGTACTTAACATATTTCCCGTGTGAATGCGTGTGGATTGGGAATAGAAAATTGACAAAAACTCGTATTCTCTTCTTCGTTTGATCCGTTTATTTCGTTCGATCATACCAATGAATGATCGCTGTATGATATTCATACGCTTAATGATTTAATATTATCGATAAAAATAATATCGGGACGGGTAAATAATTGCCTTAAGGTTGATATTTCGTGTACTGGCCATAAAATTTAAGACGGCACACGGTGATAAATCTTTGCTGTTAAGTATACGGAGTGCAGCCTGTCCGACAGCTTCTCTCGGTTGCAATATTTTATTCAAATTTTAAGTTATTACTGGCAAGAAAGCCATACGCGCGTTATATTTCCCGATGCTCTCCACCGGATCATCGTCGTCTCGTTTTCGTGCGTTCGATATTGAAAAATACACCATGCTGCGTGCTGTGAACAGCATTGACGAAATCCGGAGACAAGCATCGATATTGCAAATATCAAATTTATAAAAATAACGAAGGAAAAAATTCACGAAAACACGAACCTTTCCAACAACCCAATAAAGTTAAATCTCTCCAGAAAGCTAAGAGCCGAAGAATCTTTAATGACTGATTTACAACGTGGAACGAAAATCCTTCTTAACGTCGCAGGGATTATACGTGGTTGAAAAAAATTCAAGGATCCTCGAGTGAACGAGTTCGAGTAGAGGACAACGCTCGATTCGCGGCCAGACTCATCCTTGGGCCGAAGGATCGTATTTCTAAGAGTTTAAAGCGAGTTTAGAAGCGCCTGTAGAACGCTATAGTCTGGACTTTAACGGTAACCAGCGATCGTAAGGACCTCCCGGCATGGTAGTAGGATTTTATCGAGCGACCATGAGCAAAAGATTGCGAGCCGGCTCATTTCGGTAAGTGCGTCCTTCCACGGCCTTGCAATCTACTTCTGCTAATGGAACCTGAATCTTGACTGCGCACTTTGCTATACCATCCTCTTCAGAACGTTCGTAATGCTACGCGTACCGGTCTCGCCACAAAGTAGAAATCATTGGCTCAATTGCGAAATCAAACTGATATCGTCTAATTGTAAGAGGGAATAAAAGATGGAATTCAATATTGGATTTTAGGAAGATTTTCTTGGTATATGCTCGTTACTATAGCGTAATATTCGCGATTTACGTTGAACTGTTTGTCCAGTATGTTATCTCTGTGATAACTACCTTCTACGAGAATTTTTCTCCTTTCGAAAAGCAGATACAAGAGAAAAGATATAAAGAAAGATTGTATCTCTCGTCTTTTGCTCTCTTTGCGTTCAAATTACGTCGTTCTCTCGCGCGATAACGCGGAAAAACGTTCGCGAATTACAGCGCTAAAGGCGGCCAATGTCCCGATTAATTAACGCTCGAGGATCATTTTGGAATCGAGCTAGGATATTGCGAATCGTCGTTGGTATAAATGAGTTTACGAGCGCATCGGTGTTCCGCTGATTCTGTGAACGGTACCGCGATAGCGAGTGAAAGGAAGTGGATATTTTCAGCATACCGGGGCCGTTGGAACATTTAGAAATTCGAGATCGGCCGAGAAAAAAAAATGTTTAGCAAGATATTACACTGCGAATATTACCTGGAACGTTAATACCGCGATATAAAGATATCTTGCTATAATGGAGATGAGAAATTTTCAGAAAGTTTATTGCCCGTGCAGTAGAACGTTTCGTAACGCTTCCATTGCCAACGTAGCAACGTATATATATATATATATCCATATGTACTTGATTTTAAGAAAATATCCCTATATACGATGTACGACTAAACGTTCTACGATCTGGTGAATGCTTTAACTATCGAATCGGCTCGATTCGACCTTCGTAATTCATTCGAACTAATTGAAAGTACGTGGTAACAGGACCGATAGCCAAATGTTATAGGAATCGAATGGAATGGAATCGAGCCAGAGGTATTTGATTTTAATTAAGAGATTATTTCAACCAGTGTACTCGGAGGTGGAAAAATTGATCGCATCATCGAACCGTAAATGTTTCTTAACGAACAGCCGAAAGGCTATCTATCCAAGACCAGCAGACCAGTAGAAATACAGCTTTTGTCGAAGCTTCCCTATCGAAAACGCGCAGAGAACAACCATTAATCGTCTGAACACTCACTACCTATCTACTGTCGTTCTCGTAAAAAACATCGCTCTTCTTTCCCTTTCTCTCTCGCTGTTCGCTCGCCCTTCTCCTTTGTCCTCCGCATCTCCTTCGTTCTGCCCAGCAAAGTGCATCGAGGCTCGAGATCGAGACGCGGAGTTATAATTGCCTACTCGGCGAGTCCAACATTCCACGTGCGTTAAAGTTATCGCGGTTGAATCGCCGCGTACGCCATAATGCTCCTTCTTCTTCTTCTTCTTCTTCTTCTTCTCCTACCTCCCCCACCTCCTATGGATCTTCCTCTTCTTCTGTTCTACCCTGCAGCCGTTTCGCGATGGTCCTCTTTTTAAGACGACGTTGCCTGAATCTCTGGCACCGACGAAAAGAAGCTGGCGATATCAGGGAAGATCTGGTCGAACGATCTATCGCGCGTTATTCCCGGAGGAACTCGATATATCCGAAACACCCCGGTATTATCCCTCGCGCTGCGTCCTCCACAGGTTGTGATGTAAGGCGTGTAGCATCGATAAGAAAGGCGCCTACTTAATTTCAGAATTATCGCACGGTCTCTCGGTGCATCCTTCTTCACGCTGACATAATTTGAGGCTCGAACGTTACTTTGTAACAGCCAAATTCCTCTTAATTCGCAGGTACCGAGAGATAACGCGTTTCAATATTACCTTTTAAAATGCAATGCTTGGGAATACCGAACGATATCTCTTAAGTTCATTATCAGCCCTTTGGCTACGATTATTCAAATGAAATTGCCTTTCTTTGGTTAAACCTTGTTAGGACTACGTCCCTACGAATTTTATTTTAAAGCATCGTCTCTCAACGGTTAGAATCGAAGTTACTCTGAACATTTTTCGCAACGTTTAAAAAAATAATATAACGAAACCGAAGAAAGAATGATCGAAAAATGAATTTTATTTCTAGCACTGGTGTTCACATTTTGACGTTATTCCTTCGTGTGAACTATATTGAGATAGCGGTAACAGAAAAATGCGATTACTGTGCGTAAATTAGATCGGAAATAAAAGAAGGATGACTTATTTTAAAGAAACACCGTAATAAATAAAATTCAGGTATAAGTATGTTTGTTTCTCCGGACAAGCGTATCGATTTGAGCACCCACGACGATGGACGAGGATCGTCGGAAGGCCAACCGGGCTCGCCTCTAATTAGAATAATTAACGAAGCTGCTGGTCGTGGATGATCGTTCCGCGTCCATTACCCTCGGCCGTAGCCCGTTCTATCGTCGGTATTTTCATAAGCGAGCACTCGACCTTGCTGGAATCCGACCATGGTCGCCGAAAAATCGCTTTAAAAGGATTCTTCGGCCGGTTCAGCTGTGGCGGATAAATAAACAGCGCGAAAAAAGGCGAAAAGGAAGGTCGGAAAGGGAATCGGTGTCGAGCAGCGAGCAGTGCCGCATTCTGGCATCGTGTCGCATGCAAATATCCTCCGAGAACTGTTCGTTCCAGGTGGCACGCACACCGATTGCCTTTCCTTTCCGCCTTCATTCTCCTGTCCTTCTCGATACGATGTTCCGAAAGGGTTGTAGGTTAAAATATTAACAGATGTGCTGTGTTTCCTCGACGATAGAAATTAGCACGCGTGTTCATCGATCTTATCTTTTCAGACGAATTAATCGTTTATCGAACATTTTATAAACATTTTATCGAAGTTATACGATTGACGGTATCCCAGCGATGCGGTCAACCCGATGTTTCGTTCTGTGAGATTAACGTTGTAGGATAATGACTATTAATGGAATCATGATTTGCTGCAATAACGTAGTGTGCAATAATGTAGTTTGACTGTAATTTTAATTGCCTTTTGGCCAGATTTTTATATATAATTGACGATATCACTAGTAAAATGATTTTCGTTAAGTGGTATATCATAAGACTGATATGGAATTATAGTAATTTTGTGGCTAGAATTATCTCTTGTTAGAATTATATAACAAACAATTTTGTTATTACGGTAATATGGTGAACCTTAATATTCACATGTATACGATTCGGATGTAAAGCTTCAGAAAAATTGATATTAACAGAATCACAATATTAATATAACGTTATTCCAGCTTTGTCAAAATAAAAGGCAACAGCTGCAAATTTTTCTCGCAGAGACGTATTGCTTTACGCTGTACAGCTGACACGATAAAACGAAAATTTAAATTTCGTCCGCTGTATGCATAAGCAGAGTTCAGCCAAACGATCGCCTGGATCATCAACGTAAAAATCCTCTTTGTTACGCGGCTTCACCTTCCCGATCACAATGTCAACTCCAAATCGATCGCGTGTAAATTATCTTACGTTGCTTTCCCATTTTCCCCGAAAACAATTCATTCCATCATTAAACTATCAACGATACTTTCACGCGTTTCCTCAATAACGATCGATTTTGTAAAACATAATGAGAGCCATTAAACCAAGCAACAGCTATAAAATTCAGTTTATAGCTCTCGCATAGATAAAAAGAAACAAGAGCGTGGTGTTTCAAAAAGTCATAAGTGCGATCGTTACGAAGAAAGTATCAATCGTAAAGGTATAAATGGACGAAATCGAAAGCGTATGTCGTTCGAACGTGTTGAAGTAACTGCTTCGACAAAAAATCTACACCTTTTCTTTTGTATGTCCGTGACCTGGAGGCCGCTGTTACGAAGAGAATAGAATTTAGTGAAAAAATTCAAAATAAATAGAGGTCCGTATTATTGTGTTCTTGAATATAGATTTGTTTTTATGAATATTGTTTGTTTTGGGTTACGAGGTCTAGAAACAAAACAATCTATAAGTAGATTTCGATTGTTGTTTCTTGTAGCCTTCAGCTAGAGCTACACACCAAGGTTAACTATTTAGCAATGTCCTTTGCTATAAATATTTGAACGTGTTTCCTATCATACTTCCTATCGTATTGTACAATAACACTGAGAGAGTAAGAATCTGGATCAGCATACGCTATACCTGTATTTATACTCATACCTATACTTATTTCAATATATTTTTCTATTACAAATGCATCCACTCGTTGCTCTATCGGTCAACCTCAACAGAACGCATCCGTGATACCAGCTTCGATTACTATACCGAGTCTCGTGTATAACGACCACAATGTTAAGAAACATAACGCAGTAACGTCGGGCGACTGAGAAATGGTTATAAATAAAATACTGCGTGGACGCAACACGTTGGTCCTTAATAGTGAGATAATAATTCCTCGTGGCGAGCATCGGCTAGGTACGATATCGCGTGACTCAGCCATTGTCGTTCTGAAAAGTAAATGCGGATTACGGATCGTCCTGACCTGCCATCATCGGCCACTGCTGATCTTCGAGCATCGACCGGTATCCATAGATCGCACGATGTACGAGAGAAAAACTCATCTCTCGAAAGCAATGCGTCCCGTGATTAGCGCTTTTGTCGATATCCTTTAAACCTTGCAGTCGATCCGCCAGTTAGATAATAAAGCATCGTCGGATCGATGACTCGGTCGAATTCGTTAATTAAAATTCCTGCCCAACACCATTAAAAATCCCTGCCTCGAGGTATACGGTGTAAGATAAGTATTATCCTGTTTGGTTACGCAAAGTGTTCTATCTGGCGTTATTTCGTTTTCCAAGATACGAGCCGTTCAGAAGTCACATCGATTAGCTTCGTAAATTGAAACGTCGGAAAAAAGTAACGCGATATATCAAAAATATTTGTTGAAACGCGTCTTAGAACTACAAATTCTTATTTGTGTAATTTTATTCGGTCGATAAATTGAATGTTATTATTACGTACATTGTTTAATCGATATTTTAAATGTACCGTGTACAAATAATATTGCGAATCTTTAACAACGTCCTCTTTATATTTGTCAGACAACACTGTTCGAACTATCGATATCTCGTTGGTATCACATTGGTGTCTGGAAATAGATCGTGCACAAATTAAAGTCTCGCAGTGCAATTTTCCCTGGCACAATCAGCTTAACCTTATCAAATGGTAATACGACCACGCGAAAGATTAAGCGCGCGTTTATGTATCCCCATAGGAGATCGTAGCGCGCGCAGCGGTAGTGGAGCAACAGCAGCTCGCGAGCTTCTCTTTCGACTGCAACAACAATGGTCATGGATCACCCGGTATAGCAGCTGCGGCTCGCGAACGTCTCCAACAGCCTTGGGGCCGCGGTTATGATGTTCTTGTTATTAATTTGTTTTGCGCGCTACCCGCAACACGTCGTGCGGAAACCAGTTTCTCAAGACGTATAGGATTACCAAGCGGCACGACCTGAAGAACCCACCGACAGCTTTCGGACGAATAATGCTACCACGACGAAAGCTCGTCGCTCTTAAAACTATCTCGGAAAGTTCGCGCGCTTATCCGTCTTGATCTCGAAACCAATTGCAAATTTTCGACCGCGGGATTTTCGTATATCCTTTGGGAATTCTTCCCGATCCAGTCGAATAAAAATAAAAGACTGGTCGCTTATGAATTATAGAAATATTAGCATTCCTTGCGTAACGGCTAGTCGTGGAGATTGCCGGAGGAAAAAAGCGATATAGCGTGGCTAATAATTTTATAAAGTGCTTGTCAGACACGTAAAAATATTTCCAAAGCTTTTATAGCCACAGTTTTGCTCTGTGGTCTGCACATTAAAATGCTTGGCAAACAATCCATTATAAGATCGTGGATTTCTATGGGTTTACGTGAAATTCGGAGGTGTAGAAATGCGCAGAGTGCGCGTAACGTGCGAGATAAGTTCTTTCTTAGAGTGGAACAATGAAACAAAACAAACAAAATACAAAAAAAAAAAAAAAATTAATAAGAAAGGAGAAGAAAGATGGCGTTAATTCGACGAACGAATTTCTCATAATGACGGCGAAATCGTCGAGCGAACCTCCTTGATATGACCAGAACCAATCGTTGAATAGAAATTTCTAAGCAAAAAGAAATAGTTCGGACGAATAGCGTATTTTAACACGGACGATTTCTGAGTAAAGATTTTTTTAACGACGTTTCCTACGTGGCGTGTGACGAGTACAGATGCGTCGTTTCGACGCGGTTCTTATTTAAAACGGAATATAGAGCGTGTTGAGAGAAGGACGGAGAGAGAAACGAGTCCGAAAGAAATAGCTGTCAGCTTTGTCAGTCGGCCACTACCGTTATCTCTTTGGTTTACCTGTTCGTACCTAGCTGTACACACAATGTGCTGCCATAGAAAAACAGAGAAAGGAGAGAGAGAGAGAGAGAGAGAGAGAGAAAGGAAATTATTTAGACTTAAGGTAATACGGGGGACAACGGGAGATGTTAGAAAGTCTGTGACGGATCGAGGTTGAAGTTTTGACGCGGCGAGCGTGTGCTTTGATTCCTTTCGAAAGAGGAAGAAGAAACGTTGTTGGTTGTTATGTAAAACGTAGCGTAACTGCCGTTTAATAGAATGCACGTCGAATCCGATTATATGCCGTGCTTTTTGTAATGGAACACACGCTATACGAGGAATGTTGCTCGAAGAAAAGATTTTGTAACGAGGAAGAACATGCCTTTGTAGGCTTCATTCAGTTTTTATCATTCTAAACAAAAACTAATTGTAAGGATCGTTTTAGTACTATTTTAAAATTTTACGGCGTATTTAAAAGCAAAAATGTTATACGACTGACACGTATGAAGATTACGAGAGAAAGATACGACAAGCTCAACCATGTTTTCTGATTTTCCTCCTATTTACATATATCCAGAGTGTAACACCGTATAATGTTATTCCGCTTATTAAATAATAATATTACGATATAATATCAATCAGCTAAATATTTACTCCGCTTGGAATATTTTATATACGTTTGAATAATTCGCGCTTTCTGCGCATTTCTACGTCTTTAAAATTCCCGCGAATGCATAAAACTCTGCAGTCTAGTAATTACCAAGTTCGTTAAAAACACCACGTGCCTTGAGTGCTTTCACGTTAACGCGAACTTCCATTGAATTTTGATCGATGAAACAGCCGCTTTACGACTTAGTGACGCGAGAGTTGCAAAGAAACGAGTACCGAAAACGGTACCAGTACGTTTCCGAGTCGTGTTAGCGGGTAAACGATGAAAGTTTCGTGGCAAGAAGCCGCTTCTGGCCGAGTGCCAGTACTTGCGTCAAGAAACGCGCTCACCTGGAGGTCACTGATCGGCCGAATCGCGTCTCGATCATCTAGTCGGCCACGGGGGATCAGGGAGGCTAAAGGAGAGCTCTCTACGAGGCGATTATAAGGAACAGGGAGCGCCACCCTGATCGCAAAAACCCTAAATGGTTTAAAGACTACAAATTCAGGCCGTGATACACGAGGAAGGGTCGGTCTTGAGCCATTATTTATGAATTTGGTGCGCCGAAAAAGGCTGCCCGGAGCAGATCTCTGGCCCGGGAACGGGCAACACAGTCGAGATACGAGAAGCCGAGAGAGGCGCTCTACGGATTTCAAATCGATCCGCAAACCGGATAAAATATTTTATGGAGAACGTGCTTTAATGGCCCTTACGACGAAGCAGGCCCTCCGCGACCACATTGATTTGTGGTTACGGAGGACGACAGACCTTATCGATTGGCCCCGTGTCCCTCGTCAGCCGATCCGTTTCCAGGGAGATTGCGATATCGCGAGAGCCACTCTGCAACGTTGAGAAACTTGGAAATTTCGGGATTTCAGTCGCTCCGAGCGAATCGTGATATCGGACGAGAGTATACAAAGACCTTGGTTTTATCCTGCCAGCGCTCAGGTGCCCGACGAAGCGTATTTATTACGCGATGTTCGCTTATTACGACGAAGCATGCGATGAGTCGAATAACTTTTCATTCTTTGTACCGATTTATCATCGACGTCGAAGTTGTTTGAAAATTAAAACGCAAAAGTTACATATTTATCGTTTACATTGAACAATTAGGTAATTGTTTTACTAAGATCAAGGCTACTCTCGATCCGTTTACTTCCCTGGCGAAACGCGTTAAATATTTAGAGTAACAGCTTCGAAGAAAATGGAGATTTAACCGGAAGCCAGTCTCTGGTCATTTCGATATCACTTTGTCCATGACAATAATAGTTTACGAGACACTGGCGAGGCGGATGATATTACGCCACCGTAACGCCACAGGCTCTTGATTTAATTTAAGGTGCACCGTAACGTTCCTCCGCCTTTTTACGTGGGCGTTGAGCGCGTGCTGTCCGTTTACTACGATCAGCAGAGTGTTACCGACGCGTTCGGTAAACCTAGTGACGGTTTCGAGAGGCCTTCCGATTCGATCATGCTCATTATGAGCATGATATCAATTTTTCACGTTCGAAAGAGTTAGCCGACGATTTAATCTGAAATTAATCAGAAGCCAACAGGCGGTGAACTCGGTTCACGTCCAAATAGAATGACACTCAATTTCAAAGTGACGGGCCTGCGGGATGTCCGTTCTATTCTCTGTCAATTATATCACGCGTGTTTAAACAGCAGAGAAAGTTTATGTTAATTCGGCCGATCGGTGATGCGTATTGTGGAATTAATTTATCGAATCCTTTGCGAAAGGAACTGCTGGATTTTTTCTTCATCGTTTGTGAAATGGAATGTCAGACTGCTAAGTTCTAGATATCTCGAACGTTATTAAATTTTTAGTCCACGAGTTTGTCCCGCGAATCGTACAACGTTGAGTAACTTGCGTATTTTGGTTGCGACGATGTATAACTATAATTAGGCGAAGAATCTTATATGATTAATCGTTTAAAACAAATTCAGGAATATGGAGATTCCATCTGTATCGAGCAATTAGAAAATACTTCCGTTATTGTCGTAATAAATATAATTATATAATTAATTCAGTGGATAATTCGAAGCTAAAAATTTTAGTAAATAAACTTTGAATCGCCTGTAATTTATTCGTTACCAGAACATTAAAAAATCAATATCTTTTACCAATTCCATGTTTTAGAAAATCTCTTTAAAATTCACCGGTCACTGTCATCCATTTAAACAAAAATCCACTTTTTCCGGATGACCTTTTCTTATAAAAGTTCGAGAAATAACTGTTACCTTTTGCTTCCTGCTAAAAGATTATAAGAAAAATATTCTACGGTAATTCACTTAAAGAAGTTCGTGTAAATCTCCACTGCGTTCATCGCGTGCTTGGTTGCAAGGAATAACGCGCAGTTTCAACCGAGGGCATTAACGCTGTAGCCCTCTTCATAAATACGCGTCTGGGAGGGCGTTTTCCTCTTTACGACGACGAAACGACATCGACCACGAAGAAACCATGGCTCAGAGAGTCTATCCATCGAGGGTGCGCCACACGTATAACATACATGGATCGTCGCGTGTACCGTTTGGCGGGAAACAAGTCTCACGCCGATCTACGACGACGTACCGGTTCGCTGGAGCCTCGTGTATCGGCTACCGGTCCATATTAATTGCTTTCATAATTCAGATCAAGCATACGTAATGCTACGGCCGTGTTACCGTCGCCACTTGCCGCGTGGCCGAGCTCCGAACATCGTACGAGGGCCGATCCATAACGATCGTCGTTCCACCCTTCGCTTCGTACGGATCGCACGCGAGCGGGTTTCAATTAATAAATAACGCTACATCGGTTATTAATTCCAACATTTCGGAAGCGAATATCTCGGACCAACCATCTGCAATTAGCCGGGAACGCTTACCACGATAAATTAATATTTGGATAGTCGAGGGAAGATTATCGACGACCGGCGAGCAGTTTTCGAAGGCAAGCAGATTTAAGGGATTCGCATAACATACATGTTCTCGTTCGATGGTAGACGGCGCATGTTTATGAGTTTAGTGGAAATTTAAATGTGCAAGCATACGGGGAATGAACGTAATATGCAAAAATATACGGAAATTTCACATGCCGAGAAACATGCCAAGGCCATTTTTGCTAATCCTTTAATTTATTAACTAATTAATGGTTAGAATATATCTATAATAATACTTATAAACGGTTTTGAAGTATCGGTGTTACGAAAATAATTATTTAATCTGCAAACCAAATAAGTAAAATAATGGTACGATATATTAAATTTCTTTGATTTTAATGTAAATAATGTAAAATAAATTTTAGTTTTAAAAAACCGCACGACAGCAAAAATATCGATATATGTCATCTTTCGGACATTTCCATCGAAGAATCATAAATAATCGGTATTTTGCCGTACCATCGAGCCACTCTGCCGATCCAGAAACGAAACCAGATGATATCTGGATCGGAATGAATTTCGCATCTAGCTCGTTAGTCCAGACGTCCGTCGAGAACGCCGGACCCGGCGAGGTCGATGGACTTTCGATGATTCTTCAGTGGTCTTTAATGGAGATTTATTATTCATCGAAGATCGAGGACGTTTCGGTAAAACGTTGACGATGTGTATTGTTCCAGACTATCGAGTTATGTGGAAGAAATTCCATCGATAGCGATTAAACGACAGTTTCGATAAAATTCCCTCGCTACAGCTAAATTAAAAATCTCCTAACAGTATGAATTTAAAGAATATTTATTATAGAATGTGATTATAATTGTACCGTAGATAAAATATTGCAAAGTTTCACTGTCTGTCGAAGATTAGTTGTCTTTAATCAAAAAGATCGTCGTGTCTTTCTTTCTCATGAAATCACAGAAATCTGAATTTAAACGATTTAAATATTATATGAACAATTTATTCTTCCATAGATTTCCATAAAAAATGTTATCTCCGTATTTTTAGTAAATTTTTAGTATGAAAGAATTTCAACTTAAAATTATATGTCTCCAGATCATCGCCATCATCTTGCACCTGAATTTTCCAGACGATAGATCTCACGAGAGAACAAGACACGTTTCAAAATCTGCGAGGTTACCTCGCAGTTATCTTTAGGACAGGCCCGAGGTGTCTGCCAAATATTAACACAGCCGGTGCAGCTGTCCTACGTTGGATCACGTCGATATTTTCTTCTTTTTTCTTGACTGACCAATGCGGTTTTCAACGGATTGAAAGTGACCCAGTGCTGCTCAAGTAGATAAATCTGATCGCGATAGCGCGGTTTACTTAGAGTTTCCCTAAGGAATGAACCCGAAAATTTGAAGAGTTGAAGGACTGATAACACGTGGCCGAACGAACTGGGAGATTAGATAAATTTCGAAGTATTTTTAACTCTCATGAATCGATAGGTAAACATGAAATTACTGAAATTTCGGGCTCACTCGGACCTGTTATCGTTTTTTATTTGTCGCTGCTTTCGATGTGCAAATACGAGTTCTAGACAGAAATATGTTAGGTAATTTAAGAGAATATAATCTACTGGAGACTTTGTGACGGTGAAAAATTGATAAATGATTTCATACTCTCATACTCTCTTTTTTATTTCAACGTATTTGATATTTATGAAATTTACATTTACGTACGTACAGTTTGTAATGTCATAAATTATAAATTACGTAAGAGGAGAAAATTCCTAATCTTCGATAGACACCGAACTTGTGTAATATCTTATCTGTCGGTATATGGAGAGTTTAATCTCATTTCGCTGTTTCAGTTCTATTCGAGCTGACGTAAACGCGATCGATCGCGTACCGAGGTATAATTAATCGATGAGATGCAACGTCAATAAAAATCGTGATCAAAGGCTAAGGAGATTTCGCGCGGATAATTTTGAAACGACTAGATACCGCTAGAAGGCATTTAATTTGCCAGCCAAGTCGATTATAGTTAAGAAATCCGCGTCAATCAAACGACCATGCTTTTATCGTCCTTCTGAACCCACGCGTGTCGCTGCTCGCTTGTCCCTTTCTGTAACAAATTAAAACGTTCCCGAGAAGTGCTCCACCGTGGTTCTTTACGGTTGAAAGCAATAACCGCGTTTATGTACTCCATAATACGAACGATACCGTATCTTGTTTCTTCCATTTGGCTAATGATAATTGAATGCGCTAGATCGAAATTTGTAAATGTCTACAGCGGTAGTGAGACTCTATAATACGATATTTCTGTGAATAATGCGTCATTTTAATGCACATTGCGATGGTCTGTTTAAAATGAATAAATCTACGAGGGAAGAATACGATAAATTACGTTTTCTACTTTTTACGAGGAAGCAGATTTAGAATTCAGCTGGTTGTCAATCGACGCTATATTAGCAAAATTGTATTTATATTTGGTTGTCAATTTAGATACGTCTTCCATTTGAGATGTCTTCCAAAATTTGAGAGGCATTGATTGACAATTTTGAATGTATCGCGTAAAATAATTCGTTGAATTAAATTTATATCTGCTCTAGAATCGTGCTCGACTCGTTGCAGACAAAGATCGCAACATAAATTAAAGCAATTTTCAACGATCTATTCTCAATTCGAACTAGATCCAATCAGAGACAGATATCGAACTACTTCGTTTGAATATCAACGCGATATTAAAGTAGAATTACGATATGAGTCAGCGACTTGTTTAACTGGAACTCTAACGCGAAAGAAAATTTGGTAACGCTCGTTTTGCTAGATCTGATCGACGCTGAAAGTCAGTGGTGTACGATTCTCTATTGCACAAGAATCGATTCGAATCAGACTTACTTTTCACAAGCTCCGGGCATAAAGACGTTCGATATAATAAACGCCTTCTCGATTTACATCGAGTCACTAAACACGGAGATTGTGCAAGCGCAATTTAATAGAAATGCTACCGAGTCGTGGACAGGGAAAAGTGGACGGCTATTAGTCTGCGAAACCGGACACTGGCTCGATCAGCCGAGCCAAATACACCGATCTTCGTCGAAGAAAACAGAAATCGAATCGAGTCACGTTTCGAGAGGCCAATAAACAGCGCTTACGAACTGTAATGCGGCAAGAAACACGGGACAATGTAACGTACGAGATTCATAGGCGCGACTGTGGCCGATAATCGAGAGAACTTCGTTGCCACCTCGGCAAATCGTATTTCACGTGTTCCGGAGCTCGTGTTCCGTTTGCCATGGCGCGTGCCCCGGAAATTGGTCGCCGGGGGTTAATTACTTGGCCGAGCTTCTGCTACCGATAATATAACGCTGCGCGTAGCGGCGATCTTCGATCAAAATTGATTTTCAGCCGGTTCCTCGATTCCCTAATTTCTCTCTCGGCACTCTGTAATTTGCACGGTGCAGCAAGTACGCTTCTGCTTCCGGATGCTGGTTGGCCGTGCGTTCAATGTTGTTAAGAGCCTTCGATGTGTGTCTTTAACGGTATAATTTCAGGGTGCGTTACACGGTAAATTCGAAGTATTTCATAATAAATGCAGGGGTATTTATAATACTTTAATCCGTATTGTGCCGGCATTTATTAAGCGAGTTACTTACGCAGCTTTTTTCTTCCCTTGTAAATGCACGTTGAATATAAACGCAAGCGAATTCTAATTAATATGCACTTAATCCTCGTCTTAAACGTCGCCATTAATTTCAATTATAGGAATCGATTATTTATGGTTCTCGATCTTGTATAAAGAACATAAATTGTATTTCACCGTATCTAATACTCTTTAGTTCTGCATAATTCGTTGTTGCGTGGTTTATTATTTCCTACGCACCTTTTTACGTATCGATGGATCGAAATAGGAATACGACGATCGGCTAATTTCGAGCCTAATTTTCACGTCCCAAAGTAACAGGATATGACGCAGATTATGTAAGATGGAAACAGGCTACGTCTCCTCGTAATAAATACCCAACGGAATCGCAACAGATTCACATCTTGCTCGAGGGCCCAGCGAGATTTCTGGGGCATTTCTGAATTCTTGCACTTCGTTAGAGGGGTCCAGGCTCGACCACCGTGCCGAGAATAATACATTAATGCGATGTACCGACGGTGGACCTTAAAGTCCAAATTCGGCCGTAATGCCGCAGTTTGGAGTTTAAAGATCACCGGGGCCCCTGGTTCTCCTGGAAACACATGGAAACATTGGACTGAGACGATGGAGGAAGGAAGGGTCGTGACATTGCCGATCCCGAGCGGCGATATGCTCGCGGCGCTTTCGGCGGCTCGCTAAATTTGGTAAGACGACTTGCTAATCGCGAGCGATACTTCTTGCACGTTGGTTTTCAGGTAGCCTAATTTGCGTCGTATACCTAGCCCCGTCTCCTTCTATCCCCGTTTCGTCTCTTTCCTTCTAGACCGGTTGAATTACACGAATTCGAGGCTCGTCCATTTTTGGACGGTCAATGACGATTCGTAATGGACGTGTAACATAGATTAGTCGTGATGTACGGCCTCCCAGTGAAATATTTATATCTCTCTTTAAAAGACGGCCACTTGTCTCGCTGATATATATTCCTGTGGATAGTGTGACGACAGTGGCTTCTGGGTGGATCGCTGACAGAAATGATAGTCGATCGTCGATTATTAACGAATATTAAGTTTAGAGATGATCGTGAGAAGATAGCGTATAAAGAGATATAAAACATTGCTCGTTTTATTAATTCCTGTATCGCGTAGATACGTTGAGACTCGTTATGTTCCTTCTCCTTCTTGCGACTTTTAGATTGCGTTGGAACGATCGACGAACATAGCAATGGACTTTAACGGAAGTATTTCTTTATTGGGTTTTGTTTTTAGATTTTGGGAATATATCGTTTGAAAAGATTTGTAGCACGCGAATTTTGTCATGTTTTATCCACGATATATTTTCCACTAATACGCGTATGCAAAATGTTCTAAAGATAGTAAATAGTAGCAAACTGTATTACGTAAAAATGAATCATTGAATATTCTACGATAGAAACAGAAACCAACAACGCGAAATGTTACTTTGCGTTACTAAATTTTTGAGCTGGTGATCGCTGTCGCCTTCAGGAATACTCGACGTTCATCGAAAATGTTGAATTTTCTGGTAAAACCTCCGAATCGATCGTTCGTCCAGCAAACTCGTCAGGCTGGAACATTTCAGTTTCGCGGCATAGTATAGCTAGGTACATACAATGTGCAAACACTCTGCGCGACTTGCCGCGTTTCTACGAAAGCATTCCCCTCCACTGTGGCTCGGTCTCTTGTTCAGGTAAGAGGTAAGTAAACGAGTTCCATTGCCTGGTCGGCTTTTCAAGAGGGAGTAACGAACAGGAGAGCCTCTTTTACACCCCTAGTCGTAAAACTTTGGGTCTGTCGGCTCTCGGATCGTTAATCGAGCCGACCTCGCGTCTTCTGTTAACGCTTACGTCCGACAAATTGTTAAGATCGTTGAGGAACGTAAATCTAGACAAACCGTCAGCGATAAATTAATTGGAAATGTGGCTTCGTTAAAGAAGCTAATTTCATGTAACATTGTTGTTCGTGCGCGAAGGTACAAGGAAAGTCTAATTCTTAAAAATGATGAATAACGCAGTATATTGGAATTTTCGAAACGTAACAATTTCATATAGAATTTTGTAGCGACGATTCAATCAGTCAGTCTGTGCGAAATGGATCGGATATCTGCATAGTGCGAGATTAGAGACAACAAACCCATTAAATTTGTCGGAGATGAAAGAACGTCGGGCCTTTCTTTTGGAATGTTTAGGAAAACCCCCAATACCCTAGGCCAGACTTTTATTATAGCTACACTTAAGTAATAAAACTAAGAAATAGTTGTATGGGTACGCGAGGTTTATGACGACGGGCTTGGGCTCCAAGTGACATAACGAGTCACCGAACGTGGCCACGGTCACGGGAGGAACGTGTAATAACAGAGGTATGGAATAATTATGCAGCTCTCCTTAAAAACAAAGATTGACCCGAGAGGTGGAAAGAGGACTATATAAGGGCACTTCCATTTGGACTGCGGGGGAGTTACTGAGGTAGCGATGGAGTTAGTTATTGACTTAGTTATCGAGTTAATTATCGAGAGAAGTACGACTTGTACGTTGAGTCACACCAGGATCGTGTATCATATCGGATTCGTCTTCCCGTGGCCGTGGATTCGTATCGAACCTAAATTCATTGTCATCGACATCACGTTTGTCCGATTGCCGTTATTACCTGTAACCTCTTGTAATCATCACCTCGGTACCAATAACGATCAGCTAGAATACATAATCCCGATGCTCAATTCGAGTGAAGATTCGTCGAATGCCCAAAATTCCAACGTTAATCCGACATATTAATAAAGAAACAACTGACCTACATGCATCTCACGAACAGTTTATAACAATTGACGCAGCTTTCATCCGCCGTAATAAAATCTTTCTCCAACGAAAGAAGATTCCCTTATCGTATTCAACTAAAACCGCCTTCTACGGTCTCGTGATATACCTCAGAAGCTCCGTCCTAGCCAACGAACCTCGTAAGAACGAAAATCTCGTTTCGTCCGAAAAACTCACTCGATACGGACATAGAAGGGCACGTAGCAGAGAAAATAGGTGACAATTCCGTCGATTGATTTCTCTTAACGAGGAACGCAGATTTACGAAGTGTGGAGGCCAGATTCGCGCTACAGTTACGAGTTACCATCATAAATAGTCGAGTCCGGATAGGAATCGTCGTTGTTCCGGGCGCGAGCTCTGCGCTCTAACGAGCACCGGTGAAACTGGAAAGAAGTCTCGAGACGATTCTAGAGAGGCGCGAGGAAGATCGAGGATACGACTGAGTTAGAGAAACCTGGACAAAACGATGGTCTAGAGAAGGACGCGAGAACAGTCTCCCTGTGGCCAGTGTCGCGCACGCGACTTAACTGGCAAAGAGAGAAAAGAGTTTGCGAACGAGACGCGCGGATATATCTGATTCATGACAGTGGAACGGATAACTAACAACTCCAATTCACCGTCTTCGCCGCGGAGATCGTTTCCCTTCTTCGTTGTTGTTCGATTTTCTGATTCCGCGGCGTCGCCGTACGCGCGTTCCGCTAACAGCGAGCGACGTCTTTCGAAAACCGGCTATTAGAGGCAATTAGGCATGCATCATAGGTTGTGGCGTCGGATGCCTTACATGGACAGAAGTCATTGGCTGTCGTAATGGTATACGAGTCGGTGAAGAGCCTTCCATCCTCCACCACTGCCGATACGCATCCTGATCGCGCGAGAAGATCGATGTCGCGATGTTGCGTCGCGTCAGCGCGATGTACTTTATAAATGGTATAATCATACACTTTTTTGTTCTTTTTTAATATTCAGTTTTTTTTTTCTTTTCTTTTGTTTGTAAGGAGCTATCGAGAAGCGAGTGCTTTGATGCTTGATTAACTGTAGGTTAATTGAATTTTATGTTTCAATTGCTGTCGTCTGGGAGAATATAAACCGCGCGTATTATATTAATTACTATCGTTAATATTAATTTTATGAAAGAAATGTTGGCATTGATTCGTATTTTATTTTGTTATTGATTTTTAATCCACTATGAAAGTTCCTCAAAGAACTAAGCCTTACGAGCAATTTCACATTGGTTATAAGGCCACATGTGTCATAAATCAAGCGTCGTATCGAATGATTAATGGAAGACTGGTCGTACAATGGTTCAGTCAAGGAGAGTTCTTTTTCCAATTTCCGCAGCGAAAAAATATTTGAAATTCCTGGCATTCTGATGTCGCAAACATTATACGATAAGTCGAACCTCTCCTTCCCTATTCGATATATTATCCATCTTTTTGTAACTTCCTAATGATGGTGTTTGTCCTTAGGAAGAGAACAGCTGACCTTGGACAAAGCTTGCCGAGAGATTCATTGAAACTTTCACCAGTACTCCAACCGTTCCTCATGCGATACTCTTTCCAGGACACCTTCAACATCTCCTTTCGCAATTCAATTTCTCTCGAACAATATTCAAGAAAATATAGTAACACAAAAACACAGAAATATAGGAAAATAGAAAAATAGACGGCAATCAGAAAAATCAGAAATATCCGACTCTCGGAAGGCTCCTCCATCGAGATATCAAACGCTTAACACTAGAACTATAGTTAAGACGCAGCTGCTTCTACCAAAATCAGTGAAAATGACTGGTCTTTAAAAAATACGTAATAGTAGAATATTTTTATATTTATTGATTTGTTTCTTTTTTACAGGAGGAATTCAATGTTATGTAGTAGATTTTTGGTATTATTAATCCATCTGGGATCCCTGAACGAGGGTTGACACATTTATAAAATTGCAGAACCAGTCACTTTGACAGGTGTGACATTTCTAGCGTTATCATCTAACGCTCTAGCGATTTTTCTGATAACTGATACCATCATATTGGATAATAAGAAGTAAAAATTTAATAAACGCATGGCAAGTTGTACAAAACGAGGAATCTGGTTAATTTGATAAACAAATCGCCAGGACCCTTCTACACTTTGACAAGTACCAGTCATTTTGACTGGTATTGATATAAATAGCCTCGATGCAAAATTATTTTGAGTTTGAATACGTAAAGAAGTCGAAATTATTCTTTTAATTATCGTTGCGAAAGTCATTACATCATCGTGGAAAGAAAATATAACATGAAGTAGGAATTTTAAAATAAAATTGTAAAACCAGTCAATTTGACTGATGTGGTAGTTCCAGTGTCAACAAAACAAGATCTATCGTACTTCGAACGCCCTTCTTTCCAATAACCAACCATTATACGCTGACAAAACAATCAACCATTAGATAGAACGCATGAAAAGGAAGAAGATAACGAAACGTTGTTGCATGGCTGTTGACATTCGAAAGTTAATTATCTCGTCTGTGTGGCGAGTGGCACACAGTAGTGGCGTAACAGCATCCGCGACGCGTTCGCGATGCTACCAATACTGTCGTGTACTCGACAAGAAACAGCCGGATAATTAATTCGAAGGATTGTTCATAAATCGAATACATTATTTAAGAGTCGCATCGGTTGGAAACAGCGTGGATGCGAGTCGACGGGGCCATAGGTTCTGCTAACGGGTCTCCCCGTTCTCGTAGAATGCGGAGTACCGAGTTTCCCTCTCCGTCCGATAGGTGATGCTGGACCTGGAGCCCGATCCTCCGGAAGGCCGTCGACCCCGTGGCGAAGTAGACGCGTACAACGGACGCGTGCGGAGAGGCCATGCACCAACAGAGAGAAGCAGCAACCAAAAAATCCCTCTCTCTTACCTCGTGCTTCGCCTTTTCGCGGTTATAAGAACCCGCATAGTCGCGGATTCGATGTCACGGACGGGGTAAATCTTCCGATAGATGGAATCCAGTAGATCTTTCAATCTTCCAATGAAGATTTTTAGAAGTATTCGTCAGAAAAGTTTCTTTCGTTCTATAAGGAAATAATGGATGCACATTTTTCGTTTTATATTATTTTATCCAATTACGTACGATCCATTTTGTTCTGTCTGTTGTAAAAGACGTGTCTGTAAAAGAATGATACTTTTTGGACAACCTGATAAATGATATGGAATATAGCTAGTTGAGATAGCTACAAATTATTATACCTCTATACCGTTATTGCCTGATATTATATAATATTCTATAATTAATATAATAATATATATTATGTTATACAGTAGTTATTATATAATGGTATAAAAGGAGTTGTGAACGTTTTTGAAATTTCTCTGCAGTGAAGCGGTATTCGGTATTCCTAGCATTTGGACGTTTCAAACGCTATGCAATGGCTGAAACCTCCTTCGGTTTTATACGTGTGTATGTAGTAGAATTGGTCACTCGCGATGACGCGAATGAATACTCTTGATTAAGAGGACAAGCCTGGAATTAATTGCCGGAGTATGGATTATTAACAGGGCGCCAAGTTCGCCGATGCTGTTCCAAGTGACGACGAAGAGGTCACGTTCGATCTGCTAGTGGAATGATTTCGATTTGGTGGTGCAATTCAGGAAATTTTCTGCGCGTCGATCTTTCGCAGAAACTTCCTCTCCTTTTGTTTTTTGAAGTCAAGTAACGATAAATTGACTATTATTCGTGTGCGTAATCGTAGTATTTTGAATTTTAATATATCGTCGATCAATTTTTAAACATATAATTAAATTTGATTATTCGTTGCTATCGTAGGAGGATGTTAAATATTGTTTTTAAAGGCTAGTTTCTTATTAATTTCTACGCATTACTAGCATTTATGTACCGTTACTATAAATCGGTTAATATCCAGATACTAATAAACGATAGCGTAAAAGTCAGAAATTTTAGTTACGACTCTTCGTAATTAATTTTTAAGATGTGGCAACGCGAACAGTTTACAAATACGTCAACTTTCCTTACGGCACTTCAATATTTACTTGAATCCAAGTAAATAGTCGCAACGAAACAAAGCACGAGACTCGTAATACATGCATGTACCAGGACCTGGAACGTCTGCTTGCAAACGTGGATTAGATCAAACAAAGTAGGAATTAATGAGCTATTGTTTACCTCGAAGACTTGTCAAATATTTGAACAACGCTTCGAAACCCGGAAATATTCACGGCATCCACTCATCGTTTATTAGGTTCGTCAGAAATATCCGTTATTCCGTTGTCGTTCTATAAACGCGGAACAGTATTCTTTCTGAAACAAAAGAATTCGTTGGCGCGTTTGCGAGTATCGAGGTGAAATTTCTGCGCAGTTAATCGCTGCCTCGAAATTCGTTGCAAGAAACGTTAAATCACGCTGACAGTATCGAATTGGACCGCGGACATTTTACCTGATTGGTCATGGTTAATAAAACGAACGTTTCTGTTTGTCCAGCTTTTACGAAACAAAAGCCCGTTAATTTACCGATTATGTCATGTTACTTGGAAAAGGAAACGATATTTTACGAAACACAAACGAAGCAACTTTGGCAAAAAATCCCTTATATTCGTTCTTCGAAGTATTAAATAGACAGCGTATTGAAATAAATCTTTTTTCAAAATTAATGCTTCTAAATTTCATTGAAAATGTTTACAAAGTTTCAAATATATTAATTCTAAATATGATGTTCGATCTATTTCGAGTGACAATTTCGTCGGATACTTCTTCGTTGAAAATATCCCTCTGTCGTTGAAAATACGAATTTTATCGACGATAGAGTAGCCAGGTTGATACGACAGTTTCTATTTATCGATCGTTAGTGGAGTATACCGACATATAGGTTCCTACTTGATCATCAACCAAACTGTTATCCACAGAATTTCTGGTGAATTTCTGGGGAGTTACTAGATCCATCGAATCGTAGATCTGCTTTACCGACAAACTGAAAAAGAGGATCTACAGGAGCAAGGAATACCTCGAAGCGGTGAAAGAGAGAAGCAATTTGTCAATTATTTCCGAGTCAGCTACGCGTGAAATATAAATGTAAAATAGTCATGAAACCTTAAAAATATCAACATATGCAGATTCCTTGAAATCAACACAGAATTAAAGGAAAAGCTGAAACACTTGAAAGACTCCTAAGGCTTCTTGTTTCTAGAAAGTCACGATGGCCCTCCCTATTGAAAGTTTCCTTATCTCCACGATCAACCTTTTGTACCACGAGAAAGTGCGCTTCTTCCACTAACGGTTCGGTCATAAATTCGACCGCTGGCTTCCTCGAGACCATCCAGGTGATGTCTTTTAAATCATCGGCTTATCTTTAGACTTAATTCACAGCAAGCGCCTAATTGTTGTTTGCAAATCAGTTGACTGGAAGGAACAGTGGCAAGAGTTGCGAGTCTTACGTTTATACGAACGAAGGTAGGGCGTCACGGACGAGGGCGTCCAAGTAGAAGGAAGAAAGACGACGAACATATACGGCGTCGAGTTTCAGAGTCGTTTCGGTCGTCATGCGAGGACACAAGAAAAACATGGCGACCTCATTGTCTTGGGCTCATAAAGCGACAATCGTGCCCCGCTGCTGGATAAGATACGACAAGCTTCAAGCGGTTTAACTCTATCAGCGGCGCTCCCATAATCGTCGAGAAACTCGATGTTGTTGTCGCCGGTCTAATAGAGACGAATACGTTTCGTGGTTCACACACGTGAGTGTGCGCCAAATCGCGATTAGGACTCACGCGTTTTCCATTGTGCTCCGAACGAAGCGTGTCAGCAACAGGCCGGTTCCGAGCGGTAAAATTCGTGTTTTATTGCACGCGAGCGCGCGCGTGACCACGGCGATACAATAAGAATTGTTTTTTATTAACGCGATAAGGTGGCTGTGAATGAAAAGTTTCATTAATGGACGTCCTACAATTTCATTCATACCATTTATCGGTATCAACTCGTTATACCGCGACCCTTAGGTAAAACAATCTCATAAATAAATATTTTAAATGCGATGGAGAAAGACAAAGATTGCACCAAAAATGGTAAAACTTTGCTTTTTCCGCATACTTCGAGATGATAGAGAAGGTATTTTTTAAACAGGGTAATATAGACTTTAAGTTTTATCATAGACCGCGTAAAGAAATCACGAAGATAGAGAGATAATTTTTAATTATTTTATTACACCGTCGTAGGATTAAAGAGAGAAGAAGACCTACCGGAGCGCCAGCAGGGATGAGTAGACCGAAGGAGAAATCAAATTTGAACGAAATATTATCTGTATAATACAAGGAATGATGGACAGGATCGACGATAATTGCTGGAAATTCGATTAACTGATGCGCGTTGGTAACGCGAATACTTCGAACGAGATAGCTATTGCTAACTCAGCCCATTTAAACGAAACTGACACCTGTTTATCAACTAAACACTGTAGGAGAACGCGATCAGCAGCTAAATATTGCTTACGTGGAGCAACCACGGAATATCTAATAGTTGTTCGCGACATTTTTTAAACATATTTTGATATAGTTGTCAATTCATCGGTGGTAATATGACGACGAGGAATGAGAGAAACCTTTTGCAGGAGCAAAGTACGGCTGTTCGTTTCGTTATTTCCACGTTCTAGCTGGCTCGCTTGGTTCGCGACCCCGCTTTCGAGAGCGAGGCTCGTTCTCGCCATTGTTCTAACAAATTATGCATATTAATTCCTCGCATCTTGTATACGAGCTACTGTATAAGCGTGAAATATTCTCAGGACCGACCCAGATGTCTCGACAGATGATCGGCAATACCCGTTAGGGCGCGCTTAACAATTCAGAAGGAATCCGTCGCCTGTGAGAAATTCGAACGCGTTCCTGCCTCGAATACACAGATTTACCCCATTAGTTGCAATGTTACAGTACAATGTTACTGTTATCTTTTGCACAATGATAAAGATAATCGCAATTGAGTATCGGAATTGTTATCTTGTTCGTTGATGTATGATAATAGCTTCTCAGAAACGAAACTGATTAATTCTAATTTTTCTCAATTTCTCAGCTTTACTACCTAGACAGCTTTTTCATACAATTAAATCAACGTTATCAGTGAAATTGTACAACTTACAAGTCACGATAATTACCTTCCATAAGTTTGTCGATTAAAACAAATAGTACGAGTAACTATAAACTCTAAGGTAAATTTTAAAAAATAATCGTCGCGTCGCCACTTTTCTCCCATTTTCGATGTATGATAGCGATCTTCTAAACGATTGGTGCATTAACGATAAATTGAAAAGCATACGGCATACGATATAATCCCGAAGACGGAATAAAGCTGGCTACGTTTAGTAGTATACATAAGAGCGTAATAACTGTTAAATAATATATAACTATTGCGTCTGTAGAGTCATCTTCATCACGTAGAAAATATCCTTCGCCAGACTGTAACCCGCAAGAGAATAAACCGGTATGAAGGAAAAAGGAGGAGAGCCGGATGGTACGCTAGTTAAACGCGTCGCGTCATGCAGACACGATACGCCTTTATGTAGACCATGATCGCGTGTACAAAAATCTCCGACCGAAAGAGACGATCGCGAGCAAATGGCAAAGAAAACAGGCTAAATAACTGGAAGCTGGAAGCGGACAAGAGAAAACACGCAATTGTCGATATATTCGTTCGAGGTAAATTGCGCATTTTCCGGTCTCGATGATCTTGGAGCGTCTCGTTTTCCCGGGAGGTGGATCCGAGCTGTCTGTCGCTGTCCTCGTTTTCCATCGCCTGTTTCGCACGACTGAACATACCGATCGATGTGTACGTGTACCTCGAGGACCATCTGCTCGAGTTGTGCACGCGGCAGGTTCGTTTTCGGTTGCTCAGAAAGTGGGCGTGCTTCCTTTCCGCCTCCCCTTCGCGTCTTTCGAATAATAATGAACGAACAAAAAAGAAAAGAGAAAAAAACTGCACGATGCAGAGTTCGGCGAGGCTGCGAAGCTCTTCGTGCGAGCTACGGGCACCAGATGATCCCCTTCTTTCGTGAAGCTGCTATCGAATGACATTTTCTTCCCATGCGAAGTGTCGCTCGTTCATTCGGAAGATCGACAACGGAAGCAGAATCCTGGATAACCCTTTCCTGGATAATCCCCTAGACCCTCGATCGTCGACACCTTTCTTCCGGATCCTCTGTTTCAACGAGGGCTGATCGGAACGAACGATAAGATTTCCGGTCGATGATATCCGCACGCGCCAATAGGAAATTAAAGGAGACCGACGCCGGAGACGCTCTCGAGTCACGCTCTGTGACAAGCGAGACGAGAAGAGAAGAGACGACACGCAGAGACGATCGAATCGAAGCGGAGCTGTTTTTTCCGCAACAGGAAATCTCGAGAGCGATCGACGTTGATCGTATTGTATAGGTGTTGTTACATTTAAAAATTTCAGCCGATCGAAGAGGATGCAAGTTAAATGGCGATCGAGCATTGCCAGTAATACGGATCCAATGTCACGCGATTCAACGGGTATCGGCTTTATCACGAACACAAACACGATAGAAACACGAGGAATGAATTGGTTATTCGCAATCCCTGTTTCGATTAAATCGTTTGATTGCTTATCAGATGGTTGTATCGAGCTCGAAGCGACGTAGACATTGGTAATCTCGTATGTACATCCTGTCCACCTTTACTCGTGGCGTTTACGGCCATCTTGTCGACCGGTGATCCAACTCACGCGACATTTCCACCCTGACAGGTCGAAAAATTACGCGTTACGTCTGTGAAATGTCGTTGGTTGAATTATTCGAGTCGAAATTCGCGTCGTTGGTCGAATTTATGCCGTGTTACCGTTTCGACAGACAAAACGTAACGCTGTCGGCGAACATTGTCATTAATTCTATGGAAACACGAGGTCGGGTCACGGTTTTATGTTTATTAATGGCGGAAACATTCCGGAATTCGCGTTGCTCCCGCGTACACACGGCACCAACGTTTCCTTTCGACTAACCTTGTGTTTTACATGTTCCTCTTTTAACCCTGATCGATAGCGCGATCAATACTGTAAATACACATTGTCTTGGCTCTCGTAAACCGTGGGATGTTTGGAAAATACCGTTAACTTCGCCGACTATCGAACGTTGTGCGAACCGAGTGTACCGTCTCGTATAAAAACTGGTGCGAATGGCGAGGGATTAAATCATCGAACGTGTTTTCAAACTTTCAGACGTGTATCAGAACTAAACGATATTAGTGAAAATTAAGTCGACGAGCATAAAATAACTTACATAGTATAGGTATGCTGGCAGAATTAACCGAACAATTTATATACCCGAATATTCCTAGAAATTGAATACGAAACCAGGAAATTCAAGAATCTTTACTTTTGAATTCAAAGGGTGTTCCGTGGTAATTGCACATTCTTCGATCTGCTTACACAGCACCAGCCAGGTCTTCCACCGATCTAACTACAACCACAACGTGAAGGAATGTACTCCACCTATGAACTGCAGTCAGATAGATCCGAGTATTCAGTTCAAGTACTAATAGTAACAACGATATTACGTTAATACGACTATTCGTATGATATACGAAACTCGTAAGATTACTCGTAAGAAACTCGTGATGTTAATACGGCCACGTTGAATAGACTCTAGAACGTAGCTTTATTAAAGCAAATACTTTTATTTAAAGTTTCTCAAAATTCATGTTGTACTTGATACATCCGATGACCGAATTTGGAATTTAAGATGATCGTTTAATGTAATATAAAATTCGAAGAAGATTTAAAACAATGTGCATAAAATTATTTTATCGCGGCACGCAGATTGGCACATACAACATTACGTATGTTAAATTTTCTGTATTTTGATTTTTCGAAATTTATAGAGCTATTTATTAGACCGAAGAATCTCGTTTAATTATAGCTAACGCTACGTGCCAATAATACGACACACAGAAAAGATAGAAAGAACAACAAATGAAAAGTCGATGAAATTTATTGTTTCGCTAAATTTTTCACGATGTAAGATGCTCCGATGATACATTTCTTATATGATCTTCGTAGGCAATATCAATGAAATTACATGGTGTTTAAAAAAAGAAAACGAGTTCTGCCGAGATTCGCAACGGTTTCGTCTATCTGATCTAAACGGACATCATCGCTATATTTCACTCGTTTCACGCCACGATCCAGCGCTCATGTCTTTCAATTTAATCGATTCTCGGCATCCCGCGTCGTTCTTTCTTCTTTTCCCCTGGCTCACGCGCGAATGTATACATAAAGTCGCGGTTCATAGCGCATCTGGTTTGAATTACGGTTCATACTTTTTATGGGTCCGGATCGCAGGATGATATCCTATGTTCGTCTACACGTCGTTACGCCACCGTAACACGTTTGTATATTCAGAAGTTTATGTACTTTTCTCTCTCCATCGCTTCCTCCGGCTGCGATATACTCTAAATCGCCAATCATTACCATGTAACACGTACAATTTCATTGATGGTATCGCTGTGCTATGCGATTGGCAGTGATAACTAATTAAAATTAGTATTTTTGTGGTTTGCGTTTCTTAATGATTTACGATCTAGAGAAAATTTAATGTTTCGTTACAACTTAGAATTTTTAATATGGAGATGAGGCAATTCTTTTGTCGATTGATTTTCTTGCTGATGAGTGGTGGTTGAAGTTATTTCAAGGACCATGTGATTCAGTAAGTACATTTTCATATTTGCATAACTATTCGCCATCTCTTAACGAGAGAATCTGACATAATCAATGTGACATAATCATATAATCTTCTTAATAACAATTAATAATAAAAATAATTGAAATTAAGAATGTAGCAACTGATGCTGTTTACTAAGCACGTAACAAAGTTATAACTTTGAGATCACATTCTTCGCTATTCATATCGTGGAATGTAACAAACAAGCAGCTATAATTACAATTCGCCTGCAACCGGTCACGAGTAATTGCTGCTTGTTTGCATATTGAACAATGCTTAATGATGGTTTTAAGGTGCTACTAAATTCTTCGGTTGTACGTCTCGAGGTTAAAGGTATATGAATAAGCAGGGAAGCGCAATGATATATATATATACATTGTATAACCGATGTAATTGAAAAACGTTTGAAGTTACAAAAGCCAACTGTCATTATATCGACGAAAAAAATATAAAAATCGTTTAAGTGGTATATAATTGAAATATCGAATAGCCGATCATCAAATTCCGAGATAAGTAGTCAGACGGACGCACGACAAAGAGGAAAAAATCGAGGAACCTTAAATGAGGAAGGTTTTTCGTAGGGTCTAACGGAGCGAAACCAGTTAAAACCAGAAGGGTCAGTGTCGAGGAGGAGAAAAAGTCGATCAATCGGAGCGCCGGAGGGAGCGTGGCGCGAATCCACGGAATCTTTTGAATTCTTTGTCGGCGCTCTGGGAACTCGAGACCCTCGGCTATCAAGGCAGCTTTGTAAGAAGGACGAAGGAGACGACGTCTGCAAGGAGGAGCAGAAAGAGGATGAGGACGAGAATGAGAACGTGAAACGCGAGCCGACATGAGAACACCTTCGTGAAAGAGCCTGTGACCAATGACGCATCATCGTCACCCGTTCGAATTACCTCTTTCATATTTATCTCTCTTCTCGTGAACACCACTTACTCTGTAATTGCTATTTCGTGCAAAACTGTCGATCCGTGAACTGGTCTTACTGGAAACTGGTCTCGAGAAAGATGATTTTTATCGTAAGATCTGGTTCTGTTCAAAAAGTAAAACGTTTTCCTTACTATCGATGATGCAGAAAAAATTGGTTTCGGAGAAGCAATTATTTAAAAAGGAGCAAATATCGTAATTATTCGCCTCGGGATTTCTTTCATCGTATTCGCTGCTATTAAAATATGTCTACCTCGTATTTGGGCGGTCTTGTATAATTGAAGTCGTATTACTAGCAAATTTTTCAAGTCATAGGATAATTTACAATCGTTGAGATTTATCGAAGAAAAAATTTCAAACAATTTGCATTTCAGCGACATTGCTTCGTCATCGAAACCATTACCACGCGACTTTTCGCTACCTGAAAGACAATTTCCATTCGTTTTTTCGCGAGATTGGTGTATCTTCAGTGGCACCCATCACCGTGCATTCGTCATTGCATTTATGCATTGCAAATGCATCAACGCATTTAGCAGTCTATAATCAACATCGATTATTGCGCAACCTCCAGAGGCTCAGCATCTGTGATTGAATACACTCCACTTTACGCAGCCCCGTTGAAAGCGCAGATGTTATCTCGAGGCTGCGTTGGCCGAGACTCGATTGTGCACCAAATTGAAAACTTGGATCAAAATGGGCCGAGCGAAATGTCACCGCATTAAAACAGACACTCGCGTGTAACGGTCTCTTGATTGAACAACAAAGACACCGTGTGCACCAGCAATAGAGTGGCCAGCATGTCTACCCTCGCTTTTATGCTAATTGCGCTTAGGTCCCGGAAAAAAGGCAAAGCGACGCGTTCTACAGCCGCGGATTCGATTGCGTGGACCTCGACTGATTTACGTATCCTTGAACAATGTGTACACCGAACTTTCACGAGACACCTGGTAACTCGTTCGTTCGTTCGTTCGTTCGTTCGTTCGTTCGATCGGGCTATCGCAATTTTTCCAATTAGAAAATAGACACTGACTAGCCTGATGTTGGCCGTTTATTAACGAGCCACTCGCGAGCTGATTTCTGATATAGGAGTTGAAACGGTTGCGTCACGGTAGTTTATCGCTATTCCACGGTTTTTCAACGCGAGACACTGCAATTATCGATACCAGATCCACGAAAGAAGAAAATATTTCGATTTGGAATACGTTATATCGAAATAACATACGCTGGTTCGACTAATAATGTAGAAAGAAAGTAAAGAACAGTATTTGTTCGAACGTTTCGATAGAAATTCATAATAAAAGTGGTAGCTTTTTCGAACACTTTCGTGAGTCACTGAAAGTAGCTACGCATACACAAGCCACGAGACGAATCGTACAAAGGTACGGTAATGACAGAACGAATTATAATTGTATAAAATCGCGCGCTTGACATTTCCTCTATAGCATCCTATTTCGTCTTTTCCACGCTGCTAATGGTATGAAATCGCATTTATATGAATTTCTCCTTCAAATTTACCGCGAACTCATCGCGTAATCGAGTTTTGCAACGCAGAAATGTCGTCGAACGTTAATGGCGCCGCGAGTACACGCCTCGGCTTTCTACGATTGCCGTTTCCTTTTCAGAAGTTCGCTCGATTGTTCGATCGCTGCGCCGCAGCGTTCTCAGTTATATGTTTTCAACCTGACAGGCAAACACTGAGCGATGAATCGAGCATTATTTGAATCCAGATTCGCAGCAAGGAATGATATTCGCGCGTCGAGTGGCCTTTGCAACAGTCTGATGGGCTTCGTGTCGCGATTTCCGTTCGTTCACCGGAAATCGAGTGAAGAAAATAGGGGAACGGCTACCAGGGCAGGCGCGAATTTGCCGCAGAACCTGTTCACGGCTGCTCGACGCGGAATATGTCTTAGACGCTGTTGGAATATCGCAACAGAGGATGTTGTTACGTAAGACACGGGTGCGCAGAGGGCTCGTGCCTTGTAAAACTGTTTTTACAAGGAAAAAGAAGGTCCGAGCCTAACGAGCTCTCGTAACGGAACACAACCGGAGTACTTTGTAAAAAACTCACCGTGCTTCGTCCCTCGAATTTTTGCTTATTACCTGACGTGTCACGAACTATCGAATTTCAGGAGTTTGATCGTTGTTACTGTGAGCGAAATCGGCTCTCTCGAAAACTGTTACTCTTCTATTCCGCATATTTATACAAGTATTTCAAACAACATTTTTATTTACACGTCATTTTTCATCGCCGTGTCCTTTACGGCCGGATTATTTTTTTCTGGATTATCGTTAATTGAAGGTCGACAAACTCGCCAGCGATGATTATAACGTCCGTTCGCAAGAAGATATAGCTGATACTCTGCTATGACAATTAAAATCCACGGGAGAGAGTTCCATGAAACGTTGCGAACCTCGTTAGCGCGACATATGTCCGCTTCAGGTAGACGAACACATAGTAGAATGGTTAGGTTCCTGACCGAGAACATTAAAAAGTTAACATCGCACGATTTGTTTCTTGAATGGGAAAGACACGAATCTGTGGCGACAAACCGAGTTTGTAGCGATTTAATTTGCCTGATTTTACGCGCAATTCGTGGCAGAGTTAATATTAATAATAGACACAAATGTCTAGTTATAATTTAAGTATAGAGTCTATAAAATTTCCTAACTCACTACCTTTCTCCAAATTTCTCCAAACCACTCCTTTCCATCTGCAGCTACGTACATACTTTATGAAAACTAAAGCATTTAGAAACGTCTATAAAACCTGTACATCAGTTCCTGTGTTCAAACGTGCTCGCTCCACACAAGCACCGAGCAATCGCGTGACACACGTGAAACGACGATCTTACTACCATCGTCGTTTCTTTCATTCAGACATCGGTTCGATGTGATTGGGCCTGAAGGATCTCAAACATCTGTATCCTGCAGGAGACTGTGAATGATCTGAGAACGGCCTCGACGACTTTCACTTCGATTCTGCTAGAAGTGGAACGGACGCAACAAGTGGTTTCACGTGTACAGATATATTAGCCTTCGATTTCCTATATTTTCAGTCACGTTATTGCTTTCGGATATTATTTCTGTTCATTTTTGCGCACTAGAATCGACAAGAACTGGAAAAATTCCTTCGCTTGTAAGTCAATCTTGTTCTTTCTACTAAACTGTCTCATTAATCTTTTACTAATATTTCGTTCTTACTATTTCTTAACCCTACGGCCCTAAAATTTGTATGTTCCAATCTTACTCTAGCTTCAACGAGCAGAAATATCCTTAATATCTTAAAAGAAACTTGAACTTAAAATTGAAACTGGAAATGCAAAGAATCGCGTAGTAAAGTAATGCATAAAATGTATTAGAATAACAGGTATGTAATAAAAACTCGCACCAATTAGGGACGTAAACAAGATTTCCGTGATTTAAGAAAAGTTAAAAAATTCATCACAGTGCTATAAATATTACAATTCCATTGATATTCATAAAATCGTAATGTCTACATCGGAGAACGAATAGTGACGAAAAAGACATCAGGTAAAATCCGATAATATAAAAAATTATAAATTAAATGTTTCCTTTTCGCAATATCGGCTCTTAATGGGTCAATATACATAACGATCTTTTCATATTATCCCAATCTTGAACAAAAATCTTAACGATAGAAAATCATGTTTGAGTAGTAAATTACCGAAAGAACACAACAGGATCAATCAACTTGGAGTATACTCGAATTAATTAGCCAAGTTGTTCCTCGTAACCGATTTTATCGTATGCCAAAAATATCCAAAGCCAGTCCCATTAATTAGAGAGTAAAATGTTTCCAGGTTTGCAAGAAACGAGGAGACGAGTCTAGAAATCCACTAATTTTCGACTGGCGCGTACGATTCACGGTCGAGAACCTCAGGTGTACCCAGTTCGGTAGACATACCCATACGAAAATATATACGAATCCCTTCTCTTCTAAGTCGTACGACGTGGTTAACCGGTCGGTTTACATGTGTACAGGTTATTCGAGGCGTGGGCGATCCAGAACGAGTGGCAGCACGCAAAAAGAAAGGAAGAACTCTGGATGGGCTAAAAGATATCAATCGCACGGCACCGAAACCCCGACGGCGTTCGTGAAATGCGAACGTCACGTGCAATTAAGCATCTATAAAGCTAAATTATTTATTCATTACCGGTGTTTTGCAACGAACCAGAAGATTTGTATCTGTCATCGTGCGATGCGTTGAAATTTTATTATTATTTCAGTGTTTCATTTTATTTTACTTTTTAACAGTATATTTCATGTTAGTCTAACATATTATTAGTTAGTCTAATGACAAACAATAATGCAAAAGTTTAATTAATATTTGTATTCGATTTGAAGTTAAATTGTACGTATAGGGAGAATAATATTATCTTAAAAGACACCTAATCGGAAAGCTCATCCAGTCATGATCTATAAAAAAAAAAAATCGTATCTATTCGTTCTAAAGATCGCTCGTGTCTTTGTATCGTTTAATTTGTAATAAAACTTGTTGCGTTTAATATTCCGCTTGTGTTTCTCTTGGATTATAAATTTTGTCCACGCAAGATACCCGATATGGTGTAACCAAGTCGCCAAGTTATCAAACTGAATTATCTCCCAATTTATTAGCGATAATTGACGTTTTCCTATTCTACATCCATCAATCATGCGAAACAGCCGGCCCCGTAGAAGTTCATAAAATTGAAAAATATGTCACGAATGGTTATCGAACGTAGAAATCGACGCAGAAGCTGGAATATTGATGAGAGAAAAAACGAATTCACCTCCGGTATTGGCAATTCGTGCAATCGTATGCGTGTTATAAATAATCGCGTGAATGCAGAAATTATACAGACGAAGAAAAATTCGATGGTGCAGACAGGCGTTATTTTCTTGGAATCCTGGTCGCTTGCTTGCCAACCGATCGTTTCTTGATCTCGACACGTTTACTTGGCTGTACGCTCCGATCGTACTAGCGTGTATTTTCAACAGCCCACGAGAATACTAAGTATCTTTGCATTGAGTATTCCTGATATGGAGACCGAACGTTTAAACGTGTGTCGCCTTCGATGTAGATTTCCAGAAAAAATGCCGGCGAATACGGGATTTGCTAACGTTTCGCACGATTCGAACTCTCCGAAAGATTCTTCCGACGTCAGGAAACGTATAGACGATAAACTCGCGCACAAAGGAAGCTGAGGCTTTTCCGTGTAAATATCGGATGCTTTTTAAATATCGTACCGCGTATGTTTTTGCGAGAATGGATTTTAAGTTGAACCGCAGCTGAAGATTTTTATACATTTCAAGACGTAAAAATGCGCAACATGTACACAACATGCAAAGATATACAAAATATACATATTAGAGTTGTAACATGGGTGGGATAAGTTTCCGCTTAGGTCTCATTTATTTAATTGTGCGCATAAAATTATGAAAATACTGAATAATATCTGCATCCTCTGATGAAATAATGATTCTAAGAATTTTATGCGTAAAAAACGGACGCACATCGTTAAATTTATACATGACAAATTTAATATGATAAAAGTATCCGGGATATTTTCACGAATATCATGTTAGATATCGTAAGGCTGCGTAAATGATGAAGTACTATCTAAAAATAAATCGTTGCAACTGCACAACGGTTAAACTTAAACTGTTATGTTTAGATCGGAAGTTTAGAAGATCGAATTGCAAAATTCTTCTTCAAGCAAACTTAACACTTTAGTACTTTTTGAAAATTCTTAAAATGTATAGTTATTCCAAGCTTCTACTTGGTAAAATCCCAATATCATCGATAAGTAGATCTCATAGAATATGATTATTTCACAAAATAATTTAATCTTTTTACGTTGAGCGATACCTTAATAATTTACTACTTTCATAAGTGTCTAATTATCATTAATAACGAATATAGAAAAATTTGTCTTTCAAGCTAATGAAAATTTGTCTGGAAAGATTAAGTGACCTCACACGTAGGATGTTGTACTTCAATAAAGGAAAGAAAAGAACAAAGCGAACGTATTAGAACATTTTGAAACAGGGTGGGATTTTGTAAGCGCCTTGAAACGTGTAGGTATGAATCGACCAGTGAGAAAATGCTGAAGGACATACTGGACATAGTCAGGGTAATATCTCGTGGAACATCATTACGGAAACGACCAGTTTTATCTCCTCGGGAAGAATCGCATAAAGCGGGTCGTGTGTGTAATCCGTGCCGTGCAGCCTTTATCATCAATGGAAAACAATCAAGAATGAGAGGCTTCTGAGGAAACGGTTTCGTATATGCAACGCTGTAAAATAATCCGTTGCATCTGTGCAATTCACTCACTTGCCAACTTCTGAAAGACTTGATTATTTACATTATCTCTCAGTAAATGATGATAATGACAAAAGCAACGATCGCTTTCTTTCCACTTTTCAATTAAATGCACGAACCTGTTTGACATCAGTGTGAGAAAAAATCTAATAGTTTCGACCGAGACCCGTATCTCTGGCCAGCGAGACATCTCGCGCAAACTATATGGGCCACTTATGGAATTCTGAACGGTAATTAAGATATTTCCTTAATTAGCGGCCAACACTGGCCGCGGTCAGTTACTTGGAGTAAGGACGGCGATTGAATTAGTACCGCTGCTCGGTTATGCTCCGTAAAGTGCAACGTTAAAAAAATAGGAGATAACGGGGGCCAAGCGGCAAGGAAATAATTAGCTGAAATTCATGCCATTTCTCGTTTAAATTGACGTCATTCTTATATCGAAAATTATCCTTAATAACAGGTGCAAGAAAACAATAAACTTTAGAATATTTTTATTATTGGTACAGTTATCATAATGTGCTATATCCTCTTGATACGAACAAGAGCATGAGAAATATCAAACCGACTTGAAATAGAGTTTTAAAATATATAAATATCGATATATTAGTATTAGTTCCTCGCTAAGATTGTCTCCTTAAATTACGACAGGATTGCTGAAGCGAACGATGCTAACATCGAAATTACGTAAAAATCGTCGTGCGCGCTTACGCAATTGTAGGAGTGAAAATGCATCGACACAAAACGATTTCTGTTTCTGATATATCCCCATATCGTCTTCTGAAATGTTTACCAACTTCTCTACACGCGAATAGTACCAACAACAGAGTAATTAAAATTCATAATGCTTATAATCTAATTTAACTGGTCTTGCACGGTCATAATTAATTTTTGTACTAATATCGCGTAGCTAATATAACAGCTATATTCGTGAAATAATTATAGCAAGAAGAAAAAATGGCCAATTAAATTTAAATCGCAATAATGAAAGAAAAAAAGATACATGCTAGTCATGGCCCATAGTTGGAACCAAAGGAGAGATTCGCAAGTACCAAGTTAGTTAAGTTTATGTCGTTATCGGTTATTATTTCAGATAAAGTTGATTTAACGAGACTCTGAAATTAATTACAATCCGATGCAATGCCTGTAACGACCACAGGGTTTTATACGGTTGCGGGTGGCATTGAAGATTATCGTTGATTGAACATCGCGCGGCCGATTGAGAAATACTTGAGGATATAATAGCCCTGCCCACGATCCCCATAAATCACGGAGATTGTCAATTAATAACCTGTAATGGATGTTGGAATCGGAGAACCATCACTTTATCTAATGATTTCGGAGAAACCGAGCGATTGTTCTTGAAACTGGACCGCGCTGGTTCGCTAATGAGGTAATTCGAACGATTAACATCGTGTAACGTGAAATATAACAAGTAACGTTAAAATTTTCCTTCCTTCGATAATAAATAAACAATTAACATATCAAAAGTCGACGTTGCATTTATAATTTTATTTTTGCTTACAACATTATGACAAACTATTTTGTTTAGTCACAAAAAGAAATATATTTCGCGTCTCTAATTTGTAAAGTGAACTCTTTAAAGCATAATTATAATTTACTTTTCGTATTTTGATGAAACGCTTCTTTTATCCTTTTCGTATTTCGTTTACACAAAATTTATATTTCATTGCTCGGTCCATAATGAATCTTTAAAATATGTTTTTGTAAACTTTAACTTCTACTATGTAATAGTATAACTGTACATGATGAAATCTTTACAAACGAACCAATTATGTTATTAACCTATTGTTGCTGATAAATCATTGTACGCGAGTAACCTTTCATTACATCTGTCTTCGGAAAGTAATCGCAGCTCGAGGATGACGAGTATACAAATCCCTTGATTGTCGTTGTCATTCAAGGAAAATACTTTCTGGCAAACAAGTTACCTTCGTAATACCGTGTCATTAATTTCATCGCTACAGTTTGGGCTATAATGTCTACCTGTCCTCGTTAAGTATGCGTAAAGAGTGCGTGGGTCGTGTACCGGCTAAAGCGTCTCGCGCATGACAATCAACGTGTAAAGCGAGCTTAATGGATTCGCGTATCTCGTTTAAATCGTCTTCCACGTGAACTTTCGAGCTTCGACGGTCTCACACGCGAAGTCTTAACTGACTAGATTCTTCGACACCCAATTATTATCGACAAGAAAAAGACAAAGACGAGCGAGCAAGATAGTAAAACATCCAACGAGCCATTTCCCTCTCACTTTAGGAAATTTCTCTGTACAGGAAGAAATTATACGAACAAACACGAGCCTGATATTGATTTTTATCTTTTGACGACAAAATGTTACACAGGCATAATTAGAAAATTAAAGCGTGAACACTCAACAAATTTATTAGAAATATAATTCTCTTCAGACAAGTAATCATTTATAAGTATAAATAACAACGTACCTACTGTGGCTCGCGAAAGGATGGACACTTTATAGAAAATTTTTACGATTATACCTATGTTATAAAATTTTTTGAAATTTATATCTATTTATATTTTCAAATCTATCAGGTTATTCCCTTTTTCAATCATTTTATATCAAAATACTTTCTTTGTATTCATCGAGTAACATAGAAATCAGGAAACTAACAAAAATAGGTCGAAATAAAAAGGAAAAAGTGTAAGGGAAAAGAAACTTTATATCTCATGAAAAAAAACTTGACCTTTATGTTTACATCACCGCGCTAACGAATGCCAAAGGGAATGAACGTATTCAACAACAATGTTAACGAACTAGACAGCTTTCTCACATGGCTCGACTAGATTTTCCAGGCTAAGCTGGGACACAGGTAAAATTCTTCATCGTGCATTCCTCAACGTACAAGATAATTCGATCGTTCCTGGTGGGTATCAAGTATCAAGTATCAAGATCTTCCTTGTCCATGTTCCTTCTTCTTTATGTTCGTTCGCCTAGCGAACGTGATTTAATTATCAACCGAACAATTAACAAATGAAACACATATTTCCAACTAAAACGTTTATTTGCGTCCACTTATAACTGACGAGGGTTGATAATGATACTGAGAGCACCCAACGCTCCGAGAAATTACCATCCGTCACCGTGTGAACAGGGCCTTAGGTGAGCTAGCGGCAGTCGCTTGGTTCCCAACAAGCAAGAAATTCCGTTACAGGGCCGTATCCATCGCGAGTTGTCGCTTCCGTTTCAGGTCGATGTACATATGTATACGAAACCTGTTCCAACGCCGAAAATGCTGTACGTACTTCCTTCGTATTCAAAAATACTCGCTTTATTTCGTTGCAGTAATTATCCGCACGTCATTTCGTTCGGGGACCTGGAGCGGTTACGCCTTCATGACACTTCTACTCGATTATGGTACCCTTTTTTGTTCCGAGCACGTACGTTCGGTACTTCTGCAAAATATCATTATCTTCTGCGGATTGTTCACGATAACAATGACACGAATACGTGACCAAAATTAGGGTAACAAGCAAGATAAATAATTTTATCGCTGCGCATAAACGGATATGCTGAAGAGGTGAAACAGAGTTTTTAACAAATCGATTAATTGACAGATTAAGTAATCGAATGCTTAGTCCTTTGAGGTTGCTGCTTTGATCGCGTAATATTAGTGAAATGTATCGATGATACGAATAGTCACTGGGAAGTTATTACATGAAAATTGTGTAAACTCCACCGGTCGGTGGTTTCTCCTTCGAGGTTAGTACCGAGGTGGATCGCACTCTTTTCTTTCTCAGAAACCTTCAGGACGTGGGAAGCGAAAGGCAGGGGCTTCGAAGTATGTTGCACATGTGCCAAGAAATGGGTGGCGCCCAACCATGTGGCGAGAAGAGCATTGTAAGAAGTAAAAAACGTGACACTCTGAAGGATAATTGAACATTTCCAATTAGTACAATTCCTTTTCGCTTTTTTTTCCTATCAAATAAACGATATCCATGATATATCCTCGGGAAACTTGAGGACATTAATGAAACTAATTTTAATGACAGATACATTTCTTCTATCATAAGAAATAAAATTCACATTGTAATAATTATAACAGTACTTTAGTATAATTATAAATCACGTACCATTGACGATCGTATAATAACACGTTTCCGTGTTAACGTTCAATGAATCAAACCCTATGTTTAATAGCGCTACCTCACTCGTGAAGCGTGTTCAGAATTTTTCTTGTTTAACCTCATACCTTTATCACGGTTTTTTCTTTTTCATTCTATTCCACGTTCGACCAACTTCCCACTGCAGGAATAGCAGCCTGTTGCTTCGCTTCACTTTGGCTCGCTTCCCACACGAGATGTACGCGTATGCATGCATACGTTGTTTTTACATATAGACGCGGAAGATGATGTAAAGCGTATAGTGTTAAAAAAATCGCTTTGTCTCCAATTGATCTTTATATCCTGAGTACCTGGTAACATATATGTAGGTCTATGTATAGGATATAATTACTTATATATACATTTGAACATATTTGACAATATAGAGAATATGTCTCTTTTTAACTAAACTTACAAAGTATTGCAAAAAGATCAGTAGCCAATCAGTAATATTATGACAATCGATATTTTCGAAACATTCAAGAGATGGAAGTAAACTTGTGTTTAGTGTTTAATAGAGAGAGAATTTTGTTTAAATAGGATTAATTGACAATATCTTAAATTTTGAAGAACAGAGAAGGGGAACTATAAATCTCGAGGAATTCCAAGTAATAATGCTATTAAAAATAATACTCTTCAGAAGAGAAAGACTTATGGTATTTACTTGTCTGTAACTGTTCGTCTCGCTCTTAGAGCAGGTATACTAATTAACGTTTCCTCTGAATGGGATAATAATTTCCACGTCGGCTTTCCTTTACTAAACCAGCCATTATATTTTCCGTAAACGGTACAGAATACTTTGCACTTGGTGATCGTCAAGGATTTTCCTGGTAGCTTTATGCGGAAATTGTTTTTTATTCTGCAACAATCGGTTGCTTTACATGCAACACTTATCGAATGCACCTTCATAGGCCAGGAATTTTAATGAATTATATCTTAAAATTACATAGTATGGAGAATGAGATAATTCTCGAGATTCAAAGGTAAACGTGAACAGAATAATAACTCGTTGAAAATCATTAAGCGATTAAAATAACTAAAATTTGAGAGCCCAATAATCTTCCTGCGAAGAAATAAATTCTTCAACATTATCTATTTGCATAATGCAAAGGGATAGAGATATATTGCAATCAGAATGCTGGATAACCCAGTACATAGTAGGATGTAAAAAAGGGACTAGAATTTTACACATGTCGATTTTGTCGTTCCCTGCGAAGCGAAGGCGCGTGACCCGTAACTGATTGGCGTTACGCATGGTTACCCTTGGCATTTCGTCTGTACTCTGTGTGCGTCTGTAATTATAGGAATTTTATCTTTTACCTTCTGCAGTCGAATAGTACTTCCTGAAGAAACTATATTCTTGTCCGCTGACCACAACCCAAATAAAAGAAAAATCTTTCCAACTTAAATACTGACTCTATTTATTTACTTTCTACCGCTTTCTTGAAGATCGTATTGTCACTACATATATCGATTTTATTTCAAAATCTATGATATTTATTTAATTCTATTTATGTATAGTACATATTGTGCAACATGAATCATCAACAAAATCTCATTAGGCAAAAAACAATATAGTTTATAATTACATTGAATGAGATGTAGGAGAAAATCAAAATGTCAGACATTCAACGTTAAGTATGTTTTTCTCTAATTAACACTACGACGATCGATGATTGATCGATGAATTTATACATCTAGAGGAATGTTGCGCAACCCATTACACGACAAACTACATGACTTTGGATTTTGCGAACATGACGAAAATTATATTTGTCGGAAATAATCAACTACTAGTAAAAGTTACCCTAAAAAATAATCGGTCTCCATATCGTCAAATATTCTAATATTCCTTCTATACTCTAATTTGAAATTCTCTCAATTCTCTCTTTACTTTACATTATGAACGAGACACTAATAAATCAAAGACATATCTGTTAAAATACGAAGTATGAATTCGACGACAGAGAAATAACAAAGTTCTGTCCTGACCTACGGACACATCGTTCCGGCGCTGTTACGAATAAAAGCGATAACTGATTTTAAGAAATGGCATTAAGTAAATGAAAGACCGCACTCTGTCTGGCGTATAATTTTGGAGGGTGGCTAAGATAGAGAAGGGAAGAGGAAGGAACGACGAAGGTCAGGACCGTCCCCGACTGTGTTTCATGGGTTCACAAAGGCGCACACGCTTCCACGAAGTCTCAACGAACGAAATGCCTCTGTCTTCTTCACGGTAGTCTCGCTTGGTAGAGCACAAAACAACCTCGACGTTCGCCAACTTCGCTTAACCATCTCGCTTGGATAACGGAAAACGGTACTCGGATCGAGCGCAGGAATTATTGTCGTGCCGGGGTCTCGCTCGGCGTTTCAAATCCGAAAAGAAAAAAGAATGCTGCGAGGAACTTTTTGCGCCGCATATACCCGGGATAATAACGATCGATTGTCCATCGTTGCGACTCCAACGGAGAAACGTATTCACCGTGGCGCGTTTCTTGTCACCGATTCCTGCTGTCACGAGATACCTGGTCTCCAATGAAATCGGCTTTACGTGTAAGATGCTTCCACCGTAAGGGTGCTGGAATCACGGATGAAGCGGTAACGAGCTTTCTCATAAAGCGAAACGTTATTTTATGGATGTGGATTTATAGAGATTAAAAGTTCCTATTTCTATTCCTCAGTGTTCTACGTTTGAATAATTTGAGAAATTGTTAACCGGAAATATATATCGTTCATGTACATATTTATAAATTTTTGAAAAACCGTGATTTTTGTAAATTTAAGACACTACGGGGAAGAATTTGGGTACTTCTTCCCTACACAAATATTTTACTGTATACATGTAAAAATATTTTATTCTACTTCAGTTATTCGCTGTACAAATATTACAGATACTCGCATAGCCGAAATAAACCCTTCATTAGGTTTAGAATGTTTAATAAAAAAATACTCTCTAGATGGAAGAGTCGGGGCTCTGGAAAAATTGCTTGTTCTTTCAACAAATCAAACTTTTCCATACGTTTGTCTGTGAAATAGAATGAAAGAATATTATAAGTTTCATTTTTAGTAGCGTCAAGGAACATTAATGTGAATAAAATACTCATTTACTTAAGAATGTCACTTTTTGTTTCGAAATCCTAACATGCTGCGCAATGTAAGGGAAAAAGTAAGCCATAAAAAAAACAACTCCATATGGTGTTACGCTTCATCGATACTAATTATTCTCGACGGCTGTTCTACGACCGTTTTAGCCGAATTCCATCGTTCACGGTGCGGCAGAACAAAATGAAATAGGCGCGCTTTCATTTGTATTATAGTTCACCTGTTGCTCTAAGACCAAAGGTCTGTGAAGGCTAGCGACCGTTAAAAGAGAAATACGAGCGTCGCAGCATCCTCGACCTTTTTTCGAGGAATCTTTCCCCATCGAATAGATCGATACGACATACGTACGTACGTATGTACTTACATTCACTATAGCGGATCATTTTGTCAGACCCGTTCGATTCCAAAGGAAACGAAGATGTTCCTCGCTTTCGTCGGTCCCTTTGCTCTTATAGCACGACCATACAAAAGGTAAGCAGACGACTACCTACTTACTTACTCGCGATCGTGATCACGAAGTAAACGATTAATGCGTCACGAACAAAGGAACAAGCAGAGAAAGCCAGATTGTTCGTCGTGCTTACCACAGTTGTTATCTACCGATAGATTACCAGACCGCCCACCCTCGCTTTTCTCCAGTCCCGCTGCGAGTTATCAGCCGGGAGTGATTCTGGTATCATGGGTGGTCGTGGAAGGTGCAAGCCTGTATTTTAGTTCGATTATAATTCGTTCGTTCACTGATTTATTGCCTAATTAATCTCAGGCAATAAATTACTCGGTTTACTCTATAGTTGTATAATTTAACTCTACCGAACTACAATATATGAAACAGCTTGTTCATTTAAATCAATCTTCTTGGAAGAAAAATTGATGACTGTTATAGCCACTTCCGATTTAATTACCACACCTTCTTTAAGAATGGATAGACAGCTACGCCTTATCGCGTTACGAAATCTACGTTTAAAGACCGCCGTAAATTGCAGGCGAGAGCTAATAAAAGACGCCCATCGACGCGTTCAAACGATACACATGGGCAGATGCGAGGTGCACAGACTGTGGCAGCAGCTTGAAATCGAAAATCCTGACCTAGACCAACGGCAAAGTCGGAAGAATACTACATAACCTGCGGTAACCGGGACCATCTCTCGAAGTTTGCGAAAGGTGGCAGTTGGTGGAGGCGTTGGTTCATCACCTGCTCATCATCGAGCGTGGGATGATGCACCGTCCCAGGTAAAAGGCCTCGAAAAGAAATCGAATGAAAAGGGAGAGGCAACCTTGAGGATAACACGGGTTCCCTCCATTATTAATGAATCGTGTGAATATAAAGATCGTGCGTTCGTGTTGGTGTCTATCTCGTGAAGCATCGATCCTGATGTGCGTTTACCCTATGGACCGCAGCAGCGTTCGTGGGACTTTCGTGTTTTTTGATAGAGATTTAGGATCGTTTCGTCGCTTGTTCTGGAACTAGAACATGCTGTTACTTCTAAGTCACCGACAAATACGTAAATATCTGCGTGGTTTATTTCAGCAATTACTTATCACGTGGCTCCAATAAGACCAGTTCTGTTTGATACGTTCAGATTTACAAACATACGCACAGCCAATGCTCAAAACTGATTGGTGAAATTATAATGACATTACCGTTGTTATATTCATTATGCTATCGTATTACAAGCAGCGATAACGTTATCTCAGAATTGTATTTGCTTCATTTAGTACCGAGAAACTTAAATCATAATATATATGGTCAGACCACTGCCATTTTGCATACATAAAAAGAAATTGCGTTTTTCATTGTATTTTTTTCAAGTTGTGAAAATGTATCGCGGTAAAGGATAAGATTATAACTTAATTAATTATGAAACTTGATAGGGTGATACTTTTAATAATAAAATACGTGACCAAATTTAGATTCTCAAAATTTTGATATATACCACCATGATTTTCAATCTGTTATATAATACGAATGAAATAACAGATTGGTAAAAAGCTAATGAGGAAATAACAGAACATTTTATTCAGAAATAGCAGATGTCCTATAACATAGAATATTTATAACCAGAATTTAAAGCTCCGGAAGTTTTCACTATTTTTTCTACCATTACTATAAATGCAATGTAGCATCTGTTGTTATTACTATCACTGTTAATCATGTTATTACTTCCATATGTTATATCGTTCATCGCAGTGGCCACGTAAGAAGCAAAGAAGTAGCGGTATAACTGGGGAAGTTGTTAATCTTAGCGCATAGTACCTACGAGAGTTCGAACATGGATCGCGTTAAAGCTGATCCCTGTAGCATCCATGAATCACGACACAAGGAAGTAATCGAAGACGCTGGCAAGCTGGCGAGCTAGCTTTTTTCTCAGAGTCTCTGGACCAGACGCGTCATGAGTTTCCTTAAAACATCGAGAAGAAGCGAATTGGCCAGCTGCCGGTGTCCATGGAACGCCACGCGGTGCGTAGCATGTGAAAAAAGGGAGAAGAGGCGAAATCCTTAGAACAGGACGTGCTCCTCTCGTACGAGAAAGCCTCGCTTCCGGGTTCGCCTCTGTATTAGATATTCATGCTCATTTCCTATGGGGCAGGGCAGCTGGTGCTTTTTCTCTTCCATTGCCCCCTCGATGAAACGAGAAGGGAACTAACTTTAAAACGTGCACCGACGTCCGTCTCCGAGCAACAACAACCTGCTCGAACACCCACCCGTACATTACGATCCATGAATTTAACTGTTTGTCGCTGATTTGTATATCTATGCATTTCTAAGCATAAGGAAAGTAGCAAAACAGGTTTCACGGAATTGGAAGGGTTATACACAGTGTTAATAGGTAATGAATCGACTCGTGAGAAATTCGAGTTGAAGGAATTTATAGAGATATAACGTTCGAATGTTCTAAACGGCTCATCTACCAGAAACGCGGAAAACAATACGGAATAAATGGAACTGCTCAATAAAAATATTAGTAGAGTGAATTTGTCGATTTTTGCTACAGCGCCAGCGACAAAATGGCTCGAAATACGAGATTTTCATTGCGTAAAATAATATGAATGTTCTTTATGACGTGTGTCAGATAGAAGCAGGCAGAAACGCGTCGTATTTCAATACAAGGTTCATCGTGGCTCCCCAACTAACGTAAAGACGAGCGGTGACAAGTAAATTGATATATCAATGAAGTATCGGTCAATGAATCGTAATTATGAATGAACACGCGTGTTTATTGGAAACGTATTCTTCAGCGTAATGTTTTCTTCTCTGTTAGAGAATATCGTCCGAGAATCGATAAAGTATCGTGTTCTCTCCGAACAATAAAAAGAAGTCCATAGTGTAGAAATAGTGTAAAAATGGTTCTATTAGGTTAAAATGAAATTCTTAACACGATCACGTGAGTTCTAGAAAGGGGCATGTTCCCATGATAAAAAGGGTGCTGTGTAAATCGTGCAGGGAGGCAGGATATCTCGCCAGACCTGTCCTAATATTTACGGAACTGAAGTGCCTTTTCACTTTGCTCCCTCGTCTTTTCTTAAAGAGGACACCGCGAAGAAGCTGGAAACCATTTTGACTGTGTACGCGCCCTTTGTGCCCGTTGTGCATCGCTAGACAAGCACTTAGCCCGTAAGGAGCAGCAATTTGTGGGGAATTTCGGGACGCTGTCCTGAAATGACGCTTGAAATCGCCTTAAACCGTTCGATGGACAAGGATACTCGGAAACAAAATAAGTACGGTAAAATACTAGAGTACGCGGTAGTAAACGGCAGGTATGCATTTCTCAGGTATTTCTCTCAGCTGTTCATCTATAATAACTAGTTTTTACTCTAATAATGAAAAATGTTAATTAATACGCAGTATTTCTGTAAAAGTGGAAAGTAGATTCACTCTCGTATCATAAATTCGCTATTTCCACGTATCATTACCAAAGTGAATTCATACAACAGTCCACGGATTAATTTTATCATAATAAAGTTCATAACTTCGATAATTCAACAAATTAAAGTGAATGCGTACAGTCGTGCACTAATTAATTACGTTACGAACTTTGATAGATGAAGAAATTAAAGTGATGTACTTGTTAACGAACACTTCCCTTATTCATAAGTTTCAAGTACTAAAGGGGCGGAATGTGATTAAATCTTGTTCCCACCAACGATACGAAGCCACCACAAAAGGTGCAAAGTATATCGATAGCGTCGTGCCATCCACATTGTTACGAGGTGCAAAGTGGCGCCATTTATTCGCAAGCAACAAACCTAACCTCAACCTAACCCAAACCTAACCCCAATCTGAATGACACCTTAATCTAGCAAATAATAAATCATCTAACGAATTAAGAAATTCTATTATATCGTACACAGGTGATTTAAGTAATTTAAAGCCAAATTAATATAATTTCGAAGATTGATGACGTACCTCTAAAGTTATAACGCAAGGAAGCATCGAACCTCAGGAACGTAATAATAATGTCGCGAGGGTAATATGGTGGGATCTCGTTTTTCCTATTTATGTATATTGTGTTATGTATATTTATGTATAATGCGAAGCTCTAGGGCTAATGCAACAGGTCTTCGCGTACACGCGCATATACACGCATAGTACACGATGTAAATAATTACATATTCGCCAAGTCGATGCTCGGTGTATGACCGACAAACACGTAGATAATATTGCATTGGCAATAGCTAGGTAAAAGAGCAGCGTGAACGATGCATTCCAACAACGTGCACGTTTATGGCACGCCGTTCTATTAGTATCAAACGACCGTTGCAAATTGCCTCTGTTATTGGGGATTGCGTTAGGACAGGCGAGGAATTTCCTGAATAAATTCTGTTAAAAACGTTGTATTACGTGCAACATAAGCTATATCACTCGGAAATTGGACGATAATCGCGGTTAATATTACTAGTGAACTCTTGAGACCTATGTCTGAAATGAAGTCTATAAAAGGAACTCTTAATTTTCTAAATCATTGGTATAAATTGAAACGAGAAACCACGTAGATCGATATTTTCTTCAAATCGAAGAAATTTTGTAGCGACAGAAAAATACGATTCTAAATGATTCTAAATGTGTATAATAAAAGTAACCTAAAAGGGGCAGCATTATCCTATTGGAATAATTTATTAAAAGGTGCGTAATCGCACCAACTTGTGTCGTTTCCTTTATTTTAGACGTGTCATAGAAATATTCATGGATTAGAAGTCCTTTCGTTGCGCACTATAGGTATAGGTATATCAAAGTGACGAACATCATTAGTCAACATACGTGATAGGCAACGAGTCAAGGGAATACATGAATACCTTATCCAATACGTGCTGCTTTTCCAATCTACCTCTCTTTCTTTCTTTCTTTGTTTCTTTCTGGACACGAACCGTACGTCACTTCGTGGAACTCGTTGAGTTTCATCGGCGACAGGCGTACTGCGTGTGCGGGGATTTTTTGAACGGAGCTTCGATGCGCACGCTAGAAAGCATCTTGTCTCAAGAGGAAAGAAAGGGCGAGATGCATCATAAGGGCACGCAAAAACGATACAAGGCCGGTAGTCTACTTGTAAAGTTTATTATAATCCAGCTTATCAACGACCATAAGTTTCTCAAACGAGAACGAGTATTATTTGCACTTCTCAAGTTTCACCCTTAAGAAAAATATGGTCATTCATCGATCTATTTAAAGACCTAACACTTTCGTAATTCATTATAGATACAAGAAACTACTATCTTAAAATGTTATAATAAAATGTTTATTTCAAGAATTCAAGTACTACGTTTTTAAGCATCGAGACGATGTTAGTATAACTCAAATTTTTATATTCGCTACCGCCAGTATTCCAAAGGTGGTGGATTACGTTCAGCACCTTGGCTGAAAAAGATCCTTTACGTGAACCAACAATTCATTTGGCTTGTCGGCATTCACTGGCGGCCGTTCTGACTTGAAGAGGTTCGTGTATGCCTTTTTCAACGGGGCTAAGTTGCCGGTTCAGGACAATCCAAGGCTCTATTGTTCGTTCTCGTGTACAAAGCAGCCTCGATACTACGCAGATTGCATGGACCATGGACCTATCTTTCGTCCGGAGTAGAAATCTCTCGTGTCATCGAGATCGAAGGAAGAGGGAGCAAGAATTTCGAGGGTGGAAGAATACCTCGTAACTATAATAGGCATCAAGGAGGCCATCGTTGTATGTCGTACGCCTGTTCTGCCTACCTTTTTCATCTCGGATGACGAGCTTCGAAAAACAACCCCAAAGAATCTAATAATTATTATTCAAGGCCTTTTTAAGAAGATGTCCTGAGTAAAATTTCATTCGCGGATTTCTCCTAACTAGATATCTGGATCGAAAAGAAAAAGTTCATCAGCTTTGGGTATCGGCAGCAGTAAAGATGGACGAGTTGAATAATCCAACGAGTCCTTTGGCCGTAGATCAAACGAAGTTTTGTGTGCGTTATTCTGGTTTTGAGTGGTCGCTGCTGGCGTAGTAGATTCCAAAGAAAAAAGGGTACGATATTATATACTGGCAGAGATGGGTAAAGAAGTGCGAGGAAAGAAAGGTCGGAGAAAAACAGACCGTAAACCGCGCGGGACGACACGGGATGTCAGCGTTGTCTTTCTTTTCCCATAACGGGATTGGTAAGAACTTCTTGGATTGATTTACGCATTCAGCACCTCTTTCATTCCCTGTGTCTAATTAAGAATTACATGGTACCTGGCGAGAATATTCTAACCCCCATATATAGCGTAAAATAATTAGTTCTGTGCTCGTTGGAACACAGAGTATTTAAAACTCGTGCTAGTGTTTTACTTATGTAAAACATATCATTAATATAGAAGCTGAATGCCAGTAACAATCTGATCGACTTTGTCACGGTCTTACACGGTCAATTTTCTACTGGCGTGTTTCGCATAGATAATCAAGTTCGGTGTAATTTCACGCATGTTCACATGGCGTATTACTAAGTCGCGCGCGCTAAAAAGAAGGTATGGGCGTTTCTGAGCTCGTACACCCGCGAAAAAATGGTCGGCAAGAAGTACGACATATGCTTCTACACGGTGCGGCTACCAAGTGTGCCAACCATACGCACATGGCCGGCAAACTGACTTTTTTACTTCTTTTACGACACGATGTCCTCTCCTGCGGCGCGAACAGGCGAAACGAGCTTTGCATGCGGCTGTTTTCGCTAAGCGGTGTCAGGGGTCAATAAAAAAAAAGGAAATCGGACCAAAAGAACAACCTTGGATAGCAGTCGAATAAAGGGAGCTAAAGAAAGAAAAGGTTCTTTCAATCTTTGCCGATACATTCGTATTCCAATTCAGAATTTTTACGAAGGAAGTTTTTATTAAAAATTGGCCTCAGTTCGTTGGAACAGCCGACAACCGCATACAACGACTCGTACAGACGTACAGACGCTCATGTATTTACCGTATTGCGGAGTTCGCAGTAAAGGTATCCTCTAGAAACGAAACCAAAGAGTATCTTATTCCTCTCGCATAAACGGGTTGAGCCAACACGGTGTTCCTTAACCGCGATTGTGTCCGACGAGAAGCAAGCGTACATGCCGCTGCTTCTTCTGGCACTTCCATCTCAGTGGCGTTCCCACACCAAGGCTGCTACCAGAGTGTAACGTTATATCTTCGCTGCGCTATGGTGGTTCTTTCACTATGGCGACCAACTCGTATCTCGCACACGTTGTACTTCAGCAGGCTGCATGGGTGGCCGAAGAGCGACAACAGACCAGATTTCACCGCTCCTTTCAACTGGTCAAGGTGATTTGCAATGTCGAATACGTAAGGGAGAATTTGCTAAGATCAAGAATTACTTCCAGAATCCTTAAACATTCCTTAAAACAACATTCGAATTTACATTCAAATGTTCATCTCTAAATTCGTATAAAACACACGTTCTGACAATTTCAACAGTGATGCCAAGGGAGATCTTCTTCTTTGGAGAAAAAATAGGATTTCTTTAAGGCCGTTCGTCCATCTGGTCTTATCTTTTTGCGATCACCAAGGTTCTAAACATGGCTGAAACGTAAGGTGCATGCAAACTAACTATATACCGACATCTTGCCCTCCGCCTTTTTTTTCTGTCCCTTGAAGGCGTCTGAATTCCCGTCTCAAGTTCAGTGCCACCTACAAACAGGCTCGCAGGTTAGTCTCGGTTCTCCTGCCGCTTGCTTCTCCACCTCCACCAGGCACAGCAGGGCCACGGCGATTCGTACCACGACCACGATGCAATAATGCGGTACCTGAGTGTCTTGGCCCCTCGGGTAACTTAACCCCCAATGCCTTTCATCCCTCCTGGACCCCCCTGTCTCGCCCACTGCAGCCACACCATCCGAGATTCTCTGAAGTCCACGTAACAATGGCCAAACAGATTTTCTTTATGCCTATTCTTCATGGATGCGCCATTTTCTTGGTGCACATGCCGTATCATGCAAGGTATGGGGATGTCCTGAAGCTGCAAAAGAGACTCATACGTCTGTGCATTTCGTTGGCCAGCCAAGCTTCGGAAAGGAAGTGGGTTTTCACTATTTTAACCAGCGTTCGAGTTATATAGCCCTTTCGTACTTGCGTACCTTCACAAATACTTGAATATTTGTTTTACTAACACAATTAGTTCTTTTGAAATGCTTTTTAGAATATAATTTATCTGAAAATAAAGATTTTTGTTTCTTTATCCCTTAATTTTAATAACTAGATTCTGAAACCTACTGAAAATTTTTAATGATATTAATTCCCTACTGTGAGTCACTCTTAGAGTTTGATTTTGATATTGATTCACAAGCAATACTACGTATAATATATTTTTCGAAGACTCTAGGATTCTTCTCAATTAATTGATAAAACGATTCATATCGCTTAACTGGGGACGATCAATATCAAACGCGACGTGATCCGAAGGTTATATGTACGTGCTGAAGACGCAAAGGAATGGGACCTCGAGTTCACTTGTTCATCCAGTCTGACCGACGACGAACGACGAGTGGTGGACGTTTATCCCAAGTGACGAAGAGAAGGGAACGCGAGTTCGCGATATCGAGTCCCGGTTTGGACCACAGCCTCGTCCCCGGAGACATATCTGGGCTGTTTTCTTCAAGACTGGTTGCCTCATTTGGTATAGAAGACAGCCACCTTGCGAGCGCGGACTCGTCTTGCGGCGAATCGAAGCTGCGGGACGGACGGATGTGGCTCGTTCTTCATCCTTTCGGTACACGAGCGTACGTCGCAATTTTACACAAGTTTGTCGTCCGACAGGAAAACATCACCTTACATGGCCGAGCAATACGATTCTTTTGTTCATCGCGCGTTCACGATTCCGACAAGTCAAGGGTTTACGTGGAAACCACGTATTTCATACCGATCGTTCGATACAGTTATTATAAATAACGGATGGTAAATGTCAATTTGGAATGATAGCAACGCATTCGGTTCATAGAAATTCTCTACAATATTCGATTAATCATTTACAAATTTATCAGAGACCTCTTAAACGAGTATTACTTATTGTCATTTTCAATATTGTATGGGATGTAAAATATCGAAACATTACGTATATTTATAATAATATCCAATCTGGGCGATTGAAAGTGAAGAGAGTATTCAAACTAAACTTTGGTATAATCTACCTTCGTCAAGTCGAAATTTACCTAACCATCACCTATGATTTTATACGTTTTGATATTCAAAAGTAAAAATATGAAACTGTGTGCAAAGAGAAACGCATTAAAATTAATCACTTTTTACAAATATCTTTTATTGTTCAATAATCTTCATTTCTGCTGACTGTCATAGATCACCAATTAAGCAAATTAATAATCATTATTCAACATATGTTTCTGATGGAATGCCATTCATTTATAAGTAAAGATAATACAAAGATTAATTAAGAACAGAATAAATAGCTAAAAGCAGAAATAAAAACATATCAGCTTAAGTGAAAGTCTACTTTTTCCTTTGAGAAACCTCTCGTTTTCATTAGCACGTAATACACAGTACAATGTGGTATATGACAGAAGTCTTTGAATTGCAAATAACCGAAAGCTGTTCAGAGAAAAGGCAAGAAAGATCTTGTCAGCAGCGTTTTTCCTCAGTGACTGTCAAGAGAAACTCACGATGTTCGATCTGTGGTATACCGAACGACGAGAGAAAAGCCAGATGGAAAATAAGGAAGATTACGTTCCTCGCTATCGTAACGCTTAGTACCCTTTTCCTACTGGGAATCGGATGTCGCCTTTACTCGCGTGACGAGAAACTAGGAGAACACGTGAGAAAAACGCGAGAGCATGATATTCCTTCGTATATGCGTTACCCTTGTGACTTTACTATAATTAAGGTTCGTTGGATTTCTATTTTATACCAAGATTCAAACGTCGGATATCCACGAAAAACAAAACAAACACAAGCGATAAATAATTCCTCGATAAATGATTCTTTAGTCAGACTTTTTGGTCCTGATTACATCTATCGAAACTAATTCTTCAAATTAATTGATATATACGCTTCATTTTTACATATATGCACTCAACGTGTACGAAGATTCTTAAAGATCTTAATTCCAGAAGATGCTGTAAAACTATATTCCGCGGACGACACAGCCGCGAGTTTCATCAGGATCAAAGAACGAACGACTAACTCGAAATCCTGAGAAAAAGAAGAAAGAGAAAAACGGCACGGAGATGGTCCGGGAGAAGGAAGAACAGGGGAAAGCAGAAAGGAGACGCGAGGAAAAGAAAATGGCAAGAAGCGTCGAAGAAGAGCGAAGAAGATTCGAGTAGCGAAGGAGAGGAAGAGGACGCAGGCCGAGGTCTCGTAGCGTGCAATCTTCGCCCATTGAAGACGCGCTGGGAAACTGCACGGTTATTATGCCTGAATGGAACAGGGGACGGGATGTGCAGGACGGCCAGGAATGTCGAAGGTAGCAGAGGATGGAAACGTACGCGTTACTCCTGGCAAAGGGGAGGTTCTTGCTCCGCAACCGCGACACGCAACCTGGAACCATTGGGTGGGGTTGTCCACGACCGAGTTCCTCGTTCGAAAACTTTCAGGAACCGTGTTTGAAGAGCGAGTGACGGTTTCTCGTGTCGTGGCATGGTCGTTGTTGATTTTACGGCGCACTCTCGGTGCCCTCGCCTCGCCGGTTTTATGAACTTACTCGACAGGTTGCCGTTTGATAACTGGTTGCTCAAGTTGTGATGATTGAATCTACAACCGATCCGATTAACCACGCTTTAAGCGACAATACTATCGCTGTGTAATATTATTTTACGAAAGTCGCAAGCATAGTGGTTCACGAAAGTATTTGGATTTCTATAGAAAACTTTCATGCATGTGTTGTACGTGTTATATGAAACATCCTGAAATCTTAGTAGATTGCCATGATTATATTGATCTTTGAAATCAATTTGAATCGCAGCAACAAAATTTTTCTGTGACTAAATCCAAATTCTAGAATTGATTTTCAGCCCGTCGTATAATGTAAGTAAAATAACAAATTTTGTAACACAATAATCATAAAATGAATGCAGCGAAAAGTATTCAACTTTTACTGTACATCACGTGTTATTCAGACATATTAAATGCCCTAACACCCATAACTGACAATGTTCTTTGATGTTGGTGAATTTTGATAATCACGCGTATTACACGAGTTTAGGAGATCTTTCTTACGAGACTCGCCATTGCGCCGTGGTCCATTTACGATCGTACCTTAGCTTTCCACTGCTCAGTTAGATTAAAGTTGTCGATGATAAAAACTGATACGCTTCTGTTTCCTGTTACTGCGTATTAACTTCGTTCCACATTATAATGGAGCACCTAGCGGTATCTCTGTTTCTTCATTATCTAACCGTAATAAGAGAACTTATTAACGCGTTGGTATCCACCGGCAACTACTTGTTTTTTTCCTTTATGTAACAGTCTATCGAGGCCACTGCCATAATTTTGTTTCGCGCACATCCGTGAAAGACTTTTCTTCCACCACGAGATCCTGTTCTTTTCTCAGTATGCGCGTTTATGTGCAAGTGCGTGCATATCTGGAGACAGGATGCTGACGAGTGGATCATCGAAGCGGCTGGAACGCCTCCATTCAAAGAGTCAGTATCGTACAAGTCACGTACAAAACATGCTTGATAAGAAGCACCTATAGACGGCCATAAGGCAAGTATTTAAAAAAGGATCCCGAATGTCATGAGAGACACATTCGACAACAAAAGTAGCGTACAATTCGACATAATTGCGATACAACGTCCTGTAACGTTATTTGATGCGAACAACTATTTCAACTGATGAACTAGATATTGTCTGTTCAATGACTCTGACGATCTCATTCGCTTTTATCATTTTAAAATAAAATATTCCACGACGAACAACTAACCGAGAATTCTGACGATCGTTATTGATCGTATTGAACAATCATTGTGGGTAGAGATACTATATTGCAAAATTTATGTTTTCCAAAACTTCGCCACCATGCAATCGTTGCACCATCTCGAAATAGTCGGTCGAGAAATTAGACGAGTTCATCGATTTTTCTGACGCTTTCTCTCCAAGACAACGTCTTGCTACAAGCAAGAAACATCATCTCGGCATTGAATTCCGGGCCAATACGGACGCCCCCCTCATCAACCTCAATTAAACTCCACCGTCTCGCACTTATGCTCACTTCGCACCCGAGGCGCACCGAGTGTTGCTGGTGTTAAGTCACTATGTATTATTGGTCGAGCCAGTTCGTCTCAAGAAGGTTGTTCTGCAGACTTGGAATCATCAAAGGAATCCTTGTTTCCTGGTTTCTGATCGCAGAAAACTGCTACGAATAGGCGAACAATCGCCCCTCGTACGAATTACTTCGCGTTTTTGGTGCCTGTTCGAAGAAAGATCAAAGAGTGCAATTGAAACTTTCGATTTGAATTTGACTTTTTAATCCATTAGTGATGACGAGTACTTTCTTCGCGCGTTTCCAGTACGCGGTCCAGTGAACTTTACATTGCTCACACGGCGTGCAGTAGAAAGTTTCTTGTTTACATGTTATACATTATACAGCAATTATAAAATCGCGCTCTATTGTATCGCCGCGAATTTCTCAACATTCTCGTACGTCCAACGTACGTTGCCTGTAAGCGTCGCGTCGGTCACTCCAATTCCCGATACTAAGAACAAAGGCGATGCGACGTGGTATTTCAACACGTTGATTTATAAATCTTCATCTTTTTGCGATTCGACAGCAACGAAGAAGGAAGATAAGTAAAGATAAATACGAGTCGCGATTGATCCCTTTAGCCTTGTCGACTAGCGACATTTAGACTGTCACGATCAGCTACTATTAAGGATCCACTAAGATCTTTTCCTGTTAGTGACCCTCGGAGTGTGACCATGCTCCTTGAGACTTGTATGATTCAAATTTCACGCCGGACATGACGTTGAATATCACCGTTAGGATTATACATCGGTAAGAGCAATGTCGTTGAACTTCAATGCTCGATCATAAAAAGGTAGATCCTCGATTCGACGAGGGCCGTCTCAAAACCTTCCAGTGTGGCGATGAATGCGAGCAGCGTGTAGGTCTTTGAACTTGTTCCTTACGAGCAACAAGACTCGATTTCGAGCGTGCACCAACGTTTCTTTTCACGGCGAGCGTGCGTTTCGGAAGAGGCTCTATATCATTTTCTCACGTTCTGAGTGCAGTACAGAAAAGCCAGATACGATCTGACAGCGAGCGAACATCGAAATCCGCAAAATCTTTCACGCAAGATTGAATATCGACCGACGATGTAGAAGCAAGCGAGTGAAAGAGAAAGAAAAGGAAAAAAAGGAAAAGATGTTCCACGTCGATACAAAGTTGCATCGACAATGTGTTACAATCACATTTTCCAAGAATCTTCTCAATTTTTTCATAATTTCAAGATAATACCCTGGTTCAATAACGAAATCGATAAGATGATCGTACAAAGATTTTCTTCGTTGAAGCGCGAAGACTAAATTAAATTCTTAAACGCTATTATATTAATTATATTAATCGTATACAAGGAGATTAAATATTAAATGCCCATTAGATGACTATACCATTACACGCAAACGTATAGAAAAATTCTTCATCGGACAGGAGAATTATATTTTCTTTCGGTTTATGCAAAACCGGATGACGCATCCTTTAATAGAACGACGACGAGAACATAAAAAGCTTCTTAAGAAAACGTTAGTAAGATTTACTTCGGAAAAATCCTCAACTGGATTCAACTAGAAAATCAGTTATTCTATCTGTAAGGAGTTTCTGAGCGAAAGATAGTGGATTTTGCGCCAATTTTCGATATTCATAACGAAAATTATGCACGTAAATGATGAAATATACGCACGGATAAATTTCTTCGTCGAACACAAGCAAAAAAGCCTATCTTGGAAATATTTAATTCGAGAATAAACATGTTTCATACACGGTAGTTTGAAACTTTACGTTCAAAGAACTTTCTTACGGGCAAGTTGGTGCAATCGTTTTTTTTTTTCATATATACGTAAACCGGAATGTAACGAGAATTTCTCTCTTGCACACTTTTCAACATGTTACGAATTACGCTCCCGTAACATTGCAGTCAATACCGTCATAACTTGCACGTAGTCAGGTCATTCTGAGATTCCTGCGTAGAATGAAAAGCAACATGAATGGAAGAGAGGTAAGCAGTCACCGTTAAACCCTCGCAGCAGGATGCATCTTTCGCCCGTAAGCTAAATGGACTCCATTTCACTCGGAATTCCTTGACCATGTTGCCAGATTTTCGTTTTCCATATCTGACCAATTATGAAATTTATGCGTTTATGAATATGTCAGAATAATTTTTACCTAATAATTAAGAAGCTGATCGCAGAGTAACGAGCGTAAAGAGAAAGATTATACAACCGTTTTGTTGTAGATATTGATTTTGAAAAATTTTATTATTATCAACTGGTGGTTTGCATAGTACAGGAACCTCTTCATTTATCTTTATTATCTCTGTAGCAAGAGTGAATTCTCGTAAATTCAATTTCTACAATATCTGTGAAGACACTTATCAACATTAGTTTAAACATATTTGGTATTCGATGATAATGTTGTTTCATAAAATTGCAGCAAAACTATTTAAATATAAAACAATATGATTCTCTATACGTTGACATAAATATCTACCTGACATAAAAGTTATCTACCGTTGAAATAGTTGTCCACAGCCTAGTTTATTACATAGGCAACTGAAATGATACCAAACTATATAGAGTATTCATAGAGAGAGTATGGCACAAAGTCAGAATAATCGTGGAATGTCGATGGGGCACAATTGGCTTTTTGTGCGCGCTTAGATTCGGCGGGTGTATCATTTCATTAACCCATTAAACAATTACGGTTAAGCCCGGTACACTTAGGCTCGTGTCTACAACCAGCTGTGAATGCGTTCCTTGTAATTGAACTACGTTAGTTCGGTCTCTTTCTTAGTTTGCCAGACACGTGGGTCCGAGGTTCTTACCATAGAGATTGACAATCGTGTTCCCTCTAATTCTGAACATCCAGTCCATGCGACGGTCTAATTAATATATTACCGTTTTCACTTATTTATTCCACTAAACGATCCATAATTTTCTGCATCGATCGTTCAATTCCTTTCTCCTGTTCCTAATCGTCTTTGTCGTGAAATATCAAGAAGTTAAAATGGAAATTAATATTTCAGACACTGAAATTTTGTTCACATTGCTCCTACTACAAACGAAAGTTGGTAAGGTGAAGTTGTACGTTTGCAGTAATCTTCGTTACGAAATGATTACGACGGTTGTGCATAGCGGAAATGCGGCTTGGATAGCACGAAGTAACATAGAGAAATAAGTATGTATATCGTTAGAACGCGAGACAATGTACTAAGTAAAGCGTGGTCGATGCACGAGGTGAATGCATTGTCGCTCGACCCTGATTGCTTCTGCTGCCGCCACAGTACCAGCAGAGATAGCTCAATTGTTGAACATCCAATGCTGCTAAAGTTCATTCATGATAAGTCAAGGGCGTTAGGTACTATTTTCAATAAACCAGATATAGACCGAATTAATTAACCTAAACCTGAAGCTTTTTTTAGGAATTATTTGCTAAAAAATTATCGAAGGCAGGTAATGATCACAAATTGAAAACTTCTTCTGCACCATTGTACACGATATTTAAAGTTATCTGTCATGCAGGATGCGCAAAACTTTTAATTTATGAAGTAAGTGATGTAATATACAAAGTCGAATAATATTATATTCATTTCTTCTCGGAAGAAATCAAAAGAACTAGAATATCTCTCCACTAAAATTAATCTAACGTACGATTTAGGCTATGGTTACAGTAGATGCGTGCTCTGACGAACGAAAAATCTGATAACCGAAATGTATATACTCATGAGAATCTAAGTATTTGATCGTTCTAACGTATTCATTAAAATAACAATCTCTTGCATACACATATCAAAATCGTCAAACTTCCATGAGCTTTAATGGGAGTGTTATTAGTCCGAGATAATAGAAGAAACGGAGCAAGACGTAAAACCTTGTCACAAGTAAGAGAAGAAGCATCGCGATGGTCAAATCACTTGGAAACATCATCGCGCAAGATGATTCGCGAGGTGATGCGTCATCGGTGGCGATCGTCGTCATCGACATCGGTTCAAGTGGTGTTGACCCGGACTCGTTCCCTTGCATCCATGCGACTCGTTATCAATTCGTGGGAACGCCATGGCTATCCCGTACTAATTTTCCATCCGACGATCTCATTCGCGACAAGGTTTGCTAGAATAATTATACTCCGAGAAGATACGTGAAAAAATGCCATGTAAACGACTTTAACAAGTGTGAACCATACGAGTAATACGAAGGAAGAAGGAGAATGTCATCTCGAGTGGTTTGGAACATGAATTAATGCTGTTACTAAATATTCCTAATGGCAGAGTGAAAGGATATTTGTCACGTTCACGCCAAGTTTCTACCCGAATAATTCTTGATTAAGATAACATTCCTTTGATCGGTCAAACAGCGAGAACGAACCAGTAATCAGAGACTGTTATAACAGTTTATTAACAATTGTTCGTTCGATAGTTCAAACGTCCTCGATGCTAATGTATTCGTGAAAAGAAACTAATTTCTGATATACTATCCAAGGCGAATCAAAGGACAGGACGATAAATTTCTGGACGTAAAGATTTACTTTTACTATTCCGACTTTACTCTTTTGCTTGACGGAGAGCATCCTGGACTGTCCCAAGATCAGTTACATATTTCTAATTCGCGTCCCGATCATTTCATAGCTACCGCGAAATCGTAGCGTTCGATTCGAGTCTCGACTTCATGGTTGGCTGACTACCGCTCCTCTATGTCTTTCCTTCGCATACTAAAGAGAGAAAAGAGAGGAGAGACGTTGCGTTAAGAACGCGAGGGAACGCGTTCTTGCCTCTTCCGCAGGTTGCTACAGCTTTTTCACTCGACCGATACTCAGTCGAAGAATTCAATGAAGAATCGGCACATGATGTTTGATTCTACCATTTCCTCGCCATATTTGGTACGTCGCCTGTATACCATTTCAACGTGGTTCTTTTACCCGACAATTTTTTACGATATCGTCGATTAATCGATATAATGAGGTATTGTGGAGGACAAAGATCGATCGGAAAATAAATCACAGTATATACAGTCTATTCTACTAGTATTAAATCTCTAATACGATTATATGCTTGAACGGAAGGAATGTAAAAGCCTACAACGCGATATCAAAGAGAAGTAAAATAGTAATTATATCTGCGAGTATGACGGACTAAATCTAATCGTACACCGAGTAAGCGAAATCGTGACGTATTATCGTTTGTGCGTGTCATTCGATTGGAGGACCGATTCTTAATTAAACTCACGTGTAGTCATTGGATGTGTACAAGTGGATTGCAAACTGATCGTTTGAAATGACAAAGAGCAAGTCGCAAGAAAGCACCTGGCAATAGCTCGCGATTCTTAAGGAATGGTATTCACGGTTTAACAAAAGTTCCAAACGAGACACGTTGTACCATTGGCCTCATTCTTGGCCGAGCGCTCTGGGTGAACCGATCTTATTAAGGCTTAATTAGCCATTTAACAAGATATATTTAACTTACGGTGTACACAACGGCCACATGACGAAAAGTGAAAGAATCTGAGGTCGTTAAGCAGCCGATGCATTAATTACAATAGATTTTACCGAGAAACGAAACATTTACTTCGCTCCCTTGTTGATATTTTAATCATCAAGTAAGAAAGATAAACATACATGTTTTTCGTTGATTCGAAAATGTGGAGCAACGGGAGAAAGAAATTGAAGCACAGGAAGAGAATCACGCCTATATGTTTCTACCAGGGATCTCTTATTTGCTTATCTGCAAGGTAATAGCGTCTGCTTGTTGTTTTGCTGAGATAGTGGATTTTTATTTTAAGTTTGATAACGCGTTTCAGGTGAAATCTACAGGTGACGTATCTAAATCGCGAAGATTTCGAAGTGTACATATTTGTATTATTTTTAATCTCGCGAAATTCACATTAAAAGAATGTTACTTCCAATGTTGTCACTTCTAATAACTGTATTTGTTGGACAATTTTATTAAAGACCTTGATAAAAAAAAAAATTACGTTTTATGTTTACAAATGAAACTTCGCTGCAAAACTATGAATCACAAAGCAATTATTGCGTGATAATTTTATTCATTCGATTGCGTGATATATTTATATATATTTATAAATGTACGTTGCATGAAAAATGATTAACATGCTCTTTCAGCAAATAAGTAATGTAAGGCAAATAAGAACTGTTAAAATGATTCAACTATATACAGCATAGTTTATATATTTACGCCACACAATAAAAAGAAACTATTTGCCATAAGCAACAGTTACGTGTATCAACTAATTAATACACGTAAATGTCTAGCGTCCGTGTTTTTTAATTTTTTCGCTAAAGTATGTTTACACGCTGTGTTTTGATACGGTAATAGGTTCCCATCTCAAAACTTGATATGATTTCTTAGTTGGAAGAGAAAAAAAATAAACAATTGACGAACCTCTTTCCTCGATGACGTCGGCCTTGACGACGTACACCACCACGAGGAGTACGCAAACCCCGAGGATCCTGGCTAGTCTCATCTTTTATCCAGGCCTTTCAATCCAGGAAGAATTCCCCAGGCACCTTCACAATAAAGATCGACGCATATCCACTACACCAGCACCGCACACTTAATAATATCGCACTATATATCACTCCGAATTTTTTTGGACGCCCCCTGAATGATTTAGCGACAACAGGGCGATGGTAAATAGTTCCACATCGAGAATCAAGTGTCATAGAAGTAGTAACAAGTTGCTTATTACGGTATCAGGTGAATTAAACTTCCATCGGAATCTCCTCGTCAGGTCTATATATCAGTCCACTTCAAATGATTCAAAGTCTGCATCGTACTACACACACTCCGTTTCAGTTCCGCGAATATTCCTCAATTCGAATTACTTATTCGAATTAGGCAAGAAGCACGAAAAATTCGAACCACGTTCAAATTCAAGCGTTTTGAACGCATGCGCGCGTAACGACTCCGTTTTCACCGTGATTTGTTTTGTAACAACGCCGGTTGCACACGGGGGAAGAACGATTTCTTAAACACTCTGTGACAAAGACACTGCAATTTCACTGACTCGAATGGACGAAACTCACTCGCGACTTGTTCGATGAAAATACATATTCATCGAACGATAATTTAATAAAATTCGACAACCGTATACGAAGAAATTGGGTTCAATGTAAGAAAGCGCTTGATCGACCACCTTCTCAGGCGTCTCTCGGTGGACAGCCTTACTCCCACGCTGGCCGAGTCAAGAATACGCGCGCCTTGTCAAAGACGAGTCGTGATTCCGTTCGAAGACGGCAGGTGGCGGTAACATTGGGGCCTGACGGACGCTTACGAACAACGCCGATGATCAACGAATCGATAAGCGGCATCGCTGAAAGTGCCTGCATAGATATAAACATCGATTTTTAAATACGCGATTGCAAAATGAATAATATTTCATCAAATCATATTGTTAGTGTTTATACGAACCATGTTTATGGACACACCTTAACCTTACATTAATTGTTGACATTATACGATCGATGTAATGTTGTAATTGTATTCGTATTGTGCATACAATACGAATAGAAGGATTTACTTGTTTAATTGTTTAAAAATCACAGATTGTCAGTTAAAATCCAAATGCATCGGGTCATTGTCCATCGAGCCAGGTAAGACATGTCGGCATATACGGGCCTGTCGATTCCTTGAAGACAGTAGTCGTTTGATCGTCGCAAAAATCATCGAGAGACTGGTTTCTCGTCGCCGAGGAACGCATCTAGAGTACGTGTGCACATGCAACTGCGTACCCAAGAGAAAACTTGATACAAAAAGGTTGCGATGAACTACGGTGGAAAGAGAAAATACGTCTACGATCGATTTTCTATCGATTAATTTAAAGCGATGTAAGGTTTCTTATCGGATGAAAATAAATAACCGTAAATAATTTTTACCATGTAACATGTATATCTATAATATCAAATATATTTAAAACAATTTGAAGCTCGTGTTAATTTATAAAAATAAATACATTCTTTTCGGGTGGTATCTTTATTTACATATGTATATCGAGATTTCAATCGAACACAAAGTTCGATATTTGACATTTGGCAGCACTGTATCCAAACAAACGTTTGCGAGGGAGAATAGTAACAAAACGTGTCCGGTGTGAATTAACAATGTACGTTTAGTTGTTAAAATAATGAGTCTAAATAGTGAAAAGTGCTAGTTTAATGATAATTTATCTTTAATTTCAACTATGAAAACATAGGAAAAATCTCTATGCTTCGAGATAGAGTGAATAAAGGACATGTTCTTCGCACGATTTGGATGGAAGAAAAATAGAGATTGCAAATGGAAGGGACTTTTTATCTATACGATATCTTTCAACAGGTAAGTACAAATGAAGTACCCTTATACTTGTCGTAGCAAGTTTTTCCGATGTACGTGGCACATAATCATACGGTGATGCGATGCAAGTAAGAAAATACTGTCAGTTGAATACCTATATGCAATAAAATTCCGATGATTGAAACTTCTGTACGTAGACATTTTCGAAACTTTGGTCATCACGTATTCACAGTCATAGAAATATTATTAATTAAATACTTGTTACAAATAATTTCGATGTAACATATTTTAACCTCAATCTTGTTATGACATAATCTTTATTGACATTATTTGTGCAACTTACTAAATTTCTTAATCGTTGTACGTATGTCTGATCCGTTATAACTTTCATACGATCGATACGTGGATTGTGAAGTTCGATTATGAAGGAAAGCAACATGGCGATTCACTTTAAGCGAATGTTTCATTCTATTCGAAGTACCTATATGACTTTATATGGAAACGAAATATTATCGTTTGATTTGTACATTTTATCCTTCTAAAATCCTTTACAAATGTCTTCATCGCAAATTTCTTTCCCTGCAAGCTCTTTTGCTTCTTTTAAATCGTTATACCAGATCCTCCTGACTCACTGGTTCCCAGATGAGATCCGGGACCCATAATGCGTGTTCTTTTGGCAGTTTTTTCTTGCATGAAAGAAACAAGAAGGAATATGTTTATTATCAAAGATATAAGACGGTAGTAGAGAGCGCATGTGCACGAAAAACACGTTTACGTTTTTTGTCTGTGTGTAAAATATCTTTCGTTAATTTTTCTGTGTTGGCTTTATATGAATGATAATAATGATATATTTTTTCAACTTAAGAAAAAGATAGATTTTATAATTTACTTACCACGTGATTATTGTAATAACAATTAACATTCACGCACGTATTTACCTAGATGTTTCGAGATTCATACATATTAATATAAAGAAATATTTCATTGCTTTCCCCGTTTTTTGATAATTTTTATACCACATTTCTTGGAATAAATAATTTCTTAAAAACAAATGGGACGAACAAATATATTTTTTATGTAGAGTATAACAAATTAAATAGAAGTTGAGTAATCGGAAACATTAATTTGATTCAGAATGGAAAAGGAAAATTTTATAAGAAAATTTCCGTTTCTTTCTTTTTATGTTCATTTATTATAAATAACAAGATGTATATTCGGTGCGCACGTGTTGTTTAACCTGTATATTTATAGATATACTCAAGCTCCGTCTAAGTTTATTTCGCTTACTGTACTATACCTTGTTTTACTTTGAGTTGTTGTCAGTAACATATTTTTTCCGCTACAATCTATTTGATGATACGGCGCGAGGAATTTTTTGGAAATTTGCTTCGGAGGCAAAAGCTCCACGTAGCACCTCAAAGAAAAACATCGCTATCCTCTCGCGAGATTGTAGTGGCGTTTTGATACCGATTTTTTGTGAACGGCCGTGTGCAAATGAATTTTTCTTTAAGCCCTTCGTAACCAACAACCATGTCAGTTTCGCACCCCCTTCGAGCTTTATAGACATTCAATCATCGTTAACATTTTCAATTAAAGTGCAGATACGATAGAATTCTCGAGATATCGATAAGTTGTTGTTTTTCCCTTTCTTTCTTTTTCATTGAATCATAACGAATATAATATAATTCGTAAATTAATTCGTACTAATGATATGCGTACTCGTGAACATTATCAATGAAAGATTAAAGATTAAGATTAGATCTTCTTGAACGGTTGTACAATGCGTAATGGTATCACACTTTTCCACGATATGTTCAATCAAATATAATTAATAGGGAAACGTCGTGAGACTTGAACGTTGTGGATCTAATCCGTTCTTGAATGTTTCTATAATGCAGCTCCAAGAGCGACGTGGAAACGAAGGGATTAATAGTAATGTGTCGGTGGTCCTTCGAAGCTACGGTTACTCTTATAGCGCTCGCGGTTTAGCAATGATTAATGCGTGCATACCTTTATTTTCTCAATCCTCTCGAAGAATCGAGCCTGAAAGTTCTAATACTAAGCTGTCGACTACAGATCTGTCTTCAATTCGCCGGCCTAAATAACGCGCCATAGGTATACATCTATAATATATTCGCTCTTTTTTTATAAACTCTCTTTTACATGAAACGATTAAACCTTTCGTCCCTCGATACGTCCTTTGTCTCGACTTTCGTCGTGTTTTCGCGCATCTTCTTCTTCTACGACTTTCCGATTAATATACCGTCGTTCTTTCTTTCTTCATTAATCGAGAAACGATACTGTATATCTCACCGACGTGCACAGTACACGCCATTGATGGTCGTAAATGCCGTACTACAAAAATTTTGCCAGGGTTTTGGAATTTCAAAGGAATTTCGTAATTTTTGTGTATATCGTTTTTTATCGTGTTCCACAATTTTCGTAGAATCCTCTTTACATAGAGATAATTTCTACACAACTTATTAACTAATTAAAAAAAAAAGAAAAAAAAAATTGAAACTGATCAAAGGACTGGATATGAATTTCACTCGATTGAAATATAAGATATGTAAGAAATTTCGAGCGTCCGCTTCAGATAGCCGAATTCAGCGGAATTTCCAGTGGCGATTATTACCATGAATGTAGCGTATTGCACGCTTTCGTTTTGAAAGGACGCGCGAAAATTGGGAAAATCCGGGACGTACGGGAATCGTAATATATAAAACTAAAGGCGTTGAAACTTTCGAAAGCTACGTACGACATCATGTAGCAGGCACGTCTTATCATATCACGCTAAAGGCTTTAAGAAGCCTGGTAGAACCGTATTCAGGTATCGAACCAGATACTTCTTTTTTATTTAATTTTTTGCGATCTTTATTTCTTTTTTGAACGATTATCTACGTATCCTCGTTCCTATGTATATCACGCGGACGCATGCTTTCATACGCATACGTTCGTTTCCTCTTTTTCTCGGTTTCACATACACACGCTCGCATACATACATACATCCTCGCTTCTAATTATTTCTAAACGCTTGAAACTAAGGAAAGGGTGCGAACGGTGCGCGAGCGCAAACAAATGAACGAACGTTTGTTCCGTTGTCGGGCAAGGAAACGTTATTTATTTCATAGGATTTAGCCGTTCGAGGATGTTTAACGCGCGAATATCCTCGGGCAGACTCCCTGTTTTAACACGAAGCACATATCACACGTGCAGGCCTACGAGAATTTTTTTCTTATCGAGAGAACACGGACGGTCGTTCGTCACGACCGATTGCTTTAGGCTTTATTTTGTTGCATTCGTCCACTTGAAAAGTGTCCGTGGCTAACGAACAAGCGACATCATCGAAGATGTCGACACGTCTAATCTGTCGATACCTACCTTTGTTACCTCGTTTTTCTTTAATTCTCTGCGCATCGTGTCAGCGACACGTTCGATTTTGCTCGTAACCGTGTAACGTGTCTTATTGATCGATCATCGATTTATCGCGAGTAATAAAGCCAGCTCGTCAAATTCGATAAGGATGCGTAAGCGACGACGAGGCTCGACGATTTACTCGTGATTCACGGAAAGCTTTTAGTAGGCGCGGCTGGACGGGTTCAAATTTATAAAAAGACATCGCGCTTTTTGTTGGCTGTCGATTCGTTTGAATAAACGCGAATATCTGCTCGAATTGTGCGCAATGCTCTTTCCACGAACTTGACTCCCTCGATTCTGCACCTACCAGTCGTTTCTTGCATCTCCTTATGAACACGGAAAGCAAATAGTGCGCGCTTCTCTACGATGCAGTGCTACCACACATGTTCGTCTTTAGTGCAATTCGATTTTTTTGCACATCGTTTTGGATAATTATTACTTTTACGCTTTTAGAATTATCGATCAAACCGTTCGATCATCGCTACCCTTCGTAATCGAACCATCGTTAAACCATAATTAACGGTCCGTATGTAACCAAGACTAAATTCCGTTTTTCACGCGCATTATACGACGAGTACCTTAACCTTGCTCTGTTCAAATCATCATTGCTCTGCTCTGTCATCTTTTCTGTTTCTTTTTTTCATCTTGTTCCTTTGTAAAAGTCGCAGTTAAGTAAAACCATGATTTCGTTGTTTCTGACGTTGTACGAGAACCGTATCTGCGAATAGATGAATACGATGGTTGTTGGCTTTCGATGCGTCAGATGTAATTTGTAATCGCATATTCCTAATCTCAAATTCATGTTATTAAAACGACCGTCGGTAATACGCGATATAATAGTCGCTGAAATTTTAAAAAAATACGTTGTTCCGCTGAACAAAGATTGCATAGGATTACAACAGTAAAAATTGTCACGTTGTGTGTTGGCAAAAATTGTCTCCAGCATTTTAAAAGTGAACTCGCGTGTTAATTCCGAATTATATTGATTACGTTTAAAAGTCCCGTGGACGATAACCGGCTTAAACGGTGTATTATTGATTCAAACGATAAAATCCTCGTTGCATTTGAAATAAAATCTATCCGACTAACCTAATCTATCGTTAATAGAAAAGAAACAAGTGAAACGTGCATTACGGTTGCTACAAAATATCTTGTACCATTGGAAACGTTCATTCCGCTTGTAAATATCTTAGTCTCGTTATAAATAAAAGGGAAGTAGAGTAAACTTAAAACGAATACATCAAAGTAAAAATATGCTTAAAAATCGAATAATCGACGTTAGCTTGATAAACGAAAATTACAAGTTAGAGCCACGTTTATCGTTGCTCCGACGAAGCCTTGAAAAAAAAATCGACGTCCGATTCGATCTGCGTCGTTCTGTTTTTCTTTTTCTTTTCTTCATTTTCTTTATCTTTCAAGTTCTTGCATGCTTAGTCATTCGAAAAAAATAACCAATGGTAAATTGTGGAATTTCTCGAGAAAAATTTAACAAACGACTGCCTCCGATATAGGATTCTCGGTGATGTGTATAGTGGCGGTGGGCCAGTCGATCTTCTTACTGCAAACATGATTGAGTCCTTCGAGGGAAGCCAGTCTGTAGTCAGCCATTTTCAACGGTGATAGCGGTGCCACTGTAAAGAAAAATAAACGAAAATTCCAGGTCAGAGTAATTGGAGTGCTGAATCACATTCTTCATCCTCGTGTCGAGGTTTCTAATACGAATGTATCCACATGTATGTTCCGTTCGTTCAAAAACAAATAAACTCATCGTATCGTAAATAGAGATAAAAATCGAAACGTAAAATCGTTAAAAAGGAATTAAACATTTAGCTTGATCGAACGAAGAGATTAAAAAAATTAAGAGAACAGAACAAATAGAAAGGCACACATGCAGAACGAGAAACAAGAAGGGTAGAATCACGTGTGTGTCAGAGTGAGATTGTTTTATGTGCAAGGCATGTGATTCGGCATAATTTGTTGTTCGCTATTCTACTGCCCAGTATGTGCGGAGTCTTTCTTTCATTGCACATTTTTATAAATACTATCTGTTAATGTCCCACCATGAGTATATGCTGCTATAAGAAAACAGATTAAATAATTTAAAATTTGAAAACAGCCTAGGTATACTTCCGTTCAAAAGATCGACTTCTACGAGGAAGCGATAGTAAGGTGTCTCTAGAAAGATATTTGATTTATCGTTGATTGATAAAGGCTACTTCATACCAACTACCGATAAGAACAAACAATGATAGAACTCAGTCGATAAAACTTTACCATGATCTTGTGATCCTATTAAATGAATCCTCATTGTAGTGAAGATTTTTAAGAAATTCGTTAAATAAAAAAATTAGTCGAATAAATATATGAAAATGCAATGCAATCTCGAACTAATCCTCTCGCTGTAACTCTTCATATACAATTCAGAACAATTGTAAAAGTGTTTATCGAGATTCTATTGTTTCATCGTGCAAAAGCTCGATCGATATTTTATTTCATTCAAAAACAAACAGCGAGAGGGATGGCGATTCTAAGATGTATCTACAAGATGTATGAAAATTCATGAAATGCACGAGAGTTTAGTAAGTCCGAAGACATAAACCCACGACATCTGCAGCCCAAAAAGAGTTAGCATTGTTTAACAGAATGGAACAGTAGTTAGTTGCCTTTTGATAATCCTTCATAGACAGAGAAGACAGAAATAGAGAGAATATACCCGAGGTTGTCCATGATATTGTTAGTACATCATCGTCGGTTAATACCTCCCGATAAAAGTTTGAATTCCGACTTACTTAACACATAGACGTGGCCTAACTGACCAACTGCGCGCTTGACTCCTTGCGGCCTTCAATTCCTAATTACAATTACCTTCGGGTGTTGTCGGCGTCATGGGCTTCCGCGGGGATCTCACCACTAAAAGGCATAAAAAAAACAAATTCTCTTTAAAACATTCAAAAAACGGAACAGATCATAACGTAGCGTAGCCATAGCGAATATTATCATAATCGTTTTTATTCTCGTTGAAAAAAATCATTCTTAGGTGCGATGCATCGCTAGGCCGATTGTCGTGTACTGATACATTTAAATAATAAAAATTAAGCACCGATTAGATCGCGACTAGCGTCCATGTTCATCTTCTTTCGTGCAGTCAGAGAAATTGTTACTCGAACGAAATGGACGCGAGTCGCTAAGAAACGCTTTGGCTATTTACATTGCAAAGTAAGTGTCAAATTCGCTTTTTCTTAAAAAAAAAAAAAAAAAAAAAAAAAAAATAGAAATTATCAAATAAATCGTTTGACGGGAAATTCTGATGCTACTTCATAACAGTTTACGAGCCATTCGAACAGTAAAAGCGTAAATTCTTGCCGATATTTATCAAAGTACTTTCAGAACAATATACGTCGTATATCTTCTGTCTAAACTACTTGAACGATAGCGTGATCCTTAGCACTGGCAGATATTGAGAAGCAAAACAAAATAGCCAAAAAGCCGACACTACTTTACTGACTACTTCAGTTGAGCACTAGGTATTAGTATATACGTACCACTCGATCGATCCGAGACGCGTGGGAAATAAAGGCGCAAGTCGGTGAACATGTATTTTTTTTCTTATTTGCCTTCGATAATCATTTCTTTTTTTTTTTTTTTTTCTTAAGCTCTCAAATAAATGACAAATGGTGGTGAGTCTAAAGTGATGAATTCAACGTAATCCTTTTTCAAACCTCTTTTTATTTATCAAGTCGAGCCAGTGGCTTTCCAACGAAGGAAAGTACATGATCGAAGACGTTGTTAAATCTCGATGTAGCAAGGATGCTGGTGAGATCGTTAGACAGAGGGAGAGAGAGAGAGAGAGAGAGAGAGAGAGAGAGAGAGAGAGATCAAAATGATTTATTCGATGCGATGGTTTAAATAAAAGGCAATTTGAGAATTATTTTTTTTTTTGAAGAGAGTTAAAACGTTTCACGTAATCGATCCTTAATGCATCAAGGATTAACAACATCTTGGCATCGCGCCATTCGTACAACATGAAAACTCTATTCGTATAACAGAGACGATCGTAACAACAACAATTAATTAACGATAATCATCACGATAGGAACAATTAATTAATTTAATTAGAACAACTCGGGCGTACTTGGCTAATATTCGCAGATACCTACCATGTAAAATAAATAATAAATTCATTGTCTTTGTTTTAAGCGAATCGATAGTGTAAAAAGGGGTTGGATAATAATTAGAAGGAATAGGCGAGGCGTAGTATCATCGGCGAAGTACTCTATTCACGCGATAAATACACCTTATTTCTTTCTGTTCTGTTGCATATTAACTGGGCGATAGTTGTGGTAAAGCGTTGTGTTATGTGATAAGTGCCATCGTGTTTCTGTGATCAAGAAGCCAAAAAGAACAATAAACTTCAATTACTCGCGTAATTAGCGTTAATCGTTTAAAGGGGTGATAACACATTCTGTATTCGCTCATTATGCGTTTTCAATGAAGCGATAAAAATATTTACGATATTGGCGAACGTCGAGTTACTTCGAATATGATTGCACGATTGATAACGTCTACGTCAGAAAGAGAAAAGTCTGCGATAAAATCGTTTCTATTTAAAGGTGAGGGAATAGAAACAACGTTGCTCGCTACAGCTAAATGCAGCTTAAACCGACTTCCGCACCAGTCTAGCGAGTTCCAAGGCAAAGTGGTCGAGGATGACTTCATTTACAAGCGTTACTTCGTTATTGGATCGCATACTACCGGAGTCGGGAACGTCGCGATGAGAGATTATTCGTTCGGTCAGCTTGTCACGAAACGTTTCTTTCGTTTTTGTATATAACTCGTTTGTTGTGTTGGCTTTGATTCGGGTATACGTGTATATAGGCCAAAAATACCGATACTCGTCAAATTGTAGCAATCGATTGAACGAACTTAAGCCTACGAATATTCACGATTTACGACACTTGCGTTCTCATTTCCGCGTATCGTTGCGCAAGAGAGCACGTGAACGTCTTCATGAAATCATTGACGCTAATCCATTGTTTGGAATGTTAAACAACCAACAATGTTGTCTCTTATTTACGTGACGTAATGGTTGTAAAGACCGAGCATTAACTCGAATTTTACTACCGGTTTTATTTTAACATATCAATCAATGGGAACTAGTATTAGTTTTATCAGACGGTCACGTGCTCTTTTACGATATAGCATGGCGCGAGCGAAATTCGTTTATACCGATGAAGATCGATGAGAATAACCATTTGACAATTTGATAATTAACGTCTAAAGCGTGGTTCGTCAGGGCGCTCACTTACCATATCCTTCGCCCTGCAGAAACAGTCGGAAGGCCTCGCTTACTTTGCCCGGTTGCTCCTCCAGTACCATTCCGCAATCAGATATCTGTCAATTGGATAAATTAAATTAGTTGGCTAATCTGTTTCACTGTTACATCTAACGTTGCAACGGTATTCACAGTAGCAAAGAAACAATAATAATTCATGTAAAAGGATATTTAATGTTCTTCGTAAAAATATTTTCCATTTGAATTTCCATTAACAGTAGTAGGTATGCGAAATAGCATAATTAAATAATTCGCAATTAAAAGTTCACTGAGAAAACGTTATCAGGCGAATTTTAAGCCAAGTTCACGAAATTCTTGGTGAAAACTCTCTCCGCGGAATTAAACCCCAAATGTGTACAGTCTCTTAGCACAGAGGGTGATTAATATTGCAAGTGTCTCTTACCTTCATCCAAGAGCTGTTCATCGGATCTAATCGTCCATTTAACGTGACGGTGTCGTCGACGTGTGGGCTCAAAGCACCGGTGATATTCATCACAGGTACACCGAGCGTGAGACCTTCCTTCTTACGCGTCGGGTCTAATTCCCTCGTGATGTTCAGATCTGTACGACGAACATAGCTGTCGATTAATAGCGCTAAATTCGTTGGATTTACACGACGCTCAAAATAGTTCTTGTACACTTGGACGAGGTCGTGGTTTCTTTCCTCCGTACCCTGAAACAAATTTTATACGTGGTACTTGCTGAATCTCTGACAATTTTTTTCTTCGTTGTGTCGAATGTTTACACCATAAACACGATCTACTTCCATTATTTCTTTTTCTTTTTTTTTTTTATGGTACCTACATATGTGGTAACTCCGTTAAGGAGCTACGTGTTGCATAATAAGAGCGACGGAATTGTCGTTGAATCACTAATCCAATTTCCTACGTTGCTTGGAAACACTCGATAGAGTGAGCCTTCGGCATACTCGATTCGGTCAATAATTTATCGATGTACGTTTCCGTGTGAACGTTGCTTAAACTAACTTGCCTTGATGAAACTTTGTGGGTCATCCAGGCTATTGTCTATTCTCTTATATACGCGTATCGTGCTATTTCGTGCTAGAAATTTATTGCTAAGACCTTCTCGTTTAATTGATATTGTTTGCCGATATTAGAAAAGGATGTCTATAACGAATAATATTGGAAAGCACGTAATTATACATTATGAACACAATATTAAATTCAACATTAATTTCGTTAGAGTCTATTATCTACAAAAAGAAACAAGAAGAATCTTACAAAGAAAAAAAAAAAAAAAAAAAGAATAAACAGCACCGTCGAAGGATTTGAAAAGCAATAGTCTACCTCTCTCGTTGAAAGAATATCGAAGTGTAATTTCTATAATTAGTGGGTTTAGATATGTAAATGTATGTTCTCACCCTGCCAAAGTGATGCCACATCAGATAGTCCAATACACCCTGGGTCATGCCCTGTGACCTCAAATGACGAACGTTCAGCTTCTGGTAGCCCCATTCGATCCAACCTGCCTGCGTCGACACGCAATTTATCAAGCACAGAGCATTAACCTTCTCCGGATGAGCAAGTGCGAATCTCGCTAGTATGTTGGCCCCGGCGCCGACTCCAAAACCGATTACGGATTTCAGGCCAAAATAGCCCAGTACGAAGAGCAACTGTTCAGCCAGTTCATCCATGGACGGATAGACGTAACTGTAATACGATTTAGAAATAAGATTTAGCGTCTAATTTTTCTTTTATGTTTCGATATAACAAATTTGTCTTTGTGACAATTTGTCTGTTGGATGCGCAGTAAGAGATATTAGGTTTGGATTTGATACAAGAAGCACATTTTACGGGAGTTGTGTTATGTGTCGATGTTTGACACATGCGGCAAGGAAACTAAATTATATGGTGAATTCTCAATTTGAATTGGAATCGATGGTACGTGCAAAGCAATTTTCCACGTGACCTTAGGTAGTTATCGTGCGCCAATATTTATCATTGCATCCTACGTGTGAAACGGGATTTATGTTTTTCGTAATACGGTACATCAGAGGCAACAAACGTGGGATGCTATTAGTTTCATATCAACAACATAAATTGTTGTGTTGATTACGTTTAGGCTGTAATTAATGCTGATGTATTTGTATCTGCAAATTCTTTCATGCAAATACGCACTAATAGGAATATGTAAATTACTTCTAAAAGTATGATTAGTTGCCATTATGAAATCATTATTGTAATTTAGGCCATTATTCTAAGGCATTTGGAAAATAATATACGAGATGTTTACATGGACTTTAAGATGCGAATTTTAAATTATGATCTTGACTCTTCTGACTAAATTACAAAAATCTAATACAATCTCTCGAGTATCACCAAGTCGATCGATCGGAAACAAAATATTCGACTAGATATACTCGTCATCAAGTTTTACGGATTTGGCACGCGAGTGGGAATAGTTCGTATTTGCTGGTTGCATGAAAATCTGCATTGCAGTCTAAATTATTCCGTAACACTCTGTTTAGCTACGTATACGTCCGTCGAGGTGAACCTCGATTGTTTGAGGTCAGGTTAATCGGACGTAGTGTCAATCTTCCAATTCTACAGTGTAAACGATTCTCAGCGATTGTGTCACGCGGTTTGCGAAATTTTCTTCTTCTTGCCATCGATCGTAACATCGAATCGTTTATGATAGCTCACGAAATTATTTCGACATTTATCATAGAAAACTTTCGTGTATCATGTGTGTTATATAAAACATTTTGAAATTGTTTGGAATTTTGAGTAGCCGTCCGTTTATGGCTCCTATCTCTTCTTTAGGAAATTCCAAATTACATGTCCTCCCCGAGCTGTAAATCTAATGACTCAGAGATCAGGTAAAAAACCCCGGGAAAAATCCCAGTCGGGAAAGCACGAGACCCAACGGCTGGTGGGGAAAATCAGCAACATACTAGGACAGTTCATCATCAGACATCGTACCGTGTGGGTGAAATACTTTACTCCCAACAAGATCCTACCATCGCCGTGTTCATAACATCACGCTTTACTTTTATACAACAAGTGCGAATACAGTGCTAGATTAGTCTAACACTCGATCTATCAAACCTTCTCTACCTTGAGCGTTAAGTCATTCGAGGTACGCGATATTGACCAATCGGTTTGACCTGACCGGTTGCTGTTTGGTCGATAATTCGCAACAGAAATTTTATTAACACCGTGATGAGATTATGATGATTATACATATTGATCAAGTTTGAAACCAATCTGCAACCAATCTTTCGTCAGCTATCGTACATATATGAAAACATTACTATCAAAACTCTATATAGTATCTAATATATTTTATTGTTTCAAATAATAAACGATTATAGTTCAACGATTGATGACAGAGATCTTCGAATAAATTCCTGACCTAACGTTTCCCGATTTCATGAGAAATTGAATAACGAAACGGCGAACTGCGCAACAGCCGGATAAGATGGAATCCATAGAAATGCAAACGGCGATAGAGGGAAAAGCGTAAGAAAGAATTTGCCGCGCAGGCATGAGCCAAAGGAGAGAGAATCGCTCTTAAGACACGGGGGAATTACCCGCGGTACATGTTAAAGTAGGAACATAGTCGGGGCTTCGACTAATTAGGATGTTAATTAGGTCATTGATTTGCACTAATTGAATTCACTGTCGTCAACTGACGCGCGCGTATCATGCTCTTCAACGATATTTAAATATTCATACGTATAATACGTGCGCATATGATAAACATTGAGAAATCAGCTGTCTCTATTTTTCGTTTTATTTCGTCACTGTCAGCTGTGCTGCGCGTTAATTAGCAAACTCGTTACTACACGTCAAGGGAATCGGCGTTCGAACCTGGTTGATAATTGGAAGTGGTCGCTTATCGACTTTAGGTGTGGCTGCTAGCAATTGCGCGTTTGTTGGATCATGTTCGAAATGGAAAAAGAAATTGGTCCTTTGTATAAATTGTTCATCGACTATTTAGTACGAAAGCCTGAAGGTTTGCAGCGGTTCCAACGTTAAAATTGTATTTATTGGAAGGAAAAAAAAGAAAGATAAAATAAATTTATAACGCGTTTCGAGAAACAAATAAACTTTCTGTAGAAAATGTACTTACTCCTCAGGCAGCGTGGGTGCACCTTCTTCTTGACCCGGTGCATTCACATGATAAACACAGAAGTTTTCGAGTAAAACTCTCATATCGATGTAATTAAAGAACGCCTGGAAGCTCGATATATCTGAAAATAACGATCCACGTTTTCCTTTAATATCTTCTGCAATCAAAAATCTTATCCATCCGTATCAAATTCACATAAAATCATTTATTTCTCTTCTCTCGAGCGATGTAGAAAAATTTCCGGTCTGATTTTTCACTTTATTTTCCAACAACGACATTTTGAAGAATTTTAACTAATATTACCACACTCTCATACACAGTGCATATTAATTAGAATACAGCTATTGCTTTTAAAATATAAAGTCAAAAATCTATTTGGGAATATTCCGTAATTTTTCTTTATATTAATCTCTGCTATTCCCAAATGAAGTCTCGTTAATACTATTATAGGTAAGATTTTACACTGCTATATCTTTTTTATCTTAGAAATCAATAAAGTCGAACAAATGCAATTAAACGTTTCGTTACTATACGATATTAGATGAAAAATAGAAAAATTATTGTTCGAGGTGGTTAGAAATGATATTAGGATGGTATTAGAACAAAATTCACATGGGGTGAAATTTGATCCACGATAGCCTCTAGAAATAATTAGAAACATTGATTACTCACAGTTAAGGCCTAAGTCGTGATAAGTAAGAATGGCAGGTTTTGCTCGGTTCCCTTGCACAGCCACCAGCAAACTCCCTTTGTCAGTTTCAACCCTTTCCTCTCGCACAGAACTGTCGTCTCTCGATAGGCATCTTAGCGGAGGAAATTGAAGTTGAATATTTTTCAGTTCAATGTCGTCCATACTATCTGAAGGCATCGTGCTGCGCATGAAAAGAAGTTTCTTAATCCCTTGACTATTTTGCCACAACTAAATCAATCGAGCACATTCTTGGCACGCGTGCAAACAAAGCACCAAGTATTCAAAGTTTGTTGAGTCAGACGAAATTTATACTTCGTTGGTGTTTCTTGAGTTAAGTAAATGGTAGAAACATTGTCTTTGTCATTGGTAAAATACTGAAACGTGCTTAGTACTCTGTTATCATTCACTTCTAAAAGTATCATTCTTATTTGTGACGTACGTCGCGTCATTCTAATTATCTAAATGTAGTTGCTAGACTCTCGGCAATAATTGAAAATGCAATCGTTGGCTTTCTGTTTTTAAGTATTGTAATAAAAATATCTAAAAACGTAAATTCTCTTCTACTAGCTTTCTCTTTATGAAAGGAGAAAGAAGATATCTCTATCTTCATGCAGCTCTTGGGGAAAAATAGTCGTATTTTAATAACAGCGAGTGTGTTAAGCATTAAATTAAATACGCGAACAAGGACGTTTAATAAGGAGGAAATAATCGATAGCCTAGAAAATTCAGTGCTGACTTAACCAAGGGTCGATAGAAAATTGCATCGTGGAAAATTTATGTTGAATCGATACGCATTTTTTCTCGCGTATTTTTTATGCTCACCTGATATCTATATTTGCTCATTTTATTTTTAATTTTCTCGAACGCGAAACTACATGCTCGCAATGTAAGTAAAACACGCTCCTGTTAATATTACATTTTAATCGCTAGACTAATTAGAATATTATTAGGTTAAACGAAGATAGAAGGAATTACGTTCAAATGAAATGCGAGAGTGCTAACCCTGAAACTATTGAATATGCAAAAGTTTACAGCGAAATGAAAAGAATCAGCCAGGTGAAAGGAGTTATTCCTTCTTGTTTATTCTCTTTTCATTCGCACTACAGACAAAGTATCATCAAACATTCGCTACGTCAACGCCAGAATATAAAATGTGCCAAGTTGATACTTTCAGCGGATTTGAATGGCTAGTCCTATAGGTTTTTGTCCCTTTCAAAGCGACGTATAAATATTTCGTGAATAAACTTTTGTTTTCCTCCGTTCTTGTGTTTCGGTAGAAATGTTACTTTTATTTGTTATAAGTTTTCTTTGTTCATTCATATTATTAAGAAATTTTAAATATTCTAATAATCACAATTCTAACAAAATAAAAATATATTTTCAGCGAAATAAATATTATTGTTCTTTATCATGTGGTATTATTGCTCTGTAATTAATATTTTATCCCTTTTCATTAATTAATACGTAACATGTAATTCAATGCGTAGTTCATTAGACAAAAGTATCAGAACACAGTTAGTCAATGATTTATGATCGTCAACGGAGTAGTAATCGCTACATAATTGCTTTCTAATAACTCTTCGCCATACCGTAATTCACAGAAACGATTTGCGATAGTTCAACAATTAATATTCATTTGACCCATGAATATGTATATGTATTTGTACAAGTGCGATCGTGTGATATACATTCGCGCTTAATTAATTAAGTAATTAACCCGAATGCAGCAGAAACAGACCACCCTTCCCATATGCCAAAATCCAGGGCAGGATGTGCAGTTTGCGTTACGAATATATGCTCTTTCATCGATATAAACTTTGATCAGTTCACGAGTATACATCTCGCTTATCAATACCAAAGAAACGATGAACATTATAATACGAATTTCAAAGTATCGAATTTTTTTATCACAATTACAAATACCTTCTTATGGAATACTATAAATGTACAGTGTACAATGGCTTATGAAAGTATTTGAATAAAAAAACTTTTTCTAAATACATGTATATATTATGTGTATCATATAAAAGGTTTTGTATGACGTACGACACGTTACGATTTTCATCCTATTGATAAAATTTGAAATAAATCCGAAAATGTACATAGAAGTTACAAGATGATTGTAACAAACACACGCTTCATAGTGAAGGCAAGATTTGACGTCAGAGAAACTGAAAACTTTGACGAAGGTCGTTTTTGATACGAGTCCCGTAATTATAATAATCGTACATTTATCTATCATACTGCCGCCCTTAGTTAGAATATTCTATCATTTGGAAACATCCGTGGAAACTGATGTTTTATTCTTCATTCAATTGGAAATATTTCGCCATTATTTCATAACAGCCTATCGTATAATTATTCTACATAAGCAAGGTAGATAATTTCCATTAACGCAACAGTTAATTAAATGCTTGAGGCAAGGCATCGTAATGTAAGAAATACTTGAAATCGTTCGTTCGAAATTCATACTTTCAAATAACATTTGCATAAACAAGGTTATACAGTGTTAATGAAATTCCAAAAAGTTTTCATATAGCGCGTCTGATATGTTCATAAAGATTGTTTATGATAAGTATTCAAATGCTTTCTTCAATTACTATATTTTTCTACAGCTGAATCGTCGATAGCACTTGCTATGCCCACGATGTCGCTAGATGTGCGTGATAAAGGGCGTAATCGGACGCGCGCCTACGGAAGGTATGGGTGATTTGCATAAAACTCGTGGAAACGCTTAATATAAACGCGTACACGCAAAGCCACGTACTTTATTAAAGAAGTCGGTGGTGTAGCGAGCTTTTTATGGTATCGATCCTGAGGACCACGCCCTATCGAGCATGGCGTTGCTGGCCGGATCGTGTGTTACTGAAGATGGCCCGTGTCCCCGAGAACGTGCATACCACGCGTTTGCATTCTATGCGGTAATCTTGTGATTCGTGTGCGCAATTTCCCTTTGACGCCTGCAGTTCTATTCAGCTGTAGACACATTAAAGAGGAAACACGTAGCACCGCGTTCTTCTTCGTTGAAGCTTCCGTAATGTTCAAAAGTGCATTTCACTCTCCAGCGAAATGGCCGTTTAAGGTTCGTTTAACTACGCGTTTATTATGTGATCCAGTAAATCAGAGTACTGATTTTCCTCTTTTACGTCTTGACATATTTATGGCTTTAACGATGATTCTATCGTCTTTCGCTTTATTTTCACGACTTATAAAAGGTAGGAACTTAGGGGCAATATATTAGAATAAAATAGGAATATTCGCGTCAGTATGACGTTTAAGTAGAAATAGGTAATTCGTCTTGTAATTTGCTAAATTCGATTATGAACAATCTTCGAGCTACATCTCTTCTTTTTTGATATCTTTTCTTGTCTAGAGGAATCTAAGGTGCACAATATTTTCCCAATTCTCTTATTATTCTACTAAAAATAGTGTATCATACTGTACAAGTTCCACAATTTTGTGAAAAGATCAAGGTTGAATTTTAAAATATCGAAGTTTAGTTCTTAGAGTTCCAAGAAATTCCAAAGTGCTTCTTGCAATAAAATCAATGGCACGTTTTATACGACCGTCCTTTCGCAGTATCGAGTAAGGCGTTCCCTGATTTAAATCGCTAGGAAAAACAAATGATACTCGTGGTGATTAATTTGATCGTGTTAACCGTTTAAAGAGTACTTGGCCGATGCAACCCGTGCTCTTTCTCTGTCTAATGCTGGAAGAATTTACTTTGACCTGTATTCCCGAGGATTTACGGGGCGACCCAATTTAGTTCACCGGGGAAATGTCAGGATCTCAGGCTGACCTGTTCCCTACATGCTGAAGCTTCTGCAAGTTCGAGCGAGATAAAGGAACGAAACCCCCTTCTTGCAGGAATATCAGTGAAAATACCATCCACTGACCTCATAAAGAAGTTACTTTCTTCGTTGGATTCCCGGGGCTGATCCTGCCCTTTTGTTGAACGTTTCTTTTCCTTGCTTTATCACTTAGAAAGGCAGCGTTGCGTAAATTGCTTTTCCAGTAATACCATTCTCATGTTTCTCTTTTTTCATACTGTTTCTTATGTGTGTGTGTGTGTATATATATGTAAATGAAAATACTGTTTCTATTTTTTGGTATACAAGTTTTAAAAACGACCTCGTTAGTCAATGTGAATTAATTTTTCCTATCATCGTAATATTCTTCCTGTCACATTCCATATTTCGTTTATTCATGTGGCGCTTGAATGGAGCCGTGACCTCGCAAAAAGAAGAAGACATGGAACGGGATTTTCTCTTTCAAAACGTTGGCGCCCGTTGCGAAAATATATCTGCAGAAATTATTTCATTAAATTTATACCCGAGATTTATAGACACAGCTGGATGGCGGCAGTTTGATTTTACTTGAAAATCAATACGTTATCCTGCGGCCTTCGCGATACATGTACAAATGTACTCTGAAAGTAATCGTTTAGAGATTGAGTCGCTAAACTGCTTGCAAGTATTCGTTAAAAATGGAACAGCGTTGACAGTTTTTTAATATTAACAAACGAAAGTTATTAGAAATCGGTCGTACTCGTATTTAAGGCAGAACAGTAATCAGAATAATAGAATATGTTTGAAGGTAACTTTTAAGAAAACTGTTAGTTCGCCATAATTTTTCCAGCACCGTAGAGGACCATTTGGATATGAGAGTTCATTATAAATGGAGCCACATATCTATCTAATTTTAAGAATGACGAGTATACTTTTTAAAAATATTTGTTAAAAATTTAAGTGTATTATAGCCTGAATTATTATATTATTGGCTTTATTGTTAAAAGAAAAATCTAGCCTCGAGTGATTCAAGTGTCGAACGACATCAGTAAAAAGTTCTTCAAAGTAATTTCTCACGCCAAGGAATTTGATGATAAATAGATAAAGTCTCGGTTAGATATACAGTAGTCCCTTGTTTACACTGATAGAGCATTGCTTGCGAACGATAGTAACCCAACTTTATTCACTTTATTACTATGATCATATTTCTCTGGTAACGTACACCATGATGTTATTACGCGAACAGGTGTTGAAACGAACGTTTAAGATTCAGCACGAAGTAAAACCTCGAAGGGGAAAAACGAGATTCACGAGAGAAATTTATGTAAAATGCTGTAATCTATATGCGAATATCAATATTATTTTTCAATATTTTAGAATTTCTGTGTGTATTTTTCGACACAAGCGTAGATAATTAAATTCATTCGGAAAATATTCATTGCAATATATATTCTATACAAATATTTAATTTCTCGAATGCTGGATTCTTATTAGCATACCTATCCAATAATGATAATTAAAAAATAAATAGTTCCACCAAAGTATTTTTTCATTTACTTTTTTACATTTTAAGACTACGATACGATAAAAGTCATCTTTGTTGAAAATACGTTCCATAATTGCGAACGAGAATCCTAATAAGGAAGAGGAAGAAAATTATTACTATCGATCATCGTCCGTGAAGCGGACGAAATTTTAAAGATGTCGAGTGCTTCAGCTTATCTTAATTGCGTGTTTCTTAATTATTCAAAACTGTAATAAAAAATTCACATATTTCTGCGATGAAATACGATGTAATCTAAAAATATGACGAGACATCCAATAATAGAATAATGTAACTTGAAGTATACTTCTTCTACTAGGTGTAGCTTTAACAGCCTTCTTTTTATACCTCGATGAACTTAACTTTATCTCACATAAACGCGATATTACGTAAGTTAGAGGTTGTAGGTTATTACTAGATCAAGAGTTTAATGCATTTTAATGACTTTTAAAGGCGCAAAAACGTACAGAATGCATATAATATGCAAGGATATGTAAAATATTCAAGATATAGTACATTTGTAAAAAATATTTTCCAGATACAATTAGTTAGGCTTCAGTTTTTAAATTAAGTTAGAATTCCATTTTTCTTCGTTTCTTTTTATCGCTGCTTTCTTAAAAAAAGGATTAATTGTTTTAAAAAGATATTATACGTTTCACGGCGAACTGCACTTGCCTTATATTTGATATTTCCTTTAGAATAACAATATGATTTTAATAATATCGCTCTTTTTGAAAATTCATTCGTTGAGATAACTGGTTCTTCTGCTTCTAAGTAGTGCTTCGAATTATCGTTTCCAACCTATTACGTTAATATAATGATCTCATTAATTCTCCAGCTGTTCTAGTTTCCGGTTAAAGATTAAACGGTACTTGTAGTGGTTCGAATATATCGTTTGAGTTCACTTCATTGAATTTCAAAGCACAGCAAATCTGTCTGTGTGTGGTTTCCCGCATCGCTAGCACGTCGCGCTATCATTTCCGGTGCAAGTTAAATCCGGTTGTGTTCCTGTCCCAAGTTGTCCATGAAGATAGTAACCATAAAAGCATGTGTCAACGTATTTTTGCGCTTTCTCTTTTGATTAACTTTTATAATTATGTAAAAAACCACTGATTCGCGAACATTCGATAAGTCAGAGTTAAGATTATTACGAAACAAGTTGAAATGAAAATGTCCCGGCTTTGCATTTCGCAAGATATTCGAACAAAACTCATCGATTCAACCATCTACCTTTCCGTGACAGCTGCTTAGTTTTAAAGTTCCACTGCTCGAAGAAATGGGAATTGATTATTCCAGGATGCGGGCGAAGATGCTGGAATATCGGTTATGCAAATTCTAGACGTCGGTTTGCCTTCCAGGATCGCTCTTTATTTAAAGAAGCTTCGTAGATGCATCGACGATTGGATAATACGAATGAAAATGGATTTCTAAAACCGTAACGTTGAAAATCTGCTAGGCAGACGCCTGATAAGATTTTCACGCGAATCGGACGTTCTACTGTTTTTTTTTTTTTTTTTCAACTCCGAAATTGCTTCGTGTTACGTATACGAAAAGAAAAAGTATTCGGTGGAAGGTGTTCGCGGGAATTGCGAAAAACTCCTGAATAGACACAATATCCCTGAAAAGCAGGATTTAATCGGCGGTTGCCTTCAATGACTTAGCGGGCAAAAAAATGGCAGAACTTTCGAGGTATTCGCATAGAAAGATCAGAGAGCTTTAAGCCGAGCTTCAAATCCGCTTCAAACTCGCTGCAAATTAATCGCGGATACCGTGCCCAGTTTCCTACTTTTTCCACAGTTAATTCGAAATTTAAAGTTGATTTAAATTTTAGGTCAAATAAACGTCGGCGCATGCTCGAAACTGGAACGGTTAAAACAGATAACGAATCCACTGAAACAGTATCTTTTATTAGGGTTCGTATATCACATTCTGTGAAATTTACAATGTGAACGATGTTAATGAACCTCGTTAGTCATCGGATATATTATATCGTAGAAATAATAATATATTATATTTATATATTAAATAATATGCCAGGAATCTAACGCAAGCTATAAGAGTCTGTGCTAAAACAGACGAGGCACATTATTCCATCGATCATGGCATAAATTTTTGATATCCTTAGTTTACCAAGATATTCCAAAGATGTACTACTGACAATTAGTTTAAGAGCTAGACATTTTCAGACTTTTTATTTTCATGACAGTCGTATCTCGTTGTATTTTCTAAAGTTTTCTATAGCAAATGTTCAAACACTTTCGTGAATCGTTATGTATATATTAAAAAATCATTGCAATTCTATTATCAATTGGGTAGTCTTCCTCGCTATCCGTGGTAGACATAAATTTATGAAAGCACACCGAAACACGAAATAAAATTGCTGCGGTTGGAAGTAGAGACAAGTCGTATACGGTTTACGGTACCTGTCGAGATTCGTAACCGCTTACCGAAGAAGAGAAAATGGTGGATTCGTAAGAAACCATTCGATCGATAAAAACCAAGCTAACCACCACGAAGGAACACTCGATATCCCCGTCATTCGATATCTCGTTTGTATCCTTTTTACCGATCGATTAACCGAGCTGCACATGACATTTTTTCGTCATGTCCAGTCCTCTGTCGCAGAGAGACGCATGTAAGACGAGGCTGTCGGGAACAGATTGATTTACGTCTTTCCTTTCTAGAGTCAGGCTTTCTTTCGAAAACCGGACAATCTCGAACGATTGCTCGCTAAATCTATGCTGAATGCAGAGCACGATTCGCTAAAGCCGTTCCACCCAGAGAAAAATAAAGTTTAATCGCTTCTAAAGATAGAAAGATTGATCGAATGCTGAACGTCGAGAAAAATGCATCTCAAAATGTAATATAAAGAGAAAAATGAAATATGGTCTATCCATACCATGCATTAACTTCAATCTCACAACAATTCGTTACCTTTCGTTTGCCTCCGATCCTCGAAGAGTCGTTGTAGGGTCTTTGTTCTAATTTTCAACTATTTCGTGACCTCTTCTCTAGTTTCACGCGCACTCGCTAATTATGCAACGTAGCTACCTCTCTCTGTTATTGAAACTTGTCTGCCTCTAAAGGACACTATGATGTTGCACGAGAATTCAATAACGTGGGATTTTCCGTTTTCGTTAATTAGTTGCTACAATGATCGGGATTATAACTGCAATGGCAGCGTATAACATATTTCAGTACAGTTGTTAATTAGTAATTAGAGAATCACGAATTTACCTTCACTTTTTTACCATATTCTCGTTACAGACACTGTTTACAGAAATGTATACTAATATACCTTATTATAGATTATTACGATATAATTAAGGTTACGATCGGTATCCTGACACGTTGCAATCCAGTTGCTGCGTGAAGTAATTTCATATTCGTGTTGATATTTCTCTCATTTTAATAACGAAACACGTGACAGAACAAAACACGAACCAATATTCTAGAGGAGTACGTCTCGCGGAAACCACAATTTCATACGATGGTGTAGAGTTTCCGATTTTCTAATGCTTCGATCACGTTACCAATGATATATCTTTAAGAGAGACAGAGATGGTTTCATGGATTGTTTTTATCGAGTGGGAAATTGAGCTAAGTCCCGAAGATCGTACAATTCAGGTGAATCCGGCGTGTTGCCAAGTGGCACAAAAACGAATTTTCAGCGAAAGTAGAACAAAATGACGTACGAGTTCACAGAGTCGTGTCACAAGGAACTCTTACATTTTAATGTCCTGCTAACACCATTTATCATCACGCGTGTCTTATATCGCATGAGTGAGTGAGTGTCGACGAAGGACACTCTGTGCGTATCTATAGATTACTACGTTACGATATCCTAAAAGGCCATATTTTTCTTCTGAATTGAAAATGAAATACTGCGATGCAAAAGAGAAGTTAGGAAAATATATAAAGCAAAGAAGACGAAGCTTGACGTCAAAGAACTGTCACCGACAATTTTCCAAATATTTTTCAAATATTATCTCTAAATTGCATATCTCGAGTTTCAAAACGAAACACAGTCGACTTTCTTCCTTTTCAATTTAAGATAAAATGCTTCGGAGAGTCAAAAAGAGGCGAAGGTTAGAAGATTAAACTTGATGTGGAAGAACCGCATTCCTCGAATGTCGAGACTGACGCAGACAGTTCTTCAAATATTTCCCAGGCATTATCTGTATATCGTTTAATTCGAATTACGATACGAAACCACAGATTCAACTTCTCTTATCCAGGACGTTATTTTAAGCGATGTATGGCACTGTCAACTGCCACAGGCTTGTGACACAAATACTACGTTGATCGATATTGTCCATTGCTTTCCATGTAACGCGGAAACTTGGCTTCTATTTGCGAGTAAACATTTTTAAATTGCGCAACTTAACGTTTCCAAGGAGAAGTTGTTCCTTTCTCTAATGACCCGCAGTTAATCCTAATTTCACTGCTAACTCCTCCGCAACGGAGATCAATTAGGAAGAGAAGTTTATTGGTTTCAATTTGAAGTAGGGCGCCAGTCCGTCTGATTACCCAATTTCGGTACAACAGAGAAAAATAACCGGCAATTCGCGCGATTACAAACTCTTCCATTACTTACTCGATCGTTCGATTTGATCGTTTCAATCAAAACAAGATGCACTCGAAACTTGTACACGATAATGCGCAATTGATCACGTATCGCCGATGCACGTTTCAAGAGTGAATCCATCTCAAAATTAAATTAATTACAACAGAACGTGTCGATACATGTATACAACAATAAATTGCGAAACGTGTTAGGATTGCGATATATTCGATAGCGGAATTCTTTGTCTCGTGGACACGTTCGAATGAAGCGTCATTATGTACGAACAGATAGAAGCGTAAGTCTCGTAGTTTAATTACATGGGAACAATACGACGTGTTGGCAGAATTAGAAATTTAATGTCGCGTCGAGCATCAAAGCTGCTGTTGCCGCTTGGCTCGCGTTGGCTCGTCGTGAACAGCGTACACGAACGAAATACATTTGAGACGGTTATGTAACGCAGATTTCATTAAGATTGTCGTGTTAGAAACTGCATTTAAACTTTGCCCATATGCACTTTCTCTGTTACATAGATCGGTTCCTTTATTTTGTTAAGTAGTTCGAAAATATTGAACACAGCTGATTGAATGGCTAAATGAGACTTTAATTTGCGTTTTATTGTTAACTCCAAGGCAGACGACGTCAAACGTCAATTCGTAGCTGGTTGTTTGAATTAAAAAGAATACGGTTCGGCGAGCTTGAAAGTAGATAGTTTTGAAGAAACCTTGAAAGTTGAGGTAGTATTTGAGAACTGTAATTGTGTCCGAAATTTATATTTAAAAGGGAGACGTAATTGCGTACAACACGAAACTTTCCAAGAACTTCCGTACTATTTCGACAAAGAGCGCAACGGAGAGAATCGCCAAAGTTCGTTGAAATAATCGGTTACAAGAATTCCATTTTACCGGTGGAAAATCGAAAAAATACTCGCTTTCCGCGGTACCGGTGCTCCAGATACTTTTCAGACTTCATCCCGCTGTGTAATCAAAAATATATTTTCCATGGTGAATAACGAAAACGATACACGGTCATTCAATAAAAGTCAGGAGAAATAGGTCGCACGCAATGCCTCGCCATTACAATTTCATTTTCTCCGAGCCCGAGTTAATGCATCGTATCGATTCGTTCTTGCGTTACAACTTCAGAGAATTGCGATAACTTCAATGGAAAAAAACAAGAAAGAGTGGGGGGGGGGGGAGGAAAGGGAAAAAGGAGAAAAATGTTCGTGCAAATATGACACCGGATCGAAATGATCGTTCTAGATTTTTATACGGAGAGACGTGTCTACGCTCGCGCCTCTGACATTATCAGCAATTTATCGAAAGCAAACCTTGACTTGTCTGTACATTTGAAAAGGAGAAGTAACGTTGCCACTCTTAACAACGTAGTTGCCTATTACCGTGACGATCATTCGGCTTTACCGATATCGGGGTCAATGCCAATTCCTCTCTCTACGGGATCTGAAAATCCCTACGGGACAACAGATGGATGTCAATGAGTATTACGTGTACGTACAGGTCGCTTCGATCAGCTACTGCGAGTTTTACTCTTGTACAAAATCAACTGCAGTCTACGTACATATATGAGCAGGGTAGATCTATAATACATATACGTATGCCATACATAGATACGTATACCACGCGACTACGTTCTACGTTGTTTTTTTTTTTTTTTTTTTTCAACGAAACTTACCCCAAAAGAGCAGATTTCTCGGGTGTGGCTGCGGTCGGCATCCTGTTTCTTTCCCTAGAACAAAATAGCGGCGAATAATAACAACACCCGGCCCTAGCGGCTTACGGCCTCTACCCGGGTACCAACGACAAATATTAGCAGGCAATATAATTAAAACATTTCAAATACATTATTTTAAAAAACCGATGAACGATCATCTATGCCCAAAAGTCTGAATCATTTGTCGTATCAGTATGAAACACGTTCTCCTAACCGCACCTCAAGCATACGCGATATTGTCGAGGTTCCAAGCATTATTTTCCGGTCAACGATCGATCGAAATACATCGTAAATTAATGTCACGTAATTTTCGTTGACTTGAACCGCCCAACGGGGGAAATAGACTTGAAAGACGATAACAAAGCGAACCAGAACGATCGAACACATCGCTGAAACAAAAAGAAGCTTGGGCTGTTCCCCTCAGAGGAAATCGAGGATCCGTGCGGTTAAGAGACGCGCCGTGCTGAATACGGTTGGTGTGTCGCCGTTCTCGGAGGATCGACCTCGCAGGAGGATCTCTCGAACCGAGAAGCCGGTTCCACAACGCACGCGCTGTCGTCGCGCGCCACGAAGCACACGCTAATGCAACTCGAGCGTTGCGAGGACAAAGGAACACACATCCGACTACGTGCATGCAAAAAAAAAGATTACTATTAACGATAATAACAATATAACATCGGTGATAACTTTACAGAAATTCATTTTCAGTCGTTATATAACGAACCACGCGATTACACGCTTGATATTCCCCCTTTTTGAACAAAATTTAATAATGGTAATTCTTTCATTTTGATTATACGTTTTAATATATATTTAAGATCGAAATAATTCTCTGTAACATTATTTATTACGATCGATTTAGGATTTATTGAAAATAGTATGTGCTACAGCGTAATGTGGTAATTACAGTTTTGAAAACACAAGTAATATGACAGAGAAAAATTACATAGATATATGTTTAAGAAAAAAAAACTTCACTGTCAGAATGTGTACAATTTGTTGCCGAAAGGAATCACTCTGATTTAAACGAATGTACGGAAATTCTCAGTGTGTTGTAACGTAAATCAAAGCGTATAATAATAATGCATATATATATGCTTTCATTGATATAGAGAATAGTCGAAAGATAAATGTAAATAGCAGATAGATACCGGAAACATAAATCAGAATAATAGCTTCCTATTACAAAGAGTACAGCTTTGTATTCTACTGAACGTATATATCAGATTTTTCAAAATTTCTGATTTATATCATATACTTAATCTCAAACATCACATTTCCTGTCTTGCTCAATTCTCTACTATCGAATCGAAGTACACATAACGCCATACGTTCCATAATATTTGATCTCGTCGTAGCAACATATAAAAATTCTGATTTTACTTCGTTCATAAATATCAAAGAGAATTTGTACTGGATTTATTGGAGACTTTCCTCCGCCGATATTACAAATGGTATAGACTTATTAGTGGTCTGCACTGTAGACTATAACCTAGATTAGAATATTATCCCTATATGTATACATCTTATGAAACTCATATCGTTATGCATAATTCAAAAACATTCCAATCTGAAAGGGTCTTCTATCAAAATGAAATATTACCTTATATCGTCTAGATAAAATTATACAAATTCTTCGATAAGATATTAAATTCTTTCCTCGATGTCTTTTCAGAGGAAGAGAAATATTAAAGTTGCTTTCGCGTTGTGACATCGTTATCCTTAATTAAAATTCGGTGCATAGCAAACTTATCACCAATGTTGCGTTACGACATTCGCTCGGGTTAGCATAGATAAGGCGGCAAAGCAGCGAGCACAAACATAAGCGATAAACAGGAAAGCAGAGGAAGTCGAAAAATTAGACAATGAATATAATACACGCGGTACAAGTGCTAGGAAAGGAGTGACGTTCATGTCGCACGATGCGGCTTACCTCGTGGCCTGCTTTTGTACCCAGACCGATCAATAGTCGCACCACCAACTTCCGGTCCTAAAGTCCGTCCGTGCTTAAGGTTAAACCAGTCTTTGATTATTCTGATAACAGGGACACGCGTGTGCCTAATTCGATTCGTAGTTAGGCTGGAAGGAGCTCACATCGAGAAGCGATCGCAAGATCGAAATCGTTGGAGCCACATTGCCGTGGTCGCGCCATCGATTCTTAATTATTCTGAATTATGGAGCACTTGCAAATTTATTGCGTCGCCATCCAAGAAATTGTGATTGGAATTTGAAAAACGAGAACATCGCAGATGCAATTTCTCATTTTCAAATGGAACGATTAAATCGAGTGTTTCTTCCTAAACATTTTTCGTTTATCGAATGTTGGAAAAATCCGAGATCGTTCGTGTTGTCCCGTGGTTTATTCGGTACCAAGGAAACCGGGGAAAACTTTTGTGAATATATTATGTGAAATAGATCTAATTGAAATTTCATTAACATTCTAATAAAGTATGCATTGTCAAACTCGTCTTTTTTATCAACATAATCATAATAGTCGTGTTTCACTACAGTGATAATAAAATTTCGAAATACAATACACATAATATATTTATGAAAAATTCCTACGATATTGTTTAAACACAACACGTACTTCGAATACCGTTTTAAGCCACAGTACGAATTCAAGCTACAGAGTTCAACGTAGCAGGAGAAAGGTATTAACCCTGTTGCCGTCATCGAATTATTACGTCTCAATTTCACTCTTGTATCAATAAGGGAAAAAATTTCTACCGTTTTAAAACCAATTTTATAATAAAAGATTGAAACGAGAAATTGGACGTACCAATAACGTCTGTTTCTTAAATTAACAGGAAGTAGGTTAAAACAAGATTAAGAGTCGAAAATGATCTGCGTAAAATATAATCCCTACATTTATTCCAACAACGATACGATATTTGCAGACAGATTACGAACTTCTTTATAGGTTCTATTTCCGAAGTTCGTTATTGCAAGCAGTTAGTGAGTCAGACGTATTAGTAGCAATAAAATTTAATAATCGAAAAGCCACCAACCCCGTAATTTTCGTTACATTTCTTCGAAGTACACAAAGTACATTTCTGTAATTTTAGTGACGACCGATTTAAAAAAGCAGCAGGAAACTGTAACGATCGATTCCTCGACGTCCCAGTCCACCACCGTGGCCAATAGCAAAAGCACTCTAACCGTACCGCCGACATTTTCGACCTCGAACCGATCATTCACGACCTCCTTAGCTTTTGCCCAGGTTACCTCGTCATTGATCGAATTTGTCTTTCAATACGAAATCTCTCTTTGATACGAACAATGCTATCTCACTGAGAAATTATTCGATAAGCTCTAAGGAGGTTCTTCTCTTTAATATAGAAATAATTTCGATTCAATTAATAGTAATTTGAATGTCTATGAAGTCACTAACTTAAACCAACGTATTATATATTCTAAATAATGCAAAATTATTAACAATGTGTTAGGCATTCGATATCATACAAATAAATATATACAAGTATTATAAATTTTATAAGAAGATAAACAATAATAGCATTCCATAAATTACTAAAAGAATCGGATGCACTGTATAACGATTCAATATTTGATAACTCTGTATCTAGATCGTTACTTAAAAGTCAGCAAAACAGATCGTGCATCAAATCTGCTAGTAATCAGAATTACTTACAGAATTACTTCATCCGCGACTTGCGATGAGTAAATCTTGAGTAGAAAGGCCCGAGGTCGAGAAACAACGAAAAGACGAAGCGAAACAGCGTGTCCCGCGACCGTCACCCCTACCTGCCGACCGGTTTTTCCCCTGTATACGCAGACAATAACGTATATATAAGACATTACCTTGAGACGATCGAGACGCTCTCACGGCGGTCCACGATCAGCGGGTCCTTTTTCCTTAGCTCGACCTTGGGCGAGGCGAAACTGAAAGCCTTCTTGACACTCTCGAGGACGCTCTGCCCGGTGGTCTGTGTTTGGTCGACGATCGTTGTACTTTTGTACACGTCTTCGCCCAGGTCGCCTAACGACCTGTACGAAGCGCCAATACCTGCCGGCATGGCGACGTTTCCGCTCGCTGTTGCTCGCCCACGATGATAAAACCCAACCCCGACTCGGACGACCTATTCGGACGTCTTCGACAAGGATGATCCTGTCCACCGTTGCGGTGGATCTACCTCTGACTTCGATGTTGTTCGCCGACACGCGTCCCACGTTGTTCTCCTCTCCGATTGCTGGTTGCTGCTGTTGCCGCGTTGATGATGCTGATACGCGTGCCCGAAGCCGAGATACGCCAATATCGTGCGTCAACAAGGCAAACGAACGGGCAAAGGGGCAAATAAAGAAAACCCAAGATAAAGAGGTTCCATGTGAACGCGCTTGGACTATCGATCGAGGCATTGGCAAACGATTCTCTGATAGAACGGCCATCGACTTCGTTTCAGTCGCAGGTGGTACGACGCCACGAATACGGAGACGTAATCCACTGACTTCGATACTTTTACGAGTTAGGACGTCGTATTGCGTAACCGTGGCGGTAAATATTTTGATATTGGATCGCATTTGGTCACATTTTTTATTGGCTACAACGTTTCGTTGAAGCATAGTACATTTTTTGTCGCAAGTGTTAATGTTTTGTGGTTGAAACTTGGAAAATTTTTGATGGAATTTTGGTGTCATATAAACAAACTACGAATAAGTACGATAACAGATGAAAAGTATCATTTGTGGAGTGAGTTGTGAATAGTTCTATTTCATTTTTTTCTTCCTTGATTAGTACAAAAAAGAATATGTAACGTTTAAAGTTTAACCAATCTATTTATTTTCTTCTAATTTCATTTTATTTAAACGGACGTTTAACGAATTTCCGTTTAAGATATCCACGGGCAAATCGTGTCGAAATATAGAATTATTCCAGTGTTTTCAGTATTGTAGATAACTTATCTATGATATAAACGACACGTTAATGATTATTGCCATCGGAACGTTGAAATACTTTCACTTTAGCACAGAAGTTAAATTTAAAACTTTCAACTAATAGTCGTTACGTAATACATTATAATTAAATATTTCTTTCTGTTTCATTATATAATTAAGTATTTCTTTCTACCTATATATTTAGACGCAGATAGTTTACGTGACACGAACCATGTTAAGTAGATTTTAATATGAGCTTGACTTTAGCTTGAAATTGGGAATTTATAGTGCTTAGTCATAGAGAATGCTTCTAATTCGTACCTCGTTGGAACGCGTACTTGCGAGAGGAGAATTTTTCGGTTGAATTCCACAAAAATATGCTTACCAAGTCAAAGTACGGATTTATGCATATCAAGTATAGTGCATATATAATTAACTCGTGTAATTCTTTTGTTCTTGTTTTCAGCCTGTTTTTACTAACTTCGATACCTAATTTTCTTAATTACTACGTTTTCCTCGTTAATTCGTTTTCGCTCGGTAATTTCCCCTTAAAAAAAAAAAAAAAAAAAAAAATAAAAGAGAAAAAGAATGCAGCTACATCTGGTTTAAATTACTTATATTCGAAATCATTTGAAAGAATATTAGTGACAAATATTCGTAATACCGTTATTATTATTTTTCTTTTATATATAATCCAACTTCATGTAATATTTATATGAGGTTTTTGTTCGTAATTCGGCTCAAGTGAACTTTTCGCACGTACAGCTGTATCCACCGACGTTCTCATCTTAATGTATTCAAAATCGAGCAAAACCAAACGCGGTCGAAAGGTATGAATAACACTACAGTCGCTCATTAATGCTGTGCATCAAGGATCGTTGGAAGTTCGTGACGTCATTATATAGCAGAAAGGACAACTACACCTGTCGTTGCTGGGTTGAAATTGCCATTATGTTTTCGATGACTCAACACCAGCCACTGCTTATTCCAAACACCATAACTAAATGAAAGCAGGCAGACTGTTTCATAATTACTCGAACTGTTATGCACATATTCACACATGAACATACACCGATACAAAAATTTAATTGAAATTGCAGAATTTAATCGTTAGAATTTATTTCCATCGTTACATTTATCGTTCTTTCTCTCGTTCGTGTTTAATCACGTATGAACAAAATTTCATTGAAATTGTACAATTTATTTCTATCATTTTCTATCGTCGTTTCTATAATTGGTGTTTTCATAACGTAACGTCTTTAATGCGATAAATTAGAGGAACGACGAGACTGATGTTGTCTGCGTGCACCTGTCTATTCTTAATTGACGTTCCTTAATTGGTTTCTAGCTAAGAAAGGGACAGATGTTGCACTTTCAGAACTAATAGGACGTTTCCTGTGCACGCCCTTCCTCGATTCCAGATCTCGATGCACTTCTCGAGATTACGGGATCGCGTCTAAATCATCTAACGCGATATCTTCATCTTTTTCCGAACGTTTGACGTTTCCATTAATGTAGAAAGGCTCTTTAACTACGAGTAGAATCGTTTTGCCATTACCTCGGTACAAGTCTCCGCGGAACAAAACAAGAAAACAAGACAAGGAAGAAAGATAGGTGTCGGGAAACATGGCTCGGCATGCACAAAATTCAATGACTTAGTCGTTACACATCGAGACAATCATGCGTGGCCGCATGCCAATTGCAAGGTGCAACGCTTGTGCGCCTTTGTGAAAACACGCAGATGCTGAGAGAGAAGCGAAAACGGTGATCAGTGGCCGTGTCAATTCCAGACGGCTACGAAATTGCTCGACTGTGTGCGAAAACATTTTCAAAATTCGAATATTCATACGATTTACTGATTACACGCTTCGCCGATGACTTTGGACGTGTATTTGCATATGTATCCGAGAAAACAGCCACGTGCATGCAAAAGTTGTGAATAAATAAAAAGCCTGATCGAAGATTCGATGTTCAATCGATTTTTATATTTTTCTTACTATTTCGTTACGTAAGACCTCTTGCATAATAATTTAGTAACTAATATCAGTGAATCAACAAGAGATAAGTCGTAGGTTGTAAACTTCTATTTAGTCTTTTGCTAAGTAATTTTTACGATTATTCGTAATTAAACAAAAATTATTTCAAACAACTTATTGGTATTATTAATTTACAAGTTTTTAAATTTCACGTCGAATACTACAACCATGAATTTTAATTTGTACCTTGTCACCTGTCCTCCCGATTTAAAATATTCTATTTGACATTTTGAATCTGAAAAGACCGCGGTTATATAATTTTCTTTCTGCCATTTTTCTTTTCACACAATTTATAATATTTAATCGTAATTATCTATGAAGAATTTATGAATCTATGGAAAATTAAAAAATGCTAAATAGAACATTTTAATTAAAGTGGATAGTTCTCATTAACAAATTTCGTATGGTTATCTAAGAGAATTTATTAGTACAGATAATTTATAATTTTACAATTTTATATTGGATCGTACAATTGTATGCTTGTTTTATTACCAAACTTCTTCTACCATGTATGACGAAATTTGTCAATACTGTCAACTCACACTTGCCAAATTTTACTAATAATATTAGTTCAATTATACAAGAGGACCACGAATTCATTTCGTATCTCATTATTTGCGTTCGGACGAATTCGCATGATGTCGAAGCGACGATAACGATCGATAAATTATACCCGGGCTGGATGTCGCGAAGAAAATAACGCCCCGTAACGCAAGCGTTTAATCCGGTCGACGCGACCCGCTTCGCTAAAAAGAAATTTCTTTTCTACCATGTCCCGTTATTGACCGTAAAAACGAAAGCGTAAATCACTTTTTACGGGCACGACCCTCTTCGGAACACCAAGGGGTATTAACGTGGCGATTTGACGGTCTTCCTGTCAATTAAAACCTTCGCTCACCAAGAAATTTCTTTCTTCGACTACGAAGACCGTTATATTGTACGTTACGCTCGTGACCATCGAGTTCTCGTAACGTGATATAGAAAAAAAAAAAAAAAAAGAAAAATAAAGCGAAAATAAAGTCACGACGTTTCAGGGTAAGATTATAAATATACAGTTTAAACGCGCAATTGGTTTTTCATTTTATCGGAGCTCCTCGAAGTTCTATAAATTCTTTAACCCGATAAAAGTACGCGGCATATTACGATTAAAAAAGGGATCACTTGTCCCTTCGATAAACGTTGCTTGAGGTAAATACTTGATTTTAAATCCTGATGTAAATATATACGCATACGTACAAGCATAGCTTGAAGAATTTATATTTCGTGTTTGACGCGCGTATGGGAAAACAAATCGATAAGAAAGAAGATGGTAAAAAGCTCGATTCACGTATGTAGATTCACGAACGAAAATAAACCGATTTCCGTATTAAAGAATGACCCCTGTTTGTTCTACTGCCCGTTAATTTGATATTCGAGCGTAGCCGTGAAATCCCATTAAACTTTTATCACGAACAGGAAGACAGTCGTAAATATTACAAGCTATTGACGAAACGTTCGATTCCAACCTCTCCGATCGTTCTCTCGAGTCGTTCGATTAAAATTACTCCACAAGCATGTACGATGCGTCGTATAACTTATATAAGCTTCGTACGACCGTGGAAACTTAAACTATGGGGATCAGCTGCGGTCTACGACTGGTATATGCATCTACGTGTGCGTGTGTGTCCACGCACACGTAGGAATTTTTCAAAGACAGAAACCACGGCGATCATCGTTTTTCCCGAAAGGTAAAATTGCTGCAATAGTAGAAATGTATCGGTGCGCGTTTGAATCGTAGCACAGGAGGGTCGTGTATTGATTTTTCGCGTGGATAGCCGCGTGTATAACGTCTAACCTCGTTTCCCGTCGAGTAATCGCATACCCGGGCTACCAGTGTGACGTATCGAGCTCTCGATCGTATCGCTGACGCACTCGTGCGACAGTCAATGTTAAATCCCGTAGTGGCGGGAGCTGGTTTAAAAAACGTAGGGATGAGAATGGAGATTGGTCTCGCAAGGTGAAGCTCGACCTTCGTTAGAATGCCCTATGACTCATTTCGAGCAACGTCGCTGTCGGTTATACTTAGTCGCCACAATTCATTAAAACAGAAAGAGTCGTGTGAAAATGTGGCGAGGAAATGAACGCCCGAACGCGCGCACATACATACAGATACGGACACACGCACCTACACGCGTTCAAACATCAGTGATAGAGACGACAAAGGCAAATGCAATCGTCATCGATCGGAATATTATACGTCACGTTGGGGAATTTCTTTTTATTACCTGTTCGATTCTTGCAAACAAGTCTCGACTAGGAAATTGCGCGTGGTTGGTGCACGACCTGTGACTCACCTCGTCTTGCGCGGCTCTCGCTGCGGAATTCTGGTACCGAAAAAGAGTTGCAGCTTCTCTGCGACTTTCGAACAGGATAGTACGGAAACAGAGACGCGACAAACGGTTACGAAGCGTCAGGGATCTTTGTGTTCTTCTCTTCTTTCTGTTGCTCGATCCCTTCGCGACAGCTCTCACAGCTAACTCGTGATTTTGCCTTTTCCTTCCTTAACCGACGCGGTGCTCTGACGTAACTTTTGTCGTTGTTCTCTTCTTTTCCTTCGTTTGCCCTTTTCCGTTTCCGACGTGTGACGTGTGAAAACGCACCACGAGAGACAAGACTAACGAGAGACCGTACCGTGTTCTCAAAGGCACCGCACGATTACTATTGGCCCGAATACACGACTCAGACTACAGACTGGTCAATGGGAATGCGCGTCGCTTCGTGCGCGGTGTAGAGCGGATCGAACCGGTTACGGACGGTCTACCGACATCTGGCTGCAAGATGTAGGATCCCGATGCAAGAGGGAAAACATTTACCTGACTACCGGGCAACGTTAATCGACCTTGGATAACACCAACTTTTGTTTTATCCCGAAGGGTTTGCTCCGTCGGCTCTGTAGGAATCCATGCTATCTATCGCGCTGTTACTATGTATTTAGTTGCTTTATCAGAGTGGAGTCGTCGTTGCACGTGCTTAGATTTAACGATATATGTATACAGATAATTTTCGTTATCTTATATTATATCATCGTGTTTACTCCGTTTGGTTAACAAATTTCCTAATAATATTTTTATTTTGCAAGGAAAACAAATATTTTGTAAACGAGTCGGGTAACGTGTTGTAATAACGAAGTATGAACCCTGTGATCGAGAGCTGTAATTACCGTTACGAGATATTCGATGAAGAAATTTGTTACGCGTAGTGTTAAACACGAAGAGAAACCAGATCCATAATCGATCGTTTCTACAACAATTATCGCGAGTCTTAACAGGAACGATCCAGCTAGATCTAGTTCGCAACGACTCGAACGAAAAGCTTCGTGCACCGAAGAAAGACTTTGTTAGACACGGTAAACATCATACGATTTGCACGTTTAATTTATGTCTTATGACACGATATACGTACATTGTCGTAACATGCCGGTTTAAATTCGATATCTCGTAAATTGCTTTTAAACCTGTAGTATTTCACGCGCTCCAAAATTTAGTCAAACAATTCAAATATAATTTTTTAAGGCTTCAATCTCGTTCAGAATTGCGCCCATCGCCGTCGTCTTAGAAACGAATTAACGATCAAAGCAAAGCGAAGCGAATCGAACCAACTGACGGATGCTCTTTTGCAACCGGTATGCATGAGTAGCCTATACGTACGATTCAACGTAATTCCAAGTCGTATTACGTTGTCGAGCGTAAATCTGAAATTCAATTGCATTCTGGACCGTCACGTTCCACTTTCATCCGCGTCTCTTCCCCGTTGATCAGTTACCATTTACCTCGTTCTCGAGATTAGTCCGCAAGAATCCCGGATCGGTTCGAACACGTTTCTCTTCTCCCTTATCCATTTGTCCCACCCCCTTCCTCTTTTCCTTGTTCTTTCCTCGTTCGATCGATGTTGTTTCTCTCTTTCCCCTTCGTAATCGAGTCAAATATGAGAAGAATGGAACAACGAAACGGAAATGTTCTCGAGAGAAATTAAGGAGGACGGTCTGTTTTATGAAATTCACTTTGACGCGAACGATAGAGATTAAATTTACGCGGGACAGAGGGGATTCGGCGTTACGAAGGAATCGCTCTTCTGGATGGGGAGGGACGTTTTTGAATTGGTGGACGTGCGCGAAAACGCAAGACCAGATAAAATCAGGCAAGCTATCCAGCTCCATCTAGCCTAGCGTCTACGCCCTATTTGATGACGTCGAGGTAAACGAAAGTCTCTCGCTTTCGCGCTGGTATCACCCGAGTAATCAATTCCGGAGATTACCCGACCGAGCGTGCTTTTATTTATGTCCGGTTAAAAGCAGCGATCTGCCGTATCACACCGTACCGTAGTAATTCAAAAAGACGCGCGTTATATTCCTTAACGGTATATGGTGGCGGTGGGTTCGCGCCAAAGCGGAGGAATTTCCGTGAACGACAGCACCGTATAACAGCCGGTCGTTACGGATTCAACGATAGCCTTTCAACGCGATCACGTATTCATTTTCCAACACTCGTATTCCAACGATCGTAGTCGACGCCGTCGTCCATAGAAAAATCTTGGAACGCTCGATTAAAATCCTTTTCCACTTTCTCGATGAACGAGGTCAGATATTAGCGCCAAGTTTGTCATATCGCGTATCTACAAACAAGGGAGATGATCGAATCGAAAATTTTCCACAGCTGCTGAAACTTTCATCGTAAACATCGCTCTTAACGATATTTATCGTTAGATTAATATGCATTTCGCGTGAATTCACGTTGTTGCTTCCGTGCACGTCGTGCAAATTAGGATACAGAATCTGGAAACATGGTGAATAATTAAATAACGCGTAGTACCGTACGGATTATGAATTTATTTTGTCGATTAACATTATAAGATGGTTTAATAAGCATGTTTAGACATTCCTTTAATTATCACTGAATTTTCAATGCATTTTCTTTACGATTGGGAATATCGAATCGAAAGTAAGTTCTGAAGCTTCGAAAAGTTACTGTCCCTCTCCTCTGGGCATCTACTACGGTTTTAAGTGCATTTTCTTAGATTTTAAAATGTGAATCGAAATATATTGCTCGGGGCTAATTAAAAGATAGCGTAAGCTGTCTGAAAAGTCGCCAACCTAATTCCGAGCGAACGATTATGCGAGTCGCGATGATGGGACAACTTCAATTATATCTAAGATGACTTCATTTAAGGGATGAATAATAGCTAAGTATGGGGAAATGAAATCTTTAGATTGCATTTTAATGACAAAAGTTAACTATACAATTTGTCATTGAAATTGAATTACTCGGTGCTTTTGCTGCTCTAAAAAATTATTTGAATAAATGATTAATTCAAAGAGACAGAAATGCTGTTTAAATGCATTTATAAACGATCAAGTTCCCATTTACTGCTTCCTCGTTAAAATTTTAATTAAGTTTCGGTAGAGGCTAAAGGCGGAGAGAAATTGTCCTAATGTATAGAGCCATTGGTTTTTGTAATGGTGCAATTAGAAAACAAATAATTACGGACTATTCTCAATTGTAATTAAAATCTAGGAAATATGAGTATTCTCCCTCACATACATGCATTCCTATAATATTTAAATTATCGTCGTGTAACAAATATTTTAGTTTAATTTTCATGGAAAAGTCTTTCATTTATGTACCTATACCCGCCATTCTAAGAAATGTTTGCAAAAAATATTTTTTGTCTTTTTATTGCTGCAAATTCTTCAATGTGTGACTAACTCTTTTTTTTTAGCTTAATGAGAATCTTTTCTTAGTTGTTAATACTATTTTTTTTAGCGTTATTAATACTAATATTTTTGCAGATTCTTTACAAAGAGGACACAGTGTACTAAAATTTGTATGAGAACATTTTTTACCAACATAAATGCATTTATCGGTTAGATAAATATCTCAGGACGTATCTTCCATCACAGAAGTCAAATTGGCCGCGTTACATTATAACGCACGTTCATCAAACGAAAATACGAAAGAGAAACGAAGAGAACGGAAGTCGCGGTGTGAAATATCCGGTGTTAGACGTGACGTTTCTTCTTTACATCCGTTTACGAGTTTCTCTGATATCATACGCTGCACCTGACCCGCCACCCCTCTATACCATCCATCGTTATTCGCCTTTGGAATCTCCTTCTTCAAGCGCTATATATTTCCTCCAGTATATTCATCATAAAAATGTATATTTATGTATATTTTCACCAGTCTGCTCCGTGGAATACGTATTGTTGCGACGCGCCACTCCATGCCCCTTTGTACCCTCTCGATTACACCGGATTTGTAGAAAGTGGCATGCGAGAGCGTGTTCACTCGTACGTGGCAGTCTGTAATATGCGTGCAACGTCGGCTACATATTTTTTTCTTACGTTTCTTTCCATCTTACATCCACCCCTGTAGTCGACGTGCTTCTGGCGCCGGAAACTCTTCGCTGGAGGAGGCCAAGCTCTTGTATAAAAAGTTGTCAAGAAACGGTATTTAGTCTGTCAACCGTTGTGAAGAATCGCTGTGAACGTTGCAGAGGGCCAGGTTTAAAGCTACTTCACGTAGCTGTTTTTTTGCTTGGAAAACTTGAATACTGATCGATATTACTCGCTGATGTTCTTCTCCCTTTCTCTCTGTTCTATTCGTTTGATGTCTTTCTATTTGTCGCTTCTTCCCTCGCTGATCAACTTTTTGCGTATCGTCATAGAACTTAAGATCGATTTGTCGTTCATAAGCATTAAGATACTCGACGAAAACATAGGAAAGCTTGAAACGTCACTAGGAAATTATTATCAAACCCGTTAAGGATTATTACCGACATAAGAGTAGCGTTTAATAATGTGCAAGAAGAAATTCGGTTGCGAGCAAAGTTTGTAGTTTGCTATTAAATTATTGAATGGTCGGCTGTTAATCTCTCTGATGGATAAAAAACCGAATCGAGCTACGCCGTAGAACTTTTGAATGAATACGTATGCAACGTATTAAACGAGAATGAGCTTCGAACGAAGTTCGCGTCAGGGATAAGATTAATGTACATTTTTTAACTCGCCGGAAATTGGATAAGTTCGCGCAATGTTGCAAATATTATTCTTGACGGGAACGTTCCCCTGTTTCAAATGATCGGTACTTTGAAGCGATGTAACTCGTTATTGCAAACTCGTGAACTTCACTCGATTCTTGAAAAAGCTGTTCAGATTCAATCGCTTCTCTTGGAATAAAATCTCTAAGATGCTAAGATGTTTTCAGTGAGATATTACGTGACGTTTTATAGGTAGCAAGACAGCTGTTTTGCATAATATTCGATCAAGATCGGCCGCGTTTCTTCTTTTCTTATATTTCTTGATTTTACGATAGCGAAGGTATCTGGAAATCGTTAAACCAGGGTTCATGAATTAGTACACGTCCCTTGGGTATTTTTTACACGTTTGCCGATGATACTCGTGCCGGGTTGCATTGCAGAAATCTCACAGAGTAAAAGATATAGCAACGAGACACTGGGGTGTGCTTCGATCGAGTGTAAGGGAGGTTGGTTACCTCGTTCCATCATTGCTCACACTAGGAAAGCTTTCGATGCCGATTCTACTTTCACATCTGTATACCGACGCGTACAAAAGATAAGAAACAGGTGCGTTATTCTCATTTGTATCCTTACCGTATGATCGTATAAATATTTCATGCTAGAAATACGCGCGTGTACCGGAGCTTTCAAGACAGTAAGCGAAATTGTGTATTAATATTAAACTCCCACGAAACTCTGCAGTGATATGAATGCGCTGTCTTGTTCAATAATGCGGGTTATGGTGCACAAGTTTTTATAGAAACGTTGAAATTTCTGAATATCTATGTATTTCTTCTTAAACTTGATTGCGCGACATAGCTTGATGATAAGTATTAGACCATTTCATAAGGAATGCCACGTTTATCAAATATTCAGTTCAACCTACATAAAAATATGGTCATCAAAATTTAACAAAAAAAAAAAAAAAAAGAGATTTTGAGGTAAGAAGATCATAAATCAGAATATTCGTCATTCTGAATTAACTCAACTCGTCCTAACACAATGTTTTCTATCGATGCAGCTAACTAATTGTAAGATGTTTATCTTAACCGATATAAAACGTAATTCAAGGAAAACGCCCTGCATTTATTCGCTATATTACTATGATACATGGGTCGTAAAGATACAGAGAAATTAAGGTGAAATATTTCGTTGGAGCAGAGTGGCGTCGTACACGTTTCCGGCGCGGAGCACCGAAATGCAGACGCGATGGAACTCGCTCGGAAATTACGGCTGCTTTTAAAATGACGCGTATTCGCATAAATAATTCATCGGATAGAATTCGGAATCTACGAACGAGGAACCGCAGCTGCACAGTGGCGTAGACGCGGAGCCGCTCAGCTTCGCTCCGCGACGGCTCGCGGTGAGCCAGGCAAATCCTTCTGGCAAAGTTCGAAATTTGTACGCACAATTATGCAAATGCATCGGCATTCTCGGTAGAGTCGAATTACGCGCTCGCGTGCTCCCATCGTCCCGTTGCAAGAGTATACGTAAAACCGTACGGTAGCTATACGTGACAGTCTCTAGTTTCCTCAAACTAGAGAAGGCTCGATTTCGCGTAATCTTGACAAATCGAGCGGTCCTCGACAGGGAGCTCGGCTGAATAAATATTCCCGACGTCGGTACTTGCGCGGCAAAGCGCGCGCCCGTACTTCGAAATGAGCGAACGCTAAGACAAGCGCTTAAATATCCGATAAAGTCTCGAAGAGTTCGCGGGTCTTGGCGACAAGTTTGGAGAAACTGTGCGGCACCGGTGCATTAACATAAAAGGGATTCGACTTAATTAGAATCATTCTTCGATCGAGTTGCTCTCGCACCGATTCTTGCAAACCGAGGTTGCGTCGCGTGCGAGTGTTCGCGACTTTGCCACTCGTTCATTTTGCTATTCCGATAAAGACGACACTCGATTAAACGTTAATTGTTCCGAGATTTCCTTCTGGGATATTCAAATAATCGGAACGCTTTTAATGGTCGAAAATCGATATGTAAGTACAGTTCGAGTAAACCTGATAACTGTGTTTGTTGTATTAAATTAGGATTATTCAAAATTTTTGACTTTTTTTATTTTTGTGTTAGAGTTAAAACATCGAAGCGATTTCAGTATGTATATACATGTGTACTTACATATATTACTTTTCCTAAGAGTAGTTTATCACTTATGAAATAGTATTGTTATAAATAAAAATGTTTCCGTATATTCCTAACTCAATGGCCATTTACTGCAATAGGAATGTTACACGTGGAGTTGCCTCGTTAGAAACCGCTGCATCGCGAGATGATTACGGTTAACGCGTATAAAGAATAAATCGTTACCTTGCAACAACAACAGGTTAAGTTACTTTCACGAAACTCGTTCGCCTCTTGTAAATCGAATATTTTACATTCCACGATATATGTATTGGTTAACCAACTCTAACTTGGCGTATTTGCAGAAGCTTATTAACCATTACGCAACGTAAATATCGTGGTAACGGGAAATTGAACGCGGCCGATTACTTGATTTGGTTGTGTCGATAATCTGAACTGGAATCTATTTATCGAATCCGTTTACCATGAAATTCTCTGCATATAATAAAGACACAGCGGCGGCGTAGCTTTGGTGCTTTACTTGCGTTTACTTACGTAAACGCGAGCTTCCACGAGGGTACAGCTTTATCCCTGGACTCCTGGCCCCTGGCTGTAAATATTTAATGACGAAACCGATTGGGATTTGCCGATCAATGTAAACCTCCTTTTGGTCGACTAGTTTCTGAACAGCCATAGAGCAGTTTCTCCTCTTTCGGATCTTCCTCGAAAGAGAAGAGGATCGAAAATGATGCAGCCTAAAACTCTTTTCCTTATAATTTATTTTTGACCAAATGGAGAGAGCTTCGACTGTTGGGTCGTCACCGACGTCGATGCCTTTTTCGACGTTAACGGAAGACCGAGTTTATACGTAGCTAGAAAACCTAACCTATCTTCCTGGTCTCTTTTGATATGCCTGGTTGACTTCGATCGGTCCTGTCGTCGAATGTATTGGCGTTTTGATGAAAACGCCCTTCGAATTATTTGCCTTCGACTAACTTTTGCCCGTCGAGTAGCCTCCCGTATTATGGCCTTTACCTCTTTTGCCAAAAGAATTTATATACCTGGAGTACAGCTGCCGAAGTTTGTGCTTTCGATCTTATTGAAAATTGGCCAATTACTTTTTTAATATTCTTCGGGGTCATATAAGGCGTACGTAGGTATACATTACGCAATTTTTTCGATAACCTATTCACCTAAATTCACCTAAATTCACCTAAATTCATCTAAATTCACCTTATAGAGTGAAGGTTAGCCGTTGAAAATTCTGCTATTTCTAGATTTTACTTTATAACTTACTAAATTAAATTGCGAGGATTAAAAAAAGAGTTATTAAGGTAAAAGTTATTTTTTTAAATGGATCTATCACGCGATAAGAGATTTATCAATCGTTTAATTAGTGAAATCGAAAAATAACTGAATTTTCACAGGTAAAATATAAAATCGCCTTTGGATAATGATATAACAAGTACATACTTTTTTAGAATACTCTACAGTTATTACGTCAGCTTGATTTTAATTCTTTACAAATGCGTAACTCTTACAGACGCTACTATATTACACGTTTTTCAAGAACATCACACGATCCTAATCAATCGCAATATATAAT